>NC_138352.1:4272902-4590402 GCF_046562875.1 Panthera onca
ACTGGACAGGGACCTGGGCTCCTTTACTACCAAACACGAGACTCTCCTGGTGGATTCCCCGCCAGGCCTCCAGGCCAGACAATCCTCTCCCGTCTCTGTGCTCTTCTGGTGTGCCACACTCAGCCTCGATCCCGTTCCGTCTCACGTTGCAGCCATTTGCATCTAGGCATCGATGCCAGCCCCTGGAGGGCAGAGAACCTCTTGCCCGTTTCTGTACCTGTCCCAGCAGCCATCACCGGTTCTTACACAGAAAAGGTGTTTAGAAACGTGTGGAACGTGGCTGCTGCTATCCAGGAGCGAAGCCATTTATCTCCTACCCTCCTTCAGATGCATTTCTCCGGCTTCCTTATTTATGCATTTATCCGTTAAAGAGTGATAACTGGCCCTGTTTACATCCCTGTGCCTCTCATTAGATTGCGGGGTCCCCGTGTGTCTGACGTTGAGAAGGCTTCCATTAATACGTGTGGTGTATCTACTCTGTGCCTGATACGGAGCCCCTGGGAGCCTGCCGGAGGGTGGGAGACATCTCACTTGTGGGAGGTGGATGGCTGAGTCACAAACACGATACACTTTGTAGCCTGCGGAACTCCTGATGTGTTGGACGTCCTGCCATCCTCACCGCCATTGAGACGGGTATGCGGTCCCAGCTCACAGGGGGTAACCAGGAGGGACGGCGCATCTCTCTGGTTTTGTGCTTCTCAAACTTTCCCAGGAAAGTAGGACAAACAGCAGGAGAGCCGGGTAAACATCCTCTCCCAGGAGTCTGAGGGTAAAGCCTAAACCTGCCACAGCCAAGCATGAAACGTCTTTGATGTCTCAATTTTTATCTTAAAAAATTCATGTACGTTTTGCATTCTAATTCATACTATATTCATGATGCTTTTAATGCAAAAAAAATATCTAAAATTACCTAAGTGTCCTCCCATTCCAAATCTTCAAGCAAAACTGAGGCCCCAGGCGGGGTACCCTCCTGGAACTCACAGAGTCTGTTTCAAGAAGCGTGGATCTGGCCCTAACCCCTCACTTCACAAATCAGGAAGCAGAGATCATAAGTGACTTGTTCAAGACCACATGGCTGGTGGCAGAACCAGAGACCAAGAGGCCTTCTCCAAATCCAGGGCTCTTTCCCTTCCTTCCTTCCTCCTTTCATTCATCCACTCAGGTAAGACACGTTTCTGCAGAACCCATCAGGTTTCAGAGTGATCCTGGGCAAACGCAGCCCCTGTCCTGTGTCATTCCATTTACCACGGCCATCACCTGAAATTCCTTCTCGGGATGCCCTCCCTGCATCGGAAAACTTCCAACATTCTCCAAAAGAGAGATGACCAAAAGCACACCTCAGCTTGTTCTTTCGGAGTTTAAACTAGTCTACGACTAGGGAAAATGGAGAGAGTAATGGAATCAATTCACTGACATGAAACCAAGAGCTGTAGACTCCTTACAATGGCCTAAAAGGTCCCCAGTGACCTGGCCTCGCCCACCTCTCTAACCTTGTGTTGCACCATATGCCCCACGCCCACCAGGTTCCATCCACCTGGCCTTACAGTTCACCCCGAGGCACTTTCCCCAATGGGCCTTCACGCATGCAGTCCCGTCGGCCTGGAAAGTTCTCCCTGCCTGCCCACATTCTTTGTGTGGCCGCTTTCGCTCCACCTCTGCTTCTCCGTGACCGCCTTGAAGAGGCCTCCTTAGTGCACACATCTCCCTTCTCCCCTCTCAGGGCACCATATCCGCATCCTTTGTAACACTCTCTACAGGTTTTATCATATGTGTGGGCTGTTGGTCGCAGTGACGGCTCCAATTCGTCCCTCCCTGTCTCCACGTCTGTGGCGATAAGACTTTAACATTTCTCTCGCTGAAGGGCTAGAGCTTATTTCCTCATCCCTTGATTCTAGGCTGGCTTGGTAACTTGATTTGGCCAAGGAAATGAGGTGGAAAACCAGGTCTAAGCCTACACCTCAAGACTCTGACGTGTTTCCACTTACTCCCTTGCAACCCGCCATCACCACAGATCATGCCGCGGCCAGGCTGTTGGAGGACAAGAGGCACGAGAAGCAGAGGAGAATCGTTCCGCTCGTCCCAGCTTAGGCCACCACAGATCAAGGCCCCAGGCATGGGAGTGAGCTCCACCAAGATCAGCAGAGCCACACAGACGACCCTATACCCAGGAGCAATAAACACTGATTATCGTGTGACGCTCTAATCTTGTTTGTCACATGGCAACGGCTGCCGATACCATTGGCTTCGTTATTTTTGGTCAGTCCTAGACTATAAACTTCCTGAGACACAGGCCAGGCCGTGGTATTCACCACTGCCTGGCACGTAGTAGGTACTCAGTAAACGTGTTGAAGGAGTGAGTCCCTTTGCTGCGTAACGTCGGTCCCTTGCTCGCAGACTTGCTCTGTCGCCTTTGCGTTCTCACGCAGGTGTATGAGGTAAGGCTAGCTTCCAGAATTACCTTGTAGGCCTCCCAAGGTCAGAGTGGGAACTGTCCTCTCCCTGCTCCCTGACCACAGGGCTGGCCTAGCCTACAGAGGAGAGAAGCACAGGAAGAGAAGCAGAGGAGAGGCTACAGAGGAGAGAAGCACGAACATCGAGAAAATATCCAAAGGAGGGGCGCCTGGGTGGCTCATTCGGTTAAGCACCCAGTTCTTGATTTCGGCTCAGGTCATGATCTCACAGTCTTGAGACCAAGCCCTACATCAGGCTCTGAGCCAGATGTGGAGCCTACTTAGGATTCTCTCTCTCCCTCTCCCTCTCCCCTGTCCCGCCACAAAAAAATAAAAGAAAATATCCCAAAGAGTATTATCTTTGACCCTAACTCGTCTTGGAAATGTCCAGCCGTCTACCACCCCTCTTCCCACGAATGAAGTCACCATCACCTTTCCTTTATCCAAAACGATACGGCCCTCGTCATAAGGCCATTTCACCTTGACTGCCCGGGAGGCTTCCGACTGAGTCCTTCGTCTAATTAGTCTAATTAGCCCTTCATACTAATTCCCCCAGCGGGTGTCAGGCGGTGGGGAGACAACAGGGAAGGAGGGAGCTCACCAGCCCTCATCAACCGTGACTAAGAACAAGCTCAACAGGAATGTCTCAGCAGGACCCTTCCAGAAGGTGTAACAGAGAAGCCCAGGGGAAGTGCATCTAGGGGGGACCCTGCATCTAGTGCCTCAGAGGCATCTCAGACTGCTTTAGAAGCGGAGTCTGAATCGGAGAGGTAGGGTGAGGAGCTCCATTAAGCTATTTGAAACGAATGTACCTGAAAGAACTATGTCTTGGGGGACGAGGCGGTCTTCCCGTTCATTTTCCAAAGCAAACGGTGTTACACAAAACAGCCTGTTTTCTTTGGGCTTCCCACTCCAAGAACCCCCTCGGTAAGAGGGTAAGTGCCAAGTTCGTACTTACTAAGTAAGCGCTAAGTAAGTCACACAGCACCTGAGTCAAGTGACCTCCCCGCCCCCCACTGCTGCCCCTGCCCCCCCACGAACTGGAGCTCTAGTTGCGGTGACATTGTGAAGTCCACCCCGAAGGAGGTCAGGGGGCTATGGCACGCACCTGGCGACCCCGCTGCGCCCCCCCCCCCCCCCCCGCAACGGGGCATAGAATTCTCTAGACTCTGACTCTGCCTTTCTTTGCATGCCTCTCTTGCACGTACGCCCCCGCCCCCAAGGATTCTAGATCTATTTAGGAGGCAGCTCTCTTTTGAGTTGGCTCCTACGGTCCAGCTTGCTCATGACCTGGGTGATGTCCACCGTATTGGCTGCTTCTCGAGCCTTGGCTTCTTCTTCCAGCTGCCTCAGGATGACGGGGCTCGGGCTGGAACGCAGGTGGCGTCGCATAAATGGGAGACCGGAGCTGGAAGGAAGGACAAGGCCGTGGTTGGTGGAAAGCCACACAGCTCGCCCAGCTGTGCCACTGTGGCACCTGGTGGGAGACGGGGCTGCAGGACCCGAATCTGGGCTCGTTCCCTCATTCTCCTCGTGAGCGCCAAGGGGGCGCCCTCAGAGGCGTGTTCGACCTGAGCTCTTTCTCCCCCTTTGGAGGATGGACCAGAGTGAGGACCAGCCGCCATCGGATTCTAGGCTAGGCGCATGGAACACTGCCTGTCGTGGTGACGACATACCTTCTACAATGTTTAGAAATCAATGTGTCAACTTCCCATGGGCTCTCTCTGAAAGAAGGGGGCAAGGAGAGTTGGATACTGGAAGACCAATGGTTCTTGCCTTGGGGGGAGGGGGGGTGGAGGGAGCATTTGTTTTCAAAAAGCCAAGGCTCTGGGAAGGAGGGAAAGAGCCCGGCTCTCCAAGGGGGCCAGGCTAGACCAGCAGAGAACGCGGGGGGAGGCCTGGAGAGGGTTGCTGGGCTGGTGGTACTTTGTGCATGCACCACGTGAGTCAGAACCTCTCCAGAAGTCAAACATGGGTTCTTGGGACCCAAGTCTGTCTCCCATGGCCTTGGGGACCAGGACAAAGCTCCAGGCGTCTGACAGATGCAGGCAGTGGCGAGCAGCTGAACCACCCCCATGCCTGGAAAACAAGCACTTAACAGCAATGGTAGACTTCAAACCTAGGACCTCCCCAAACCTCTGGACTACAAAAGCCCGGAGAACTCTGGCGTCCACGCGAGGGAAGAAGACGGCTCCCTTACCAGTGAGTCATGGTTGAACTTGGGTCGCCCACCAGCCCAGCCCAGGGGGAGTTTGGAGCTCGATTTAACGGATTCTAGAGAAATTAAGTTGCACACATTGGCTGACACTCACGAGCCCTGGGACGAACTCACACGCCCTGCAACCCACACACACTGACAGGCCGGGCTTCCCTCATTACAAAAGCATCACCCGTGTGTCCTCACTCACAGGGCCATTACCAGACCACCATTCCCCACGGCAAGATAAGCACTGCACCGGGGGCCTCAGGGCCCCCTGGATGCTCCAGAAAAGATGCCAGTTGATTTCTCAGGCCTGCTGCCTACTTATAAAACATCTGGAGAGAGATACACAAGACTTCCTTTCCTTCCCCACTACTCTCTGGCAGAACTTCTGGAGCCATTACGCTCCTTTCTTGTGACTTAAAGGAGAAGCTTTCAAGCCCCCAGGGACACTGAACTCCCTTCCTTACCGGGCAAACCTAGAAGAATAGCACCACAAAGCCCTCTTTTCTCTCCTTTTTATAACAGGGCCATTATCCTCAAGAATGAAACTAAGTTGGGTTTTTTTTTTTTAAGCTCCTTTGATAAAGGCTCCCGTCCAACCACCCCTCTTTTGAATTGACTGGAGACGCTGGAAAAGAGCCCAGCATGGGCTGAGCCTGCAAACAGGGGAACATTTACTAACCATGGGGGGGGCGGGGGCGGGGAGGGGGGCAGGGGGGGGGGGAGAGGGATGAACAGACCACGTGCCGTCACTGAGAAAACCCCCACCAAAGTCCCACAACTTTGTTCATGCTGTCATTTGGTTACTCTTTTGAATCTTCAGTCCCTCCCTATAGAGTGTTCTTTTACCCCTCCAGAAAAAGGGTTCAAACTGCCCTTCAGAACACTGCATCCTTTGCCCAAGGGTTCTGCCAGTTGGGATGATCCACATCTCCAAGGAGGAAGTGAGCAGGAACCAGTTAACGGGGGACTTGCTGACAGGCAGTCCCTGGAGTCAACAAGAACACTTAGAACTCTTTTTTTTTTTTTTTTTTTTTTTTTTTTTTTTTAATTTTTTTTTCAACGTTTTTTATTTATTTTTGGGACAGAGAGAGACAGAGCATGAACGGGGGAGGGGCAGAGAGAGAGGGAGACACAGAATCGGAAACAGGCTCCAGGCTCCGAGCCATCAGCCCAGAGCCCGACGCGGGGCTCGAACTCACAGACCGCGAGATTGTGACCTGGCTGAAGTCGGACGCTTAACCAACTGCGCCACCCAGGCGCCCCGAACACTTAGAACTCTTAGAACAACAAGAACACTTAGAATGTCACTGTCGTTTTTCCACATCAGTCCACCATTTTTCTTGAGGCATAGTCTGCTGTGCTCTCTAAGGTCTTAGGACATTCCAAGGATACAAGGATGTAGCTAATTTAATTCCCACAAATCAGTTTCAAGGTGAAGAAGTATAGCAACTTTTTTAAAAATTTTTAAATTTTAAATTTTTTAATGTTTATTTCTTTTTGAGAGGGAGACAGAACACGAGCAGGGGAGGGGCAGAGAGCAAGGGAGACACAGAATCCGAAGCAGGCTCCAGGCTCTGAGCCATCAGCACAGAGCCTGACTCGGGACTCGAACCCACAAACCGTGAGATCATGACCCAAGCCGAAATCGGACGCTTAACCGACTGAGCCACCCAGGCGCCCCAAGAAGGGTAGCAAATTAAAAAACCAATGAGATGCTTCCATTTGCCATAGGGTAATTATCGGTCTGATAATCACAACTTTTCCAAACCAGAGTAAGGGAAACAAAACTTAGGGGCAGTAATTACTAAGGAAATCTTGCCGGGGTTAATTCAGGGCATTATGAAGCCGATGAGGCAATCATACCCCTACGAAATCCTTCCCAGTTCCCAATATTTTCATCAAGCAAGCATCTCATTCATGACCATTTGGCTGAAAAAGACCCTCACTTCTCTGTAAACAAAACAGCAGGCAAACCAGCAATTACAGTCCATCCCACTTGCCTTCTCTTGGTGGTTTCCTGAGGTTCAATAGCTTTGGCCAGCATTTCCTTATAGATTGGAGATTTTAAATAGCGAGCATAAGAATCCTAGGGGGAACAAGAGAAAAACAGTAATTACGAGAGGGGAGGTGTCAAATCAAACACATACACTTGCTGTTTTCAAGCCCTCCCTGGGCAGTCAGATGGCAAAGTTAAGAGAACGTGTACCCTTGCGGGAAAGGCATTCAGATGTGCGGCTAAAGGAACTGTGGTCAAGTACGGCCCCTGGGCCCACAGAGTCAATTTCACTTGGCAACTTGCTACGAATGCACATCTTCAGGCCCCCTCCCCAGTCCCACTAAGTCAGAAATGCCCAGGATGGGACAATTGGAGTCTTAAGAAGCGTCCCGTTGATTCTGCTACACTTTGGTTTAGAGAACTGTCTATAACCCCCCCCCCCACTAAAATCCACCTGGGGGGGCTTCAGCCAAGTAAGCATGAGAGGACACCTGTAGCCCACCTCTCCCGCCCAGTATCTTCCTCCAAGGAAAATGAACAGCCATGAGCATGGAGTCCACCTTGATGCCCATGAACATCCCTTTCTGCCCTGAACTTAGATATAAAAGCGAGAGAAAACAAAACAAAACAAAACAAGGGGGCACCTGGGAGGCTCCATCAGTTAAACATCCGACTCGATTTCAGCTCAGGTCATGATCTCACAATTCATGAGTTTGAGACCCACATCGGGCTCCGCACTGACAATGCGGAGCCTGCTTGGGATTCTCTCTCCTCTCCCTCTCTCTCTCTCTCTTTCTCTGCCCCTCTCACACATGCTCTCTCTCAAAATAAATGAATAAACTTAAAAAAAAAAAAGAAAGAAAAACCAAGACTCAGATTCCTCTTATGTGGGTATTTCCAGGTTCAGAGAACTCGCTTCACAAATGCTCGTTACGTGCAGGTTCAACTCAAAACTCTCGTTCTAACAAATACGGGACAAAGCCCACAGCAACGATGTAGGGATCTAGGGTTTTTTAAATTTATCAAAACAGTTCCATTCTAAAGACTGAGCGGTAGCGGTGAAAGTTACAAGAACTAGGACAGAGGTTGGGAGTGGGGATTATGGATTGGTGGGTCATGTTGACTTTATTGTCATAGGACACAGCCTCTCGTGACACACAATCTACTAAGCATATACACTGTCCTTAAGTTACCCACGGCTCTGTTTTTTTCTGGCTACTATCTGGCTTTCCTGGGTATCTCTGTAAAAGGCTGTATAAAAAAATCACATTAAAAAAATTTTTTTTAATTTTTATTTATTTTTGAGAGACAGAGACCAAGTGTGAGCGGGGGAGGGTCACAGAGAGAGGGAGACACGGAACCTGAAGCAGGCTCCAGGCTCTGAGCTGTCCGCACAGATCCCAACACGGGGCCCAAAGTCATGAACTGCGAGATCATGACCTGAGCCAAAGTTGGACACTCAACCAACGGAGCCACCCAGGCACCCCCCTTTTTTTCATTAAAAAAAGCACATTTTTAAGAATCAAAATGTGGGGTGCCTGGGTGGCTCAGTCGGTTAAGCATCTGACTCTTGATTTTGGCTCAGGTCATGATCCCAGGGTTGTGGGATCGAAACCCGACTTGGGCTCTGAGCTGACAGTGCAGAGCTTGCTTGGGATTCTCTCTCTCTCTCTCTCTCTGTCTCTCTCTCTGCCCTTCTCCCTCTCTCTCAAAATAAATAAATAAACATTTTTAAAAACATAACCCAGGGGCGCCTGGGTGGCTCAGTCAGTTGAGCGGCCGACTTCGGCTCAGGTCATGATCTCGCGGTCCGTGAGTTCGAGCCCCGCGTGGGGCTCTGGGCTGACAGCTCGGAGCCTGGAGCCTGTTTCAGATTCTGTGTCTCCCTGTCTCTGCCCCTCCCCTGTTCATGCTCTGTCTCTCCCTGTCTCAAAAATAAATAAAACGTTAAAAAAAATTAAAAAAAAAAAAAAAAAAAAAAAAAACATAACCCAGAAAGCTACCTGAATTCGCACAGGGTTTTACCAGAATCACACCACATTTGTCTCTTTTGGGTACTAACCTCCCCCTCCTCCAGCGAATGAGATATTTGCTTAGGGCCAGGGCCACCTTAACTGCCACCATTCTCGAGAAGAGACTAAGAGCTCAGCCTCCGGATGCAGGCAGACACAGTCAGACTCTCGACTCTACCTCCGGGAGACCCTGGACAAACTGCTGGACTCTGGAGAAGCAAGCCCTGTCCCCTGGGTTGTCCTTGGTACAAAGTTCCATGCTTTGCATCATGACCCCACCTCCCAAGCCGCTCGGTAAAGAACAGCTGTTATGGCAACGCTTTCATCACCGGCATCATGACTGCCTCTACGGCCACCACAGAGCGACAGCCCCTAAGGACACACACAGCACCTGTAAGTAGTCCTTCCCAGCCACCAAGACTGGGGGCTCGGCAAGGTTCCAGACCAGCGGACAGGTGCAAGTTGACTATCCTGCATCTCAACACCAGCAAAGGAAGCCACCCGGCATCTCCCTTTGTTCCCGTATTTCCCTGGTGCCCGGGAAGGGAAGGGCTCCCTGGCCCCTAGGCGCCATCAGCACCGGCCCCACCTACCTTCTTCATGAGCATGTAGATGTGGGTTTGCGCGGCATCCAGCACGTAGCGGTGAGGGTGCCTCAGCCCCTTGACCGTGATGTCCATGGTTTTGCCATCTATGTTTATCCACCGCCTCGCCCCGGGGGCCAAGAATAGCCTGGAGCAGGGAGGGAAATGTTAGCGAGTAGCTAACCCAAGTCCGTGAATGAAAGTTCACAGCTGCTTGGGAGGGAGGGACGGACATGACTCAGGTCACCGGGAATGAAAGCGGTCCTTTTTTTTTTAGGAGACAGGAAAGAGCCCTGAACAGGTTGTCACGTGACGTTTCTTAGACGCAAGAAAACAGTCACGCCAGTCTTCAGAAGGGGAATTTAACTTTAGCATCCCCCGCCCCTAAGAGAGAAAACAAAATGTTGGTGGGCAACACCAGGCGTTAGAATAAAGAATCCAATTTCCAACGTAATGCCTTCTGCCTCATTCACCAGGATTTGGGGCCCACCCGGAACCAGGCTGAGACACCCCCAAACAGGTGTCCCAGGGCCCCTGCTCTCCTTTGGCCCAGCCTAGATGTATTTAGAAAAAAAAATTTTTTTCAAGTAATCTCTATCCCCAACGTGAGGCTCAAACCCACTGCCCCCGAGATCAAGAGTCGTCTGCTCCACTGACGGAGCCAGCCAGGCGCTCTAGATGCATATAGAAATGAATCTCAAATGCTGGGTCGGGAAGCAACCTATAGTCCCAGCGCCCAGAGGGTGGATGACGAGGGCATCCTTGCTAATGGTCCCAGAGAGAACCCAAACCCAGCCACATGGCTCTCCACTGTTCCCCCTTCTGAGTTGTTTCAGGGTTAGAGATGCGTGAATGTTTTGCCACACTATGCAGCTGTACCTTAAAATTTGGAGATTTAGGGGCGCCTGTGTGGCTCAGTCGGTTAAGTGTCCAACTTCGGCTCAGGCCATGATCTCGCGGTTCATGAGTTCGAGCCCCACCTCGGGCTCTGTGCTGACAGCTTGAAGCCTGGAGCCTGCTTCAGATTCTGTGTCTCCCTCTCTCTGACCCTCCCCTACTCACGCTCTGTCTCTCTCTCTCTCTCTCTCCAAAATAAATAAACATTAAAAAAAATTTAATTTGGGGATTCAGACTAACATTACATACCCAGGGACCCTGGGGAGAAAGGAAGCTGCTATAAAGGTGAAGACAGCTAGTTTTCTTACAGTGGATTTTTGGAGTTAGGGGGTGTGTGTGTGTGTGTGTGTGTGTGTGGCAGTGTGGCAGTCAGGTGCCACTGTTCCCGGGAAGGATGTCACAGGACCTTCCTGGAACCACAATCCCTCCGTCACCCCTGTCTCTCTCGGTACACAGTCCTTGCGTGGGAGGAGGTGGACACGTCGTTGAGAAAGTGCAGAAGCCTCCAAGCGTGAGGCCCAAGACCTCTAGCCCTTGCCTTCAGTGTTATTGGTGCCTTTCCCAAAGTTGCAGTGGTCCACTCTGAGTCCGCTGGAGGGACACCGGAGGTTGAGATGGACGAGTGCACAGAGGGGAGGGGCCACCTGGCCTGCCGCCCCAAGCTCGGCGCCACAGTCCGCTGGCTGCCGGGGACTGGTCCCAGCCCAGCACGGCAGCAGGGCTTTGACAACCATGGCTACGCATGTGAGTACGACCCGAACGTGCTGGGCACTCAGAGCCCAAGACTGGTGTCCCCTACGTCCAGTGCCCGGGGGAGGGAGGGTGCAGATCTCAACCGCTCGGCACCCGGCAGCACCGGCTCTCTCTCTCTCTCTCTCTCTCTGTCTCTCTCTACCGGGCCATGAGAGGGAGGCCTGGCCCTCTGAGGCCCTCTGAACTGGAACCCCTGCTTCCTGGGTAACACAGAGGGTGGCTTAGGGGAAAGACAGGGCTGGAGCAGAACAGACTCACTGCTAGAACGAGCAAGTGGGACCTACAGCCATTAGGTGCAAGATTAGAGATGTACGCACATTTGTACACCCAAGCGGGGTGCACGGTCCCAGAGGCTTGGGGGATCTCCCTCTCTTCGTGGTCCTGACTTCTGCAAGATGACTGGGGAGAGGAAGTTTTCCTACACCACCTGTTGTCTCTCTCCTCTCAAACACGCACGTGCACACACCCCTCTCGGGACATCTAAGGAGGGGTTTGGTCAAAGACAAAGCACTTTGCACTATAACTCGGGGCAGCTTGCTTTAACTCCTGAGCACATCCCCCTTGGTGCAGGACGGTGACATCATGCGCCTTCCCGGACTTTCTTCCGAGGGAGCCCCAAGCCTTAGCGAGGAGATAGCTATCCACAGCATGGCAGGTGCAGTGACTAAGGCCCACACCAGGAATGTGGTCCCTCCCATCCGATCTCAACCTCAAACGCAAGGGGGTGGCCAGCAGAGGCCCCCCGGGCAGCTCTCCCAACAATCTGGCTGGTCCTCACTTGTAAATCTCCTCCGCTTTCTCCTTGACCTTGGACTGATCTCCATACTTCAGATCTTCACAGGCTTCCCAGAATCCCAGATTCTCCCCTGCACGAGGAGGAGGGGTCCACGCAGATGAAAGCCAAGCAGGAACCAAGGCGGGCGAAGAAAAGAAGAAAGAAAGGAGATGGGTCAGCTGGGGTGGATTCGGTCCCCAGCCCAGTGAACATCCTCCTTCCCTCTGCAGAACAAACCAGGGCACCCTGTGAGGCTAGACAAAGATAGGACTGTCCCAGGCTTGCCTGTCTGGAATTTAGCTGTAGCAAACATTGCTCGAGCAAGTCGGCATCTGATTAGGCTTGTGAACATCTACTGCTACACGACAGGCTTTCTCCATAAAGGTCGTTTGCTTTGCTCATGTTCAGTGACTGCACGTGACTTCTGCCTCCTTGGCGTGTACAGCCCCGCCCCCCCCCTTTGATAGCCCCTCCAGCCAAAGGTGCTTCCAGAGAGGCTACACAGGCAGCGAAGCTGACAGACTCACTCTCAGGGAAGGCCTGGCCAGCGGGGGACATAACAGAGGGTCGCCCGAGCCAGACGGACTCCAGAAGGAAAAGCCAGTCTCCTCCCGAGCCTTCCCTTCCTTTCAACTTAAAACTCTCTAATCCGTCTCCGCGGCACCCACAAGGAAGGTGAATACTCTGGTGCCATCGTCCCAGGTGGTCGTTTTTGCCTGAGAAAATAAAGATGATCACACCAGGGGGACAGCAAGTGCCTGTGTGTGTGCACGCGCACGCACGTGCTTGTAAATCACAGCACACCGTGGTGTGGGGAAATAGACAAGAACTCCCCCTCGTCTCCTTTCATAGCATTTTCTGGAAAGCTCCCAGGTGCTTCGGAATGGAAAAAGCCGCACAATCCTAAGCTAGTTGACGTCTGTCCCATAACCCTATACAGGTCCCTCCTCTTCGGCATGAACTTCAGGGTGTTCTGAGGACTGAGATCACAGGCACGAATAAACAGGCCAGCGATGCTTTTAAGGGACAGCCGTCGGGGGGCGCCTGGGTGGCTCAGTCAGTTAAGCGTCCGACTTCAGCTCAGGTCACAATCTCGCGGTCCGTGAGTGCGAGCCCCGCGTCGGGCTCTGGGCTAATGGCTCAGAGCCTGGAGCCTGCTTCCGATTCTGTGTCTCCCTCTCTCTCTGCCCCTCCCCCGTTCATGCTCTGTCTCTCTCTGTCTCAAAAATAAATAAATGTTAAAAAAAAATTTTTTTTTTTAATTTAAAAAAAGGGACAGCCGTCGGTTTCACATCAGGTGCAACGCAGACCACCTCACCCAGGGCACAAGATAGCTGATTGCTTTAGGTTAAATGAGCAGTTATTCACAACAGCCAAAGGTGCGAAACAAAAATGTCCACCAGCAGGTGAATGGATACCCAGAACGTGGTCTATACTACAATGGGATATGATTCCCCCTTAAGCCTCTTTTGTTTAATGTTTATTGAGTTTTGAGAGAGAGCATGTGAATGGGAGATGGACGGAGAGAGAGGGAAACAGAGGAGCTGAAGCGAGCTCTGCGCTGAAAGCCGCGAGCCCCACGTGGGGCTCAGACCCACCAACCTGAGATCACGACCTGAGCTGAAGTCAGATGCTCAACTGACTGAGCCACCCAGGTGCCTGATTCAGCCTTCACAAGGAATAAAATTCTAACATGGGCTACAACAGGGATGCACCTTGAAATAAGCCAGTTCAAATGGACAAAAAAACATATATGATTCTACTTATACGAGGTACCTAAAACAGTCACATTCACAGAGACAGAAAGTAAAATGGCGGTCGCTGGGAGCTGGGGGAAGGGAGACTGGGGAGTTAGTGTTTAACGGGGACAGAGTTTCCGTTGGGGAAGGTGAAAAAGTTCCGGAGTCGGATGGTGGAGACGGTTGAACGGCAGTGTTGGAGATACTGAACCAAACTGTACCTGTAAAGATGGTTAAAATGATACATTTCATGTCATGAATATGTTACTGCCATAAAACACTAAACGAGCACACGAAAATGTGTACATGAAGGTGCAGAGCAGCATTATTCGCGATAGCCAAAAAGTCTTAACCACCCCAAGGGCCACCAAATGACGAGTGGATAGACAAAATGCGGTATATCCACACCGTGGAGTATTATTTGGTCATGAAAAGAACTGAACCACTGCCCAACGCCATAGCAGAGATGAACCCTGAAAACACTACGCTGCGTGAAAGACAAAAGGCCACACAGTGTATAATTCCATTTATAGGAAATGTCCAGAACAGGCAGACCCATGAAGATAGAAAATAAATGAGTGGTCACCTGGGACTGGGGGAGGGGGGGCAGGGGTGGAGGAGAAAGTAATGGGGGGCAGAGGAGGAGAGAGGAATAGGGCTCGACTTTTAATGAGTAAGGGGTTTGTTTTGGAGGTGGCAAAAACGTTCTATGATTCTATAGTGTTGATGGTTGTGCGACTTTGTGAATGTACTAAAAATCACTGCTTTGTACCCTTTGAAAGGATTATGGCATGTGAATTACACGGTCTGTGTATTTATGGTATGTGAAGTCTATCTCAATTTTTTTTTAATTTTAATTAGATAAGAAAACCAATGATTCATCTTCCCTGTTTATATCTGAAGCCTTGGGAATCTCATGAGGAATCACCGGAAGTTTGTGGTGGTGTTTTTTTTTAACATTTCTTTAGTTTGCGGGGTGGGGGGGTAGAGAGAGCCCTACGGGGGTCGAACCCACGAGCTGTGAGAGTGATGTCACGACCTGATCTGAAATCAGGAGGGATGCTTCACTGACTGAGCCACCCACGTACCCCATCAGAATTAACAGGGAAGTCTTTTCAACGGGGTCTCGCTGTCACTAAGTAATGGACGGGATCAGCCCGGGGGTGTGGTTTGTCGTTTTGCCACTAGATGGCAGCCTATCCTCTTATTCTCCGGTTGCTCCAGGGGCCCCAGCTAAAGGCACTTGCCTTTCCCATCATCTGTTCTGGGTTTTACCGTTATCACGGCAATTAGGCTTGATTAGAGAGGATTGTCAGGGATCCACATTATAATGTGATGCGCTGCATCAGGCGGTCAAAGAGGCTAATGGCCTGTCCCCTGGAATTAGTTCAGGAGCAACCCCCTGGACAAATGGGTCCTGGGAGCCAGCAGCTGAGAAGCGAGGTTCAAATGGGATGCTTTGCAGGGCTGGGGGGATTCAGTAAGCAGATGACGAATCCCATAAAAGCACACATCTCAGCCAAAGCTGGTGAAGCCAATTGAATGTTTGGCCTGATGAAACCGGTTTTAATCTGGCCTTTCGTTTTCCCAGGTGTTTCTCGGGGCAGTGTGTTTGAAAAAGTCACCAGTGCCTCCCTACTACCATGCAGGGACACCCAGAGTGTGTGTCTCTGAGACACCAGGAGTAGAAAACGGGGCCCCGCCCGTTCCACTAAAATCGGCACACTCCCAAGGCCCTGAAGGAAGGAGGGCAGGTGCTGAGACGGTTCTAGAGCTCAGCCATGTATTAGAATAATCACCTGGGGAGTTTTCAGACGTGCAGAGAACCCACCCCAAACCAAAAACAAAACAAAACAAAAGGAGCCTCTGGAGAAGGCATCCGGGCAGATGTGTTTTTAAAATCTCCCCAGCTGAACCGAAGGCACAGCCTGGGCAGAGAAGCACTGAGCTGAAGGAAAGCAGGCTGCGGGACAAAAAGAGAAAGCTTGTTTTTCCGCTTCCCTCCTGGCCAGGGCTTGGCGAGGGACTCTTGGACTCTGACGGTAGAATCAGGGTGAGGAAGTGAGAGAGCGGCCAGAGGGGACCGGGCCCTTGCACACGCGAGTAACGCTAAGGTGGACGGATTTCATTAGTAGATTCAACACCCCTCATCCCTACCCCCCACTATGGAGCCCCTTGGAAGGGATGGAAAGGACACGTCCAAGAAGAGCCTGTTGAAGAGCGCGTGGGCGCAGAGCTGTGAAAACACCTACCGAGAAAGCCTCGAAAGCTTTGCCAGACAGTCGTAACAGGTGTGTTGCTGAAAGTAAAAAATTGTAAAACAAAAAATGTGTGAAAGAAATCAAAAGACCCACCACTGAATTCTTTCTTGAGAAAGTACTGGAAGCTCTGTCGGCCCTTGGGGTCTCGGATCAGTTCACTGAAGTTGAAAGCCCATCGCTCCACCCGCATCTTGGTTGGGATTTCCACCCTGCAAAGATGATGATCTGTAAACGCACCAGACACAATGCAAGACAGGGGCCGTGCCAGGGGGTGGCCCGGCTGGGGGAGAGGGGCTTTAGCCCCGCCTAAGTTCACGAGTCCCTCCACCCAGGGCTCAACCCGATCCTCCCCCCTCAATCCCTGCACGAACGTACAATACAAGTGATCCCTCGCTAGGAAAATGCAGCCTCGGACATGTCCCCTGGGGCTCTTATGGAGAGCAGGTGGCCCAGAGGCGAGAAGGACGCCCACATTCAACAGCCTTACAGTCCGGCAAAGGAACACGGATGCGCCCTCCAAGGCTTGTGGAGACTGGCCAGCAGAGGGCCGGTCAGGCTGCCACACCAGACCAGAGAGGAAGGATTTCCAGAGCAGCACTGGTGACGCGAGCTATGGTCACTGCCACCCCTCCCCACGCCCCTTCACCACCGGCATCTGGTGGGAGGGAGTCTGTGGTTCCTCCTTTACCTGCCCTCAGGCCCCGAGCCCCAGGTAGACCCTGTGGTCACTGATGAGCCCTCTCCCAAAGCATCCTCCAACATGCAAGTCCCACGCCCCCTCCGTGTTTGGAAGGGTCTCCCAGCTCCCAGGTGGGACATCTGAGCGCAGCTGGCTGAGGCCTAACATTCCAGAAAATCAGGAAAAGAGTCGGCTTTTCTTCCCATTCCTTATGAAATTCTCCAGAACCCGGCACAGCCCCTTGGAAACAAACGCTTCCAAGTCCACGACCCCAAGAGTTCGCATTTCTAACCAGCTCCCCGCTCGTGTTGCAGCTGCGGGTCTCGGGACCACACTGGGAGCCACACTGCTCTAGACCAGTATCACGAATCCCGGCTGTTCATGAAAACAAGTGGGAGCTTTTCAAAACCACCGGTGAGTATACGAGGGTAGCCCCGGCCAATTAAGAGGCTGCGGGGGGGTAAGAGCTAGACATTGGGCTTTGTTTACCTTTTGGTTGTCAAGCCTCCCAAGGTGATTTTAATACGGCTTTCTGATCTAGACCATTCAGAACAAGGCTTCCTGTTTTCAACAGGCACCATTGACCGGCGGAGGCCCCGGAAAACCACCCTACAAACTAGAGCCCCCAGAGTAGGAGGGAAGCCTCTCCGGAAGGTGGTTCTAGAGTCTTCGGGTCTGTGGTTGATATTGGTAAACAAGTCACCCCGAACTCCAGATGAGTGCCCCCCTTAACCCATCAGGCCCCCACAGCAGGGCCAGGAGGAGGAGGCGGAAGGATTTCCCAGCTATGTCTGCTTCCCTGGCTGGATCTGTGCTACCTGAATGTTCCTCATGCGTTAGGTGGCAATGGCCTCGGTGGTGACCTAAACTGTGGTACGCACCTGATGCTGTCTATCTTCCCCATCACCCCACCTGCCTCATCCACTCCTACAGCCCCTTCCTTCCTCCCCTCTTCCTCTACCTCTCCCTCTGACGTGACCGTTACACCTTCTCTTCTTCCTTCATTGGCCGATGCTCTCCTGCATTTCTGCCTTTGTCCCTCTGGCAAACAACAGGCTCACATAGGCCCAATCAGCAGCGACAACTGCTCAAAACTCACAAACAGAGCCACGGAGTGAGTGGTACGATTGCCAAGGCAGGTGCAGGGCCCCGCCCTCCAGGAACTTACTTGTTCTCTAATTAGACGTTGAAAAGGCAAAGCCATAGAGATGGTCGTTTTCTTTTCAAAAACAGTATCTTGTTAATATAGAGTTACCATTTGACCCGGCCATTCTACTCCTAGGTACATACCCAAGAGAAATGAAAACATACGTCCACACAAAACCCTGTACGTGCGTGTTCACAGCAGCATTACTCATAATAGCTGAAAGACCAAGATAACCCAATGTCCATCAACCGATGAATGGATAAAAAAGTGTGTATCTTTCCAGTGAATATCATCCCTGGATGGATGATATTCACCCATAAATAAGGATGTATTATACACTATACAATACAGATAAAACCTGAAAGCATTATGCTCAGTAGAAAAAAAAGCTAATCACACAAAAAGAGACCACATGTTATATGATTCCATTCACACGAAATGTCCAAAGTGGGCAACTGCACAGAGACAGAAAATACTTTCGTGGTTGCCTAGGGCAGGAGGGGTAGGGGGGGAAGGGTTCTTATTTGGGTGATGAAAATGTTTTAAAATTAACTGTGGTGATGGTTGCACGACTCTAGGAATACAGTAGAAACCACCGAACTGCACGCTTTAATTGGGTGAATTGTATAGCATGTGAATTGTAACTCAAAAACCTATTAAAAAAAAAAAAAACACCAATGTATCAAATACATACAATTTGGCATTCAAGTCCCAGAACTGGGTGTCATCTGTTATCCAAGGATTGCTAGGGAGGCAGCCTGACATGATGGCATCATTGGACAGAAATTGCTCGCTGTATTTGACGATCCTGAAAAGCAAACGGAAAAGGATTTCCTAGAAGTTCAACACCCAAGAGACAAAATCAATACTCAGGTTGATTGACCAGCCTGCCCTCCTTCCTCTTTATCGATTTGGTTACATACTTATTACTGTCTTCTTAGAAAAACGCTCTAATAGCCCTCGGGAACGGCAGGTATTCAACGGGATCTGGTCCCGGCTCTACTTGGGAGATGATACACTGTCTCCCCATCCAATCCCTTTGCAGCCTCTCTCCTGTACCTACTTCATTAAAATAAAGCCTCTTTATCTTTTATCGTGCATTTTCAAAATTCAAAGCCGACGCCGTGTGCCCGTGTTCGAACCAGCGTCTCGGCACCTGCTTGGAAGCATGAGGCAGCCATGGTCTCTCTGAGATTCTGCTGCCACGTCAGGTTCTACCCTTTGTCGGGATAATGCATTCATCCTCCAAAACCTGTGGGCTCACTGAGGTGTAAAGCCCAATTTTGCAAATGTGAGCGAGAACTAATTCCTTCTATGTGAGTTAGACCTTCTTAGCCAGCACATTTCCCGGTGTTCGGGCAGTCTGGAAAAGCCTGCTGTGCCTGTACCCCTTAGGCGGGGAATCGTATCCACGGTGTACATGAGACACCTGCCGTGAAGTCTGCCCACAGCCATGAGATTTTGATAGAACGGAATCCACGCCCTAGAGATACACCCGAGCATGAGGTGTAGAGTTCTGTGCGGAACTCGAGCCCCTTGCTTTCATTTCTCCCCAGACCCTCCTATTTCTCAGCAAGACCCCTACAGTGGAGCCACTCAAGGGAAGAAAAAAGAAAACCACGTCACAGGTCCAAACACAAATGACGTCATACAACGGTAACGAGGCACAAAAACAAATAAAAATTAGAAAGTGGGGGTAAAAGTATCCAGCAGCCTTCGAGTCTCCTTCAATGTTCTTTCTGCTTGGTTTCATTAGATCGGGTCTCCGGAACATCGGAGGAGATGGTTTTTACTTTGTCATGAAACAGGGATGATCATTATAACCCAAGGTGAATGTCCACTGAGTATAGGGGTCCACTCCCATCTGTGACGGAGCTGCAGTCAGAAGTCATTGGAAAATATGGGTGAGGTCAGGGCACATTTTATCAGGCAGGTGGTATGTTTGCAAACTAGGGATTGGGGAAGGGGTAAAAAAGACATTTAAAGATTTTTCGAAGAGACTAACCCCTAACAGTACTGAAAGAAAGGCACTGGACAAAACACAACGCCTTCCATCTTGAATAGTACCGTTACTGAAATCTTACACGGCCAAAGTAAATGATTAGTCACACTGTGCCTCCCCCTCCCCCAGAAGTAAGCCAAGTCCATTTTCATGTGTGCAGGAAAATCTTAGAGTTAGTAAGGTGGGCCTATAATGAATTCCACATTTTAAAAGGACAAGTGCTTACATTTGGGGGCCACTAAACCCTTTTGTGTCTCCTAAATAATATCCTATGAGGGACTGGATCAAGGTACCCTGAATGTTCAATAAATAAAATGTAAATTTCCAATTTATCATCATTGGATTTTAAATCAAAGATTAACAATGGACATTTGATAGTGCGTTGAATCAGTAAACATAACTCAAATATCTCTAATAAGTTCAAGTGAATAATGATAGGAACACAGGCCACTATGGAGCCCCAAGGAACAGTTCATGAACTTTCAACTCTTCCCTCTTTCTCAATCCTCACTTTAGTGGATACCAAGAAAGACGAGACTTGTATAAAAACCCCCATCCCTGATCTTGCCTAACCCAAGATGAGACCTGGACACTTACACAGACTGAGGAACCAGGAACTTAATCCTCAAGGGACTGGTTTTGTCCCTCAGAGTTCCTTAGGCTCTTATGTCAACCCATGACTGCTCAAGTTTGCCTGAAAGTGGAAAGTTCTCCTCTTGCCCACCTCTTGTTCAAACCTCAGCAAGACCAACTAATTAGGGACATACCCTCCAAGGGACACCGAAGACTTCACCGTGGACCTCATTAAGGCCTGTTGGTAATACATGATCTGGAAAAGACACAGTGGTTAGAAGACGTCCAACTTCCCCATCCTTGAGCGTCACTAACACTGGCACTGCCATGTGGCCTCCAGAACCAGGAGCCATTTATCTGTCACAGCCCCCGATTCCATCCCCTCAAGCCACCCACCTTGGTACTAACAGGACACAGGCTCACAGTAGACAGGTGACCCCAAGCTCCAAACTAGGGGCCTCTGCAGCCCATCATGCATCAGTCTGAGAAAAGGCACCAATTGAAAACGCAAAAAGTTCTAAGGAACATTAAATCGAGACATGGGGACAGATGCTTGGCTTTTCCCTCAGGTGCTCCTGGCTGACAGAGCAGGTCTAACCTCAACAGCCAAAGCTTCCCAGGGCTCCGTCTTGTGCCCTGGTCATGAAATTTGCCAAAATAGGTAGTGTGCCTGTTCAGATTCTGAATGTCCCCGTAACTGTAGGAGCAGGGGCCGGGGTGGGGAGGCAGACACTGTGGCATTCACTCCCACGTCCCTCAGATCTGTGCCTTCTGAGGGTGTCTCATATCCCAAGCGTCAGCACCAATCCATGTAGATCTTACAAAAGAATCTTTGTCATTCTGTGCTGCCCATTAATTTGGAGACAACTGTTTGAACATTACACATGGTTTTTCATTTCATTACTGAGGGCAGAACATAAAGCCAAAGTACATACAATTTGTGAGAGGATTTAAAAACCAAACTTCCCTGGGACTGGGAAACTAATTACCTCTTTTCTGACAGCAGTGACTGTTTGTTTCTGTAAAACAAAGAGGCAAAAACCATTAAACAGCTGCCAGTAAGTCATTATAGTTCAAATGCCCATTTGAAAAAGAAAAATCCTTGCCCAGGAGAAAATTGTTTCACCTCTCCTTACTTAAAAGATAGAATTTCCCCATCACTGACACCTCCACCCTATTCTATACAGCCACTGGAGAATTCATTCAACTAAGGCTTTGGTGAGGGAACAGGTATGATTTACTACCATAACTTTCTTTTTTAAGTTTATTTATTTTGAGGTCGGGGGGGGGGGGGGGGAGAGAGAGAGAGGGAGAGAGAGAGTCCCAAGCAGGCTCCACGCTATCGGCACAAAAGCCCAACATGGGGCTCGAACCCACAAACTCTGAGATCATGACCTGAGCTAAAGGCAAGAGCCAGACACCCACCCGACTGAGCCATGCAGGTGCCCAATATACTACTATAACTTTACACCATTCTCCCAAAAGCCAAGATGAATTCAAGACTAAGTTCAGGGATTCGACCCAATCTACCATAGTGCCTACAGGGCCATCTTAAATAGAATGCAACGCAAAGACGGTGAAGCAAGTATGCGGCTTGAATGTTTCTTTCTTTTCTCACAGGAGACTGCTTTGAATGAATGGTGACCTCCATTCCTCAGGTATTCATAACAACTTGACCGAGACAAATTGGAAAAGAAACAAGCCACATGGCCAAACATAAAGTACGTAACAAAAAAACCTGAGACCAGCATCCAAGGAAGGTGAGTCCCAGAGCTGAGCTGTAACGTAGAAGATCATGTCGGGCCCCATCCTCTCATTGAAGCTGCCAAAGCACGCTCATGCCTGGGGTGAGCAGGGCATCCTCTCTCTGGATTTTTTGAGATGGAGCAGAGAAAGCCTGGCTCCCAAAAGGGACTCCGTGTATAGAGTCTTAGAAGCTCCTGGAAACTGTTACCATTCAGATCTGTCTCCTACTGAAATGCTCTGAAATCTGACATGCTTCCTTAGTATCACTTTTCTGCTCGGTGCAACCCCTGGGAGCTGGGCACAGTTGATGATTCCAGTCTCAGTTTTTTGAGATTTGGTTGTGTCCAGGGGCTGCTTGGTACTGACACCCATACTTTAATTTCTTGCTGCTGTCATCCAAGCAACTTAACACAACCAGATCTTCACTGGAAACAGAATCAGAAGTCCAAGGAGGACACTATTTCCACTAGCCAGTTAGCAAAATAAGTACTGATCCACGAGCCCATTGACAAGGAATGAAGGAAAGTCTAATCTACAATGTCACATCCTTGTCTCTCCTTTCTAATCCATGCTGGGTTCCATTCTGCTTCATTAGATTGCTTTTATGTAATGAGCTTTCCCAGGACATCCTTTTTCCTGGGTGGGGGAGTAGGGAGAGTTATCTCAGAAAATTAAAGGTAGGTCTCTCCATTTTGGACTCACATGCACCCTGACTTCTTCCTTCATAGCACTTACCACAACTGTAATTAAATATTTATTTGTGTGATTCTACTTCACATATGTATCACCCGCCAGGCACCATTAAGAGCAGGGTGACCATGTCTGCCTCTAACATAATTTCTGGTGCACAGTAGATGTTCACAAAAACATCAGACACGGATGCCTGGGTGGTTCAGTCTGTTGAACATCCAACTCTTCATCTTGGCTCAGGTCATGATCTCAGGGTTTGTGAGAATGAGCCCCGAGTTGGACTCTGCTGACGGCACAGGGCCTGCTTGGGATTCTCTCTCTCTCCCTCTCTCTCTCTGTCCCTCCCCTGAGTGAGTCTTTCTCTCTCTCCAAATAAATAAACTTTAAAAAAAACAATCAGAAAAATGATGGCTTCCATGTTCTTGGTGGCCCAGAAAAATGGAGATGTATTCTAAGCTTAAATTAGAATACAGTATTTTTCCACCTAACATGTTTGAGACACTCCCCAAATGGTCCCTATTTTGGTAACCACACCTATTATCTGTTCCCATTATCTCCTAACAGGAGGCATTGTTTTAGAAGACTCTCATTTCAGGTAGAAAAGGACCCTGGGGTCAGAGTGGCTTGGCATCCAAACATGATACAGAGTCTCTTGTTAGAAGTGTGCTAAAGTAGACTAAGAATAACAGCTACTGGTCTACCAACGCCCTGTGTTCAAAGCGGAAGCTGGATGTTTGCATAATAGCAACCAAGTAGCAATTCATGCAAGGCAATTTACATCTTCCTGATCCCTTACAAAGTTTAAGGGAGGCAGGTTCCATCATTCTGAGTTTCAGCTGAGGAAACTGAGGCTATGAGATGCTATAGGGCAACTTTCTCAATATCTCCTGGTCGGTAATTGGTTGAGCCGGGATTCAAACCTAGATCTTCCCTTTGCAAAGCTGAGGAGTGATCTTGGAGAACCAGAAAATAGCCTACTCTCTTCACCAGTTCCTTCTTTGCCTTCAAGCGGCAGGTGCTACACAACAGAATGACTCTGGCCGGCCATTTAAGTTAAAACCAAACAAAAAGAGAGCTAAAGCCCCCATCACAAGATGAAACAGAAAGACAGGAAACACTGTTTAATCAACACTAATGACAGTAAAACCAACTCCCAGCTACAAGATAAATAAACTCTGGGGAGCTAACACACAGCACAGGGACTATAATTAACAATACTGTAGTCTATACTTCTACGATGACAAAGAGAGTAGATCCTAAATGTTATCGCCACACACTCAAAAAAACCATACTTATGTGAAGGCACAGAGGTATTAAGTAACCTCATGGTGGTCACAGTTTTGCAATTCATACCTATTTCTAAGCATCGCATCGTACACCTTAAATTCATATACGTTATATGCCCATGAAAGCTCAAGGGGAGAAAACCACTAATGACGGTAAGGATCGCGGTCATACGAGGCCTGTGTTCAACAGCCAGAGTCATAAACGCCCTCCTGCAAAGTGCCCCAGGCCCAAGGTCAAACTCCCTGCAAGCACGGGTCTCCTGAGCACACAGCAACAAAAACTCAATGAGCCAGATTCTAGTCCGCCTGACGTTCTCCGTTCTCCCGGCTCCCCAAGGAGCCGTCCCTGCAAGTTCATCCTTTTCACACACACTCTCAATCTGAGCCCATTTTCTCAGTCTTCGGTGTGTTAAAAATATTTCATATTTGAATTCACTTTATTTGGTTTTAATTACCCCATTAGGGCTCCTGCCTCGGTGGTTCAGTCTGCTGTTAGTTTTCTGCTTTCAAGGACTACCCTCTGGGAATAGCACAAAACCTGGGGCTTCTCCACCTCTACCTTGGGTTTCCCACATGGATTTTACTGGTTATTTCTAGCTTTAAAAATAGCTTTCCGGGGGCGCCTGGGTGGCAGTCGGTTAAGCATCTGACTTCAGCTCAGGTCACGATCTGGTGGTTCATGAGATCGAGCCCCCCGTCGGGCTTTGCACGGACCGTGCAGGGCATGCTTGGGATTCTCTCTCCCTTTCTCTCTCTGCCGCTGTCCCACACTCTCTCTCTCTTTCTCTCAAAATAAGTAACAGCTTCCTCTTGACGGATATAAGAGTACCTCTGTCCTGTTAAGGGTCTGTCTACATTGGGATGGTACAGGAGAGGGTTCTGAACTTTTCTAACAGACAGAGAGAGAGAGTTCGGGGAGAGGGGTAAGTCTTAGGAAATGGTATGGACTTTCAGATCAGGCCCAGGTCCAATTACAGGTTCTGTCACTCATTGGCCATATGACTTCGCATGAGTTATTTAGCACTTCAAAGCCTCTTTCCTCCCTTGTAAAAGGGGATTAAAAGGGGGGGGGGGGGGGAGGGGATTAAATGAGATAATACACACAGGTGACTGGCATATAGGAGAGGCTCAACATCCAGGGGCTCCTGACTGGGGTTCACACACTACTGCTGACAGCAGGCATGGTATGGGGTTACCCCAATCACAAGGTAAAGGACAGGGTGCCCGTCAATATCTGGGACATACTTATGCTAAAGAAGCTATCTGTTGTTTATCTGAAATTCAGATTCAGCTGAACACCCTG
Organism: Panthera onca; assembly: GCF_046562875.1. NCBI lineage: Eukaryota > Metazoa > Chordata > Mammalia > Carnivora > Felidae > Panthera > Panthera onca. The sequence goes on from NC_138352.1 coordinate 4,298,002, forward strand.
TATTTTTATTTGCTAAATCTCATAAACTGGTCAATATCATTATTACTTAGCCAAAGGCCATTTAAAAAAAAAAAACAAACATTAAAGGGGCACCGGGGTGGCTCAGTCGGTTAAGCGTCTGACTTCAGCTCAGGTCATGATCTCTCAGTCTGTGAGTTCGAGCCCTGCTCTGGGCTCAGTGCTGACAGCTCGGAGCCTGGAGCCTGCTTCAGATTCTGTGTGTCCCTCTCTCTCTGCCTCTCCCTCTCTCTCTCTCTCTCAAAAATAAATAAAACATTAAAAAATGTTTTTAACATTAAAATGAAGTTATTAAAAATACACACACACACACACACACACACACACACATATTTCTAAGCCACTCAAAGAAACCCACTTCCTGTTCCTGGCAACATAAGACATAAACATTTTTTTCTCCCTGTAATTCATGCACAAACCCCCTGCTTTCTCAATAGTTGGCCCTCCTGGTGGGAAGTCACTTCTTTATTCCTCATCCGAGTGACACATTTGCCTACAGGAAGATACTCTGCCTCAGGAATCTTCAAATGTCATGCATTCTTGGAATTCTAACTTGTTATTTTTCTCCCATGGAGCTACCCAAATAGGGGCACATCTATGGCCTGTTTACACAGCTCTGTGGCCGGCTTGCTGGCCTCAAAACCCGGGTTTTGGCTGCAGACAATTATCAGGCCGTGCCCTGAAGAGACCCTGGGGCCGCTGCAGACGGGGAGGTGGAAAGGGAGGAGGAGGGGCCGGCAGGGACCCTGGGATCGGGCAGCCAGGCAGGAACACACGAAGAAACAGAGGCGAGGGTCTGGCAAGCCACAGGGTGAAACACAAGATGGGGACAACCATGAGGAATCGGGGAACACAGGCATTAAGAGCAGGGAGAGGGTCAAAAGTCAGCAACCAGGAAGTCTGGGGACTGACGCAGTCAATGCAGAGCAGACGAGACTAGAGATGGGAGGCGGCTACCGGCCAAGGAGACAAGAATCCCAGGTTGCCACCTGCCCTGCCTCGGACTTCCTGACCAGGCGCAGATTACACGATTTGCAGGGTCGGGTGAAAAATGCACACGCGGGGCCCCTTGTCCAAAGAAAGCATGAAGAATTTTAAGGACGCCTGGCCCACCGGGAGCTGTCCGCCAACATCAGCCACCGGAGCGGTCCCCTTCCAGCCGGCGCCGGTCATGAGAAGAAAGTCGTTTGTCCCCAGTCGGTGGGAGCAAATGGGGGCTTTCTCTCACTGAGGGCTCCAGGCTGGGGGCTCTGAAGCGCAGAGTATTTAACCCTATGGAGCCACATTTCTGTCTTTCACCCCAGGGTCGAGAGGACCCATAGATTAGTCCACTCACAGCATGGCGGCAGCTACCATAATGACAGCTACTGTCTGTGCAGCGACCTCTACGTGATAGATACCATCCTAGACACTTCACGTAAGTGAGCTCACGTGATCCTCCGAGGAAGGGGCTCTTGTTACCCCCATTTTATAGGTAAGGAAACTGAGGCTTTGAGTGGCTCAAAAGCTTATCCGAGATCACATGTCCAGGGAGAGGCAGGGCTGGGATTCACCCTGATGTCAAAGCTCTCTTCAGCACGGCACACCGGTCCTCATCACGACAGGACCATCGTCACCCTGTCGGGGTCAGGGGAGGAAGGGCCAGCCCCGGGCACCCCACTGCTCACGGCCTGGCTACTGCCCGGCTGCCATGATGTCACCTCACTGAAATAAAGGGAAGATGGGGGCTGAGTGTGCCACAAGGTATGGGACCGAGAGAAGACACGCTCTCTGGGTGCAGCCCTCGGCCCACAGCCAGTTCCCCCCAGGGCTGGGCAGCCACACCAATCAGAGGCCACCAGCCTAAGGAGGTGGGGCACCCAGAGCCCTAGACACCTGCCAACCTAACAGTTTTCTTTCTTGTGCCTGATGCTGTTCATTTCTTTTGGGTTATTTGCCTCCATTTAAGGAAAACAGGTATCTTTTCTAGAATCCACTAATTCTCAGAAATGGCCTCTCTCTCTTCAAACCAGCAACGAGAGCTCTTCTCTGAAATGAGACACCAATCTGAAAGCCCGAGGCCTCATGGAGACACTTCACGTTCTTGTGACCCTCTCCCCTCAGGGCAGATCAGCCCAGAAAAACAGGGGACGTTCAGTTAGACGGTGGGAAATGTCGCCAACAGATCCAACATGGCGCCAGCCTCCATTCCCCGCCACAGCCGGGCCTCACAACACGCCGAGGCTGGCTGAGCAGGAGAGGCCCCGCTCGCACGAGAATTACGGTTTTTTATTCTTCTGAATATTCCAGAGCAGCCAGAGTGCAGACAGGACAAAGAGAGCTGGTGGGAGAGAGAGAGAGAGAGAGAGAGACAAGATGAAGGGCAAACAAAGTGAAAGAGCCCCTGTGTCAGACATGCCCATGGTGAAGACAGCCCTCAGCCTCACACACCGTCTGGCTCTCTGACTCTGAGCTGAGAGTATTGCCAGCGTCTGGCTAGAAGTGGGTGGTGAATGCCAGAAGGCAGGCTCTCCTCCTGGCCCGACCGCCCGTGAGCCGAAAGATGCTTCCTCAGCGAGGAGGGGGTCTGGCCAGGCTCCTTGAAGTTACCCCCAAGGAGCACAGAGGACAGAGGACCTCGGCTCCTCTGCTGTCCTCCCAGAGCTGGAATTAAAGGCCTCCCACATCACAGACACACACACACACACACACGCATGCACAGGTGAGCCAATTCCCAACAGCCCAGGGTCAGAGAACAGTGATGCACTTTCCACCCATGCCCTCCCCTCCTCCACACCACAGAGGTTTCTAGAACTGCCACTTATCCATTTAAAAAAAAAAAAAAAAAAGCACATCTTCCACCTCAGTTCAGTATTTTCCTTGATAATTCTGTTTCCATAGCAACCCAGCCTACTAGGCCTCAGCAATTATCTGTCGTCTGATGATGGGAATGTGGAAAAAGCTGTGAAGGCTGACAGTGCCATATATGTGTCAAAGGAAGGGTCACTTTAAGTTGTTGACCAAGGGACCTAGCAATGCTCAAGGGGACACCGCTCTCTGGGAACTCAATGCCCCCTCTCCATGTGGACCCCATCCCTAACCTCTGTCTCACGCACTGGTGGTCCCCACAGCCATCTTGAGTTCCAGGTCCCTTCTTCTACCTTTCTGGCACATTCCCCCCACCTCCCAACTCAAGACTTTAGGCACCACCAAGGTTTACAGGTGACACGCGAGGCTAAAATGACCCCTTGCTGCCCAAGGACATTAGAAGGAGAGCAATGAAACTGTCTAAGACGAGCTTAAGTGGGTTTCAGGCTCCATGGATCTCAACCGGGCCCATCTTGTCCCTCAGGGCACCCTGGACAATGTCTGAAGACACATGTGATTATCAGGACTGGGAGTCTGGCAGGGAAATGCACGGAGTTACTGGCACCCAGGGATGCTACTCAACATCCTACAACACGTAGGCAATCCCTCAAGGAATTATCTGGCCCCAAAGATAGTGCCGTGCTTGATGCTCGCTCTTTCAACAGCTTATGCCCTGCATTTCTTTAAATAAAAAATGGTCAGGGTGCCTGGGTGGCTCAGTCGGTTGAGCGTCCGACTTCGGCTCAGGTCACGATCTCACAGTTTGTAGGTTCGAGCCCCGTGTTGGGCTCTGTGCTGACAGCTCAGCCTGGAGCCTGCTTCGAATTCCATTTCCCTCTCTCTCTGCCCCTCCCCTGCTCATGCTCCCTGTTTCTCTCTCTCTCTCTCTCTCTCTCTCTCTCTCTCTCTCATAAATAAATAAATAAATAAATAAATAAATAAATAAATAAATAAATGAAATTTAAAGATAGATAGATAATTGTCATAGAAAAATGGCCATCCATCATAAATGGTGGCCTATCTGGGAAAAGGGTCCTTGCAAAACTAACAGCATTAAGAGAATCTTTGCAAAGGCCCCCACCCTACTGAGTTGCTGCAAAAGAAAGAGTGACATTCTAGGTCACATGGATTAAGGTTTAAATTCAAAGTTGATTCAAGGGTTTTGAGCCTGGGGCCTCTAGTCTCCAGGGGATCTGGGACCTGGCTGAAGTTGTGTGCAAAATGTCTGTCTGGGCATCTTTGGGCAGAATGGGTTCATAACTTTCATCAGATTTTCTTTAAATTTATTTTAATGTTTATTTTTGAGAGAGAGAGAGAGAGAGAGAGAGAGCCAGGGAGGGGCAGAGAGAAAGGGAGGCACAGAATCTGAAGCAGGCTCCAGGCTCTGAGCTGTCAGCACAGAGCCCGACGCAGGGCTCGAACCCACGAACTGTGAGATCATGACCTGAGCCGAAGTCAGACGCTTAACCGACTGAGCCACCCAGGCACCCCACTTTCATCAGATTTTCAAAGGAACTGCCTCGTAAAAGTCTGAAGACCAACCACCTAGATCCTATTCGCACTGACCTGCACTCTACATTCTCTCATCTCCCATCATGCAAGACCCATGGCCTCCCCCCTTCCCAACACTGGTATCACAAGATATCTCTTGGCAGCCTTAAAGGGGAGATATCATTGCCCCAACAGACAAAAATAGGCAATAGACATACGGACACCTTCCCAGCCTAAGAACCTGACCTTGGCCCTGCCCAAAGTATGCAGCAGAGACCTACCTGGTTTACCTGAACTTCATTCGGATTTGTCACTCGGTCCAGGCCATAGTCCAGCACATTGTTCATTCCCGGCTGAATGGAATAAAAACAACAAAAGAACCACCACTGGAAAAGCCTCTACTTTATTATGATTCACTTTGGGTCTTCACCAAGCTGCCAGTTATGAGACTGAGCTAAGAAGGGCTTATGGCTTACCCCACAGGGTGCTACAAGCTATCGTAAGATGCTCTAGGTGAGCTTTTAAGCTTCATGGGTTTGTTCCACTACCACAGCATCTCCAGAACCCAACACAATAGGATGGATGGGTGGATAGGTGTATGTTTGGCGGGGGGGGAGGGGGGGTGAATGGATGGATAGATTTATGGATGGATGGATGGTTGGCTGGATGGATGAATGAAAGGCAATTGTGGATGGATGGATGGATGGATGGATGGATGGATGGATGGATGGTTGGCTGGATGGATGAATGAAAGGCAATTGTGGATGGATGGATGGATGGATGGATGGATGGATGCATGGATGGATGAATGGATGGTTGGCTGGATGGATGAATGAAAGGCAATTGTGGATGGATGGATGGATGGATGGATGGATGGATGGATGGATGGATGAATGGATGGTTGGCTGGATGGATGAATGAAAGGCAATGTGGATGGATGGATGGATGGATGGATGGATGGATGGATGAATGGATGGTTGGCTGGATGGATGAATGAAAGGCAATGTGGATGGATGGATGGATGGATGGATGGATGGATGGATGGATGGATGAATGGATGGTTGGCTGGATGGATGAATGAAAGGCAATGTGGATGGATGGATGGATGGATGGATGGATGGATGGATGGATGAGCAGGCGGATGGAGAGAGGGAGGGAGGGAGGGAGGGATAAAACTCAAACTCAGTAAGAGTTCACTGGGATTTGTCCATAGGACTCTGACTCCTCTGGGAGTGCTCCTTCCCCACCCTACAGTGCAGTACTTTGAAGAGTCCAGGCTCCCGTCAGGCACATTTGGGTTCCAATCCTGGATCTGCCACTTCCTAGCTGTAAGGAAGATTTTGGAAACTATTTCTCCTCTCTACACTTGCTACCCCTCCCGAGAACTGGAGATGATCTCTCCTACCTGTCAAGTTCTTGTTGAGGATTTAGCAAGATGACATGTGAAGCTCTCACCAGACAGTAGCTATTACTGAGCAAGGGCTCGGACCCATTTTAGGATCATGTGTGTAAAGGCCTGGCCCCAAACGGGCCTCAGTCTTTACCAGTTCCCTTCTCCATCAGGCAGCCAACTCTCCAGCCAATCTTGCTTGGTCTCTCCCAATTCCTTGGCCAACAAGTTGGGTCTTTCACTTCCTTCTCTGTTAGTTTGGTGCAGGCAACCATCAAATTCTCCATATGTGTGCTTAACCAGGCCTTCCACCCTGATGCAGACGCCAGAGGCTGCCGAACTTTGTCCCCATCAGATTCAACCCCAATGGGATTCGCCACATTTTTAGCTCAGAGGCATGACTGCCCAATAAAATATATGGTGCTCAGTTAAGTGTGAATGTCAGATAAACAACAAAGAATTCTGATTCGTTATTTACATAAAAACACATTCCACGTGTTTTTAATGTAAATATACAATAAGCATAAAAATTTTGCGACATAAATCATTTGCTGTTTATCTGAAATTCCAATTGAACTGGGCATCTTCTATTTCGCTTGCTAAATCTGCCAGCTTAGCTCAGCGGGCTACCACGGGGGCAGATACTGGGCACACGGACTAGGCAAGGAAGAGAAAAAAGAAAGAAGTAGAAAGTGGGTGGGGAGAGAGAGAGAGGGGAAGGGAGCGGCCATCGTTACTCTAATTGTCACACGTGGGCTTCCATCAACAAATATTTATCAGGCACTTCCCATGGCTGACATTGCGCTCAGCCCAGAGAGCCCCTGGCCAACGTGACACCTCGAGGCATCCCCAGATGGCATCTCAAGGCACTTCCAGTCTTGTGGGCGAGGCAGCCCCTTGGCAATTAGTCACACACCCCCACCCAGGGGACTGCCTTTCTCCCTCTGCTGGTTTGGAAGGCTCCCAGCCTCCACTCATTCATTCCTTTACTCGTCGGGTAGCACCAAGTGCTCATTCTCCACGGCGGTCACCACTGCTGATGCCGTTTCTGGCGCACAAGAGGGTGCTCGACGAAGATAACCCAGAGCTGACCGCCAGCTCACAGGAAACAGGGCGGAGACATCCCTGCAGTGGGCGGGCGGCCAGCAGATAAGGAGACGCGCAGATGTGCCCAGGGCCGCTGCCACACGCGGGAAGCCCGCAGAGACGGTCCCCCTGCGGTGAGTGCCAGCGGGTGACGCCCAAGAACACCTCTTGGGCGTCGGCCAAAGAGGCGATTTGCTAAATGCCTCACAATTCGGGTGAGGAAAGGACCCTTGTACCCCCAAAGACTGCTCCGCGAGGAGGCGACATCCCCAGAATCAGCGTTCCAGAGCAGAGCCAGGCTGGGAGCTGACAGACACTTCTTGGTGACACGCCACACGTCCCTCCTGTGCCTTGTCCTCCTCTCCCTCATCATCTCTCTTTCCCCTAACGTATCAGTTCAGACCCTTCCGGCGCATGGAACAGAAAACAAGTAACAAAATGCCACACGGTTCCATAAACAAAATAAAGCAGGGGGAAGACAGAGAGGAGGCTGCACCAGGGGACGAGTCCTGGCTGGAACATCACTTCTACGGAGAGGTGCTCCCAGGCCCTGATCTGCCTCGAGACCCCTGCCTCTTTCGCGCTGTGCTGGCGTGCTGTATGGTACACACCCATGGTGCAAAGCTGTCCTTCTTCGTCCCCCCGCCAGACCGCGAGCCCTGTGAGGGCGGTCCTGGCTTAGAATTCAAATACCCCCATTGCCTAGGGGGCACTTGGCCCAGAGAGGGCATTTCTGATCATCTGGATCAGAGTATGTGGAGTTTTCCATCGGTTTTTATGACATAACGCTCTACGTCAGACCATTTTCCCAGGTCAACAAATGGCCTTTGAAAATGCTATTTTAGTAATTTAATGATTTAATCGCAATGGTCCTTCATATGGATATAATCTTATATTTAAAGGTTTTTTGGTTTTGTTTTTTTTTTTTTTTTTTGAGAGAGAGCAAGAGAAGGAGAGAGAGAGAGAGAGAGAATATCCTAAGCAGGCTCCAGGCTCACTGGGGAGCCCAACACAGGGCTCGATCCCACAACTGTGAGCTCACGACCTGAGCCAAAATCAAAAGCTGGATGCTTAACCGACTGAGCCGCTCAGGCGCCCCTTAAAGATTTAAATCTATTGAGGTGCCTGGGTGGCTCAGTCGGTCAAGCATCCGATTTGGGCTCAGGTCATGTTCTCATAGTTCCTGAGTTCGAGCCCCACGCTGGTCTCTGTGCTGACAGCTCGGAGCCTGGAGCCTGCTTGGGATTCTGTCTCCCTCTCTCTCTGCCCCTCCCCCACTCGTGCTCTGTCTCTGTCTCTGTCTCTCAAAAGTAAATAAAACATTAAAAATTTTTTAAAAGATTTAAAGCCATTTATTTATTTAAATTTATTTTGCCATCTCGCTGTTGTTGGACATTCAGCCCAACCTTGACAGGAAACGGAAGGCAGCTACTCTTTTCTCTGGTGACCGGACAGAGTTCGCGGTTGACGTGAAGGCCATTTAGCTTGATACTCAGACAAGCGACCGCGTGATTTAAAGCACACACCACCTGCATCCCTGGACCATATCCTTCATGTATCCATGGTCCAGACGTCAGCGACCAGATCCTCGAGAGACCCAGAAGTCACAGCCGGTGCAGCAAAGACGCACGGAAAGCCCCCAGGTGACTTCTCTGAAGGAACCGTTCTCCCTCGTTCTCCCTCTGCTGCCTTACACAAGTAACTCTTGTTGGCATCCTGCCCGGATGCAGCAGGTTAAAAAGTGGGAGGGGAACATCACTTTCCTTCATCATTCTCCCCTTCTAGACCCAGTCCCCAGCACATCCATGCTGAGGTACAGGTAGCGTTTGGGCTCAGGTTGGGGGTTGGGCCGGATCCCTCAGCCACCACCTCCCAACCCACATCCCGAGGGTGGTCTTGGCCTCCGTCTGTGCTGATATCCCTGCTACAGCATCTGGCACCACATTCCCACCACCCCCTTAACCAATCACCCCGCGCTGTGCCCCCTCGGCACTTAAGCCTTACCTCTGGAGCAGTGCTGCTAGCCCGTTACCACGATTTGGATTTTGCACCCCCCGAGCTGGGAGAGGGGACCACGTGCGGGCGCACCTCCTAGAGCGGGAGCTCGTCAGACAGATGTGGATTCACATCCCAGTGCTGTGCAACCTACTGACCATCTCTGAGCCTTGATCGCCGGCCCCGTCGGGATAACAGCGATGGGGAGACTCCCTATTGGGCGGCATTGTCATCAGGTAAGTGGGATCATCCTCGCCAAGGGCTTAATATGGGCAGGGGCTTGAGGACTTTTTAGCAGTTGTTTTACGCCCAGAACCCACCTCAGCTGGCCCGGAGTCAGGGCTCACGAAGGTTTCACGGATCACTGAACACACAAGGGGACGGCTGGGTAACAGCAAGCCATGTCCCACGCTATGACAGTTGGTTCCAGACAGTCCACACACAGTTGGTTCTAGACTCCACGGAGCCAAAAGCTTTGTTTGCCTGGCTGGCTTTTCTCCCACTGAGGTGACAGTTTGTTTGGGTCTCCTGGAGACAGTCTGACAGTCCCTAAGCCCCTGGGCTTCGTGGGTCTGTCAGTCCAACTGCTCGATTTCTACCTAGGCTGAGACAGACTTCAAGCAGGACGCCCCTCAAATGGAACATTCCACCGGGAGGCAGACCGTGTTTTAAGAGAGTCGGGGAGATGGGGGTGCCTGGGTGTGGCTCAGTTGGCTAAAGGTCCAACTTCGACTCAGGTCTCACGGCTTATGAGTTCGAGCCCTGCATCGGGCTCTGTGCTGATGGCTCAGAGCCTGGAGCCTGCTTCGGATTCTGCGTCTCCCTCTCTCTCTCTCTCTCTCTCTCTCTCTCTCTCTGCCCCTCGCCCCACTCACACTCTCTCTCTCTCTCTCTCTCTCAAAAATAAATAAGCGTTTTAAAAAGTTAAAAAAGGGGCGCCTGGGTGGCTCAGTCGGTTAAGGGGCCGACTTCGGCTCAGGTCGTGATCTCGCGGTCCGTGAGTTCGAGCCCCGCGTCGGGCTCTGTGCTGACAGCTCAGAGCCTAGAGCCTGTTTCAGATTCTGTGTCTCCCTCTCTCTGACCCTCCCCAGTTCATGCTCTGTCTCTCCCTGTCTCAAAAATAAATAAACGTTAAAAAAAATTTTTTTTAAGTTAAAAAAAAAAAAGTTGGGGAGAGCAGGAGCCAGATGCTCCCCAGCCTCATCTTTGACTTCTGGTCCAGCTTTGGCTTGGGGGGCAGCACTGATGGAGACTGGATGCGAGAACAGTTTTGCGTCCACAGGGTTTTACGACTGCCCCGGGTACACCAGAACGTCATGGCGAACTTGGCTCCCTGGCGCTATCAAAGAGGGACTGGGTACCTTGGAACCCTGGCATCATGTTCGTTGGAGCAGCAGTGATTCATGCGATGCGTTAATGACCGGGGAGGTTACAAAAAGGCCTTCGGATGCGCTAAGACATCACGGGACACTGTCGTGGGCGGCATAAGAGCAGAGGGACCGGAGAGAGAGCTCCTCTGACACTCACTAGCTGTGCAACTTTGGCAACATCCCTGAGCCTCAGCATCCTTATCAGCAGAATGGGACTAATAATACCACCTTCTACACGGGGCTGCAAAGATGAGATGAGGGAACGGATGCAGAAGGATGCTCGCACAGTGCCCAGCACACACTTATGTGCTCAGTTGGGTCTGCTGTGATTGATGACGATGATGGCGGCGGCAACAGTCACAATGGTGCCGGTGGAGGCGGAGGAAGCGGGATCAGTGGTGGTGGGTTGGAGGCGGCACAGGTGATGGTAGAGGCAGTAATCACAGAGTCGCCTTGTCAAATTCAGCGACTTGTGCATCATACCGTGAGGAGCCACTCGGCCAGTTGCCTGGGGCGGGGGCTGAGAGCTTTCCCCAAGACATGGGGAGAACTCAGATCATCTGGTTTTCACTCTGTTCCCTACAGGCCTCGTGGTTGCGAGGACAGAGGGGAGGAGAGAGACCCGGGGCGGATCCTGTGCACAGCCTATCGATGTCACGTCGCAAGAGATGCAGTCACCCAGCTATTTCCCCACCACGGAGTCTCTGCATGTACCACGGAAGCCATTCTCCACCGTACAAGGAGCAGGGTCCCCTCCATCACGAGTGCCACGGGCACCAGGACATCTTGCCAGATGAGAGGCTTACCCGCCATTTGCCCTTATCCTCACCAAGGCTCCCCGGTTAGGAACAGATGACAGGAGGTAGGCTGAACAAAGATGTCACTCCTGAGCTACGAAGGGGAGGGGTGGGGAAGGCGTTTTTGGCTGTCTCTCCAGGACCCTGTCATCCCAGTCGGCACTCCTTCACCCAGGGGACCTGTGTCGGGCGTCAGCTAACTGGTTTGTCTAGGGGAAGGAAGCCTGAAACAAAGCAAAGCCCAACAAGCTTCTTGGGGATCAACCCCAGGACCTTGACCTCAGCAGCGAGGCGTGCAAATCGATGCCCCCACAGATGGCACACCGCATGCGATATCTGGTTCTGAATGTAGAAAAAAAATGGCCCAAATGGCCCAAATCTGACGAGCTCCAAGTTCAAAGCCCCAGAAGCTTTGGCACCATGACCGACCCAGCTCACGTGCTGGTTCTGAGAATTCGGCCACCTGATGGGCAGGAAAAGTGGAGGAAGAAGAGGAATGACATTTGCGTTCGCTTTTCAGAATCCCTGTAGCGACCTGTGGGCAGCACCTGGGTCTGACACTGGAGTAAACTGAGGCAGCAGAGTTAACCCCAGTGGGTGACCGGGACAGCATGCTTCTCTGCCGGGAGGCAGGACTACCACTTCCCGGGTAACCAGCGGTAACAAGTGACGTCACTTATACGCAGCTTGTCTCTCTGGGCCACTTAAAGTCCCCGAGCTCTGAGCAGGGAGGCACAGCACACACTCCTTCCCTCTAGCCCCCTCCCGCCTCGGCTGCTGGGGAAGGATCTAGAAAAGCAAACGGAGAGGGAGCAAGAGACACAAGGCATGGCTTCCAGTTCCCTGCAGCATTTTACATGGAGCCTGGGTTCTAGTTTTTTCTTCCCGTGCTCCTTTTCCAAGGTATCATGGCGCACACACACACACACACACACACACACACACAATTCCACCTCTTATAAAAGGCAAGCTCATTCAGGTTCCTCCCACGGCTGCCTTCACTTAGACCCAACACCAACAGACCAACAGATGAGCCACAAGCTCATTCTTTCCAAGCCGTCTCTTTCCTCTTCCACCGAGAGGCACCTGGATGTTAACCCAACACTAAGCCACCACTCTTGCTGATTCAGTTCCAGCCCCAGAGGGAGATGAGCCAGCAAAAGGGACGGTGAGGACAGGGTGACAGATGGGTGGGACCAGGAAGGATAATACTCACAGGGCATCGGTGGACCAGCCAGTACGCCTTCTCCTGGCAATCCAACGCATACCTGTCCGCTTTATTCCTTTCCTTCCCAGTCCTGAAAAACCAAAAGCCGCATCAAGGCCAGTGAGACTTTGCTCTGTTTGCTCAGTGATGCAGCCCATCCCCAAAGCCCCAGACCACTCCCCCCGCCTCTCCAAGTCATCTGTGTTTGCCCATAATCGTAACAATGACAGCAAACACTAATATCACCCTCACGTGCTAGGTCCTCTCACGCGTGTGAACTCACGTAATCCCCCCCAGTGACCTTGTCTCACCTCGCAGCTCGACGGACTGAAGTAAAGACAGACTGAACGCCCCACAGAGAGTCACGGTGGCAGCAAGGGGCAGAGCACCGCGCTACCCGACAGCCCTGTGCTGCTACGCAGCCACGCCACCGTGACTCAGCCCCAGAATCGAATCCCCTCCACCTTCACCACCACAGCGAGTGCGGACGACATTCGGGGTTGATGACATTGGACCACCTGGCTTAACATTTCCCTGCTTCAATAAACACCGTGGTCAACACCCGGACAAGTGGCAGCAGGCAATGCCAGAGCTTGCTACCAGGGATGATGCTGGGCCTTGGGTGGGGGTGGGGGCGGGGGGGGGGGGGGGGGGTCGTGTGTGTCTCCCTCCCGGTCATTCCCGCTCTGTCACTTCACAGAGTTCGTGCCAAGTCGGGGTTTTTTCCAAACCCAACTGATTATGGTGAAAGGCTATGTATCTTCCCTCTTATCTCTCTCTCCCCCTTCTCCCATTATGGATAGGAAATGATGCTGTGCTCTCCTCCTACGGAAGCCGGGCGACATTAATTACGGTGCCAGGGGCCCCATTTGCCACTATTTCCACGGCGACCTGCACCCACGTGGCTATGCTGGTTTTCCAGGCAACGTGGGATGACGTACATGCCCTCCAGAAGACAGAGACAGCAGATTTATCCACCAGTGAATGCATCGTCAATAACATCATCACATCTAGAGGGCCAGGTGGGTGGAGAGTGCCATTCCAGTAGGGTGTTTTGCCAACTTCCTCTGGAAATTAAATATAAACACCATCCCTTCTCCTTCCCCTTGCCGGCCTAACTGGATTTTCCACCAGGTTAACTACCCCGAGTCCTCAGGAGGATGGGCCACAGACGGCCTGAGGCACTGTGGAGTTTCCACAATGCTGGAGAGTCTTATGAATACAGCCGATCGCTAATTTACAGTAATGGTCCTTTCTGGCTTCTTCTCTGGCTCTTCTGTGACCAGCATCAGACTGGCTGCTGTCAGCGCAGAGCCCGCTTCGGATCCTCTGTCCCTCTCTCTGACCCTTCCCTGCTTGTGCTCTCTTGCTCTCTCTCTCAAAAATAAATATTAAAAAAAAAAAAAGAAGAAGAAGAAAGGGGCACATGAGTGACTCTGTCAGTTAAGCGTCTGACTCTTGATTTCAGCTCAGGTCATGATCTCATGGTTCACATGTTCAAAGCCTGCATCAGGCTCTGCATTGACAGCACGGAGCCTGATTGGGATTTCTCTTCCCTCTGTTGGCCCCTTCCCCGCTTGTGCTCTCTATCTCGAAGTAAATAAATAAATTTTAAGATATTAAAAGGAGAAAATAAAAAAAGAAATACAATTACATACTGCTTTATGAGCTCTAAGGAAAAGTTCAGGTGCTCTAATGCACAATCTCAGATGGCCCCTGTGGAGCTTGTTAATCTGTCTACAATTCCTTGGCATTCCTCCCATCGAGAGGAGGGTCTATGTCCTCCCCTCCTGGGGCCCAGATGGGTTTCTTGTGGCTGTTTCAACCCAATATAATATGTCAGAAATGGCAAACTGCGATGTTTGAGGTTGGGCCCTAAAAGGTGGGACAGCTGCCATCCTCCTCACTGGAATATCTGCCCTTGAAGCTTCCAACCACCTGCAAGCAATGTGACTGCCCTAATGCCACCATGTTGTGAGGGAGCCCAAGCAGTCCAGAGGCTACAAGACGAGGGCAGGAAATGCCCAGCCAGGTGCTGAGGGCCCCCAGCTCCAGCCCTCTCACCACAACCATGTGAGAGACTCAGATCCAGAACTGCCCAGCCAAGCCCTTCCCAAATTCCAGACCAACAGAAACCTTGAAAGATAATAAAGTGACTGTTGCTGTTTTGAACCACTTTTAGGATGATCTATGTGCAATAACAACGACTAATCAGAAAAGCCTCTTTGAGCATGTGACATTTGAACTGAGAGATCTCTCACTCTGAAGGGTGACAGGGCTCTATTTTTGTTTCAAAAATGGCAGCAGGGGCACCTGGGGGGCTCAGTCATCGAAGCGTCCGACTTCAGCTCAGGTCATGATCTCGCGGCTCGTGAGTTCGAGTCCCGCGTCAGGCTCTGTGTTGACAGCTCGGAGCCTGGAGCCTGCTTCGGATTCTGGGTCTCCCCCTCTCTCTGCCCCTCCCCCACTCACGCTCTGTGCGTCTCTCTCTCTCTCTCTCAAAACTAAATAAATATATTTTAAAAATAGGGGCACATGGGAGCAAAGAGGCCAACTGGGGGGGATACTGCCATGGCCTGGGTGACAGCGAGGTTGGTTCAACCAACTCAGGGGAAGGGGGGGCACACAGAGGAGGAGGAGGGTGGCAGGAATTTTGCCAGAAGTGGCAACAGGACTGGACGACTACACAGGGGGCATGAGGGCTTGTGGGCAGGAGGTAAATGGGGTTCCCTGTACTGATGGGGGTAACACTAGAGGAAGAGGTTTGGGGTGCAAGGGAGCGAAACATTCAAATACGAACAAGTTATGTTTGAGATGCGACATCAACATGCAATGAGTCTGGGATTCGGAATAGAGGTTTGTGTTGAGAGGCTCAGTATAACCAAATGGCTACCTCATGAGCCACCGACACATACACACAGCCAACCTAACTTTGTGGTGAGACCCTGTGTTTGTATGAATCGGGGTTCTGCAGAGAAACAGAACCGGTAGGAGATTAGATAGATAGATAGATAGGGGCAGAGTTTATTTGTTGAGTAACACACAACTGAGGAAGCTGGCAAGTCTAAATTCCACAAGACATGCCAGCAGGCTGGAGACCCAGGAAACGGCTGATGTTGCAACTTGAGTCCAAAGGCAATCTGAAGGCAGAACTACTTCTGCCTCGGAAAACCTCAGTCTTTGGGGCACGTGGGTGGCTCAGTCGGTTAAGCATTCAACTTCGGCTCCCGATCTCACGATCTCACGGTTTGTGGGTTCGAGCCCCGTGTCGGGCTCTACGCTAACCGCTGGGAGCCTGGAGCCCGCTTCAGAGTCTATGTCTCTCTCTCTCTCTCTCTCTCTCTCTCTCTCTCTCTGCCCCTCCCCACCCACACTCTGTCTCTCACTCTCTCTCAAAAATAAAAATTAAAAACAAAGATTAAAGGGGCGCCTGGGTGGCTCAGTCGGTTGAGCATCCGACTTTGGCTCAGGTCATGATCTCGCCGTCTGAGTTCGAGCCCTGCGTCGGGTTCTGTGCCGACGGCTCAGAGCCTGGAGCCTAATTCAGATGCTGTGTCTCCCCCTCTCTCTGTCCCTCCTCTACTCACACTCTGTGTCTCTCTGTCTCTCAATAACAAATAAATGTTAAATTTTTTGTAAATATTGTAAAAAAAATAAAAATTAAAAATTAAAAAAAAAAGCCCTCAGCCTTTTTAGTTAAAGCCTTCAATTGATTAGATCAGGCCCACCCACACTACGGAGGTAATCTGCTTTACTCCAAGTCTACTGATGTGAATGTTAACCTCATCTAAAAAATACCTTCACAGTGTCATCATAGACTGGTGGTGGCCCTGCTGTCTAGGTACCACGGCCTAGCCAAGTTAACACATAAAATTCGCCGCTGCACATCCTAGAGCTGAAATCGGAGGCAGCCTTTGAGTTAAGCAATGGAATTGGTAGGGAAAAGCCAGTATCTCAGAAGGACGGAGTCTTTCCGGAATCGCTCATCCCAAAGCAGCTAGAAACGATGGAGGAGGGGATGCCCTATGACACGGCAACGCAGAGCTCTGTCCAGGCTAAGGCCAAGTCTGAGTGGTAGGGCCTGGGGGAGCCACTGAGAATAGCCCTGAGTTGCACACACAGCTAGGGCGTCCTGGAAGGCATGTCAGGATCGCTGGGCTATCCTGCTCAGAGCAGAGAGGTGGAGGAGGATGAGGCGGTTCCAGCCCAGTGTGGAACCCAGCAGAAACTCAAAACTAGTGCATCGACTAGACCTAAGTAACACTAGCCCAGCCTTGACCATTACCTCAAGAGCGACTTTGCCAAGGACTTTTTAACCTCTCTAAGCCTCCATTTCCCCATTTGTGGATGTGAGGGGTGACAAGAGTTCCTGCTGTGAGCACTTGCTCTCACCATCATAAACGGAGGCAGTACACGAACTCACCAAATGAAACCTTATGAACAAACACAAGTGATGGGAGGTTAGAGCACTCCCCGCAGCTGTTCTGCCTCAGGCACACCCAGGCAGAAACATGTCAGCGGCGAAAGACCCGCTCCAGGTCTCTCAGTAATGCTCCTCTACCTGAATTTAAAGCCTCAGAGCAGACAGTCCCTCTCCGAAGCAATAAAGCCATCTGCCATTAGAACTTTTATGTCCCCCCCCCGCCGCCCCGCCCCTAACAGGCACTCTGCATAACAGCGCTCACCCTCTTGTGATGGCTAATTTTGTGTCAACTTCATTGGGCCATGGGGTGCCCAGACAGTTGGTCAAATGTTATTCTGGATGTATCCCTGAGGATGTTTTCAGCTGAGGGTATTTTAAAGTTGAAGGCCTGAATGGAACAAAAAGACTGATCTCCCCCAAATGAGAGGGGATCCCTCCTGCCTGGTGGCCTTGAGCTGGGACATCAGTCTTTCCTTGCCTTCAGGCTCAACTGAAACGTCAGCGTCCGGGCCTCCAGCTGCTTAGCCTCCAGACGAACCTATCACACCAGGGCTTCTGGATCCCCAGCCTGCCAGCCGTAGGTCATGTCACTTCGCAGCCTCTGTAGTTGTATGGGCCAATTCCTTACCATAAACCTCTGATATACATACATACATATCCTAGTATTTCTGTTTCTGTAGAGAGCCCTAACCAATCCACCACTACTTAGATCCCAAGGCTCTTTGATGAGATTCCACTGTTCAGCCCAGCCACGCACCAGCAAGGGAAGACCTTCCAGAAACTGGACCTGCCTGGGCAAGTGAGGCTGACTGGACTCACCCATTTTGGTAATATCTGGTATTGGTCCCCAGGTATTCTTGACTCCCCCACATCACAGGCACACAGTAGGATTGTACATCCCCACCCAAAGGAGTTTAAAGCTGGGCACCACCATAGGAGCCGCTTTGTTGGGCTAATGAATTGTGAACACAAGTGACATGCATCGCTCGTGACCCATACAGGCTCTGCCTCCCTCTACTCCAGCAACAGGCGAAGCCCGGATGGTGCCGCTTCTTCAGCACGGGTCCCAGAGTGGGCACAAAGCATGTCAGGGCCCCAGCTAAGCCACAGTGGACATGAAGCGCAGGCAAGAAATCAACCCGTGGTTTTGTGCTCCTGAGGCTTGGGGGGCTGTTTGTTACGACAGCCTAACATCGTCCTGACGGATTCACTCTCTGCATCATTGACATCTGGCTCTCGTAGACAAGGCAGAGCCTTCACGGGGACTTCCGGCTCCAGTTCTGAAGTGGACGGCAGGCAAATGAGACCAGTCATGGGTGGTTCTACTGTGCAAATCTGCTTTAGATCTTTTTATGGCTTCCCATGGCCCTTAGCACTAAACCCTCTCCCGATCTGCTCCTGCTAACATGTCGGGTCTCACTTCTCTCGGTTCCAGGCTCTGTGCTCTCTGCTCCAGCTACACAAAACTGCATCAAGTGGGCATTCCCCCGATTCCAGACTCTGGTTCTCTCTGCTTTGAAGATCCTTCCTCTCACCTCGCCCTTCTTCTCCATCCGCCAGCACCACCCTTCCCCCCGGCAACCTCCTAGGCAGCCTCAGGTTCAATGCTGTTTCTCCAGCTCTCCTGCAGACACCTGTGTGAGACCTCATCTCAGTGTAGCATCACAGCCTGTTTGCTCGTCCACCTGAACCCAGACTGTGCCTTCATATTCCCCATGCCGAGCCCAGCGTTTGACAGTAAAAGCCCAATAAAGGTTTGTTACGATCAAAGGAAACAAAGAAGGAAAGGAGGGAGGAAGGACCAACAGACAAACGTGATCTTTCACTCACTTGTACTGTTCTTTGGCCTGCATAATGACAAAGTCCCACTTGTAGTTAATTTTTTTGTTCAAGAAGTTGTAATTTTCCTAGAAATGGAGAACAAAAAGAACGCTAAGCCCCACAACATAGGCTGTGTGCAGAAGGAAGCAAGCTCTAAGTCAATGAGGGCATGCCCCTGGCTCTAGACGCAGCCAGAGGATCTCCCATCCCAGCTTTGCGAAGGCATTCACTCAGAAGGTAGCACTGAATTCTCAAAAAGCCTTCACAACAAAAGCCCTCACAAAAAGATCTAAAGCTTCTCAAAAAGCCACACCCTGGCTTGGATTTTTTTTTAATAAATGTATCCCAAATCTGATTAGGAAGAGGGGAATCGTGTGAGGGGAAATGTAGAAACTCAGTATTCAACAACAGAGCATCACAAATGCACAAAGACAAATCCTAACATTGGTATGATGTGGGCCCTTCGAAATACATATTTGTAAAGAATAAAAACACAGCAAGATTGTTGCTGTCTGCACAGGAATCTAGCCTTTTGAGGGATGCGTGTGTTCTTTGAGAAATCTGACTCATGCGGCCTAAAAGCAAAGCTACACTATTGTTTTCCCATCACAAACTCAAGTTCACATCTGTTTATCACATAATGTCCATTATCATGCATATTAATTGTCTCATTAATAGGACAGCGAACGGAAGGGAGTAGCTACTGTGTGTCCAGTAGCCACGGAGGCAAGGGCTTAAATTACAGCAGGAGAAACTGAAGCTTGACATGGGGAAGAATTTATTTCAGTAAGCTGCTTCCAAATGGATGGATGGATGAATAGTATATGGATGGATGGTGGATGGATGGATGGATGGTGGATGATGGATGGATGGGTGATGGATGGATGGATGGATGGATGGTGGATGGATGGATGATGGATGGATGGATGGATGGATGGATGAATGGATGGATGGATGGATGGAAGGATGGATGGATGGATGGTGGATGGATGGATGATGGATGGATGATGGATGGATGGATGGATGGTGGATGATGGATGGATGGGTGATGGATGGATGGATGGATGGATGGTGGATGGATGGATGATGGATGGATGATGGATGGATGGATGGTGGATGATGGATGGATGGGTGATGGATGGATGGATGGATGGTGGATGGATGGATGATGGATGGATGGATGGATGGTGGATGGGTGGATGGATGGATGGATGGATGGTGGATGATGGATGGATGGGTGATGGATGGATGGATGGATGGATGGTGGATGGATGGATGATGGATGGATGGATGGATGGTGGATGGGTGGGTGGATGGATGGATGGTGGATGGATGGATGATGGATGGATGATGGATGGATGGATGGTGGATGATGGATGGATGGGTGATGGATGGATGGATGGATGGTGGATGGATGGATGATGGATGGATGGATGGATGGTGGATGGGTGGATGGGTGGGTGGATGGATGGATGGTGGATGGGTGGGTGGGTGGATGGGTGGATGGATGGATGGTGGATGAGTGGGTAGGTGGGTGGATGGATGGATGGATGGTGGATGGGTGGGTAGGTGGGTGGATGGGTAATGGATGGATAGACGGTGGGTGGGTGGATGGATAGGTGATAGATGATAGATGTATGGTGCATGGATGGACGGTGAATGGATGAATGGATAGATGGTGGATGGACGGATGGGTAGATTGTGGATGGATGAATGGATGATGGATGAATAAATAATGGGTGGGTGGATGGATGGATGGATGATGGATGGATGGATGATGAGGGTACACATGATGTAACCAAGGGGGAAGAGGAAAAAAAACAGCTCAAGACTTTATTCCAATTATAATAACTTATATTTGAAAGCATGTCTGTACCTTTTCATATTCTTCTAAAATCCCTTTCTTCTTTATATTTCGCTTGGCTAGATAGATGGCTGCAAAAGAAAGCAATGACATTTTCCATCATCACCATATTTTAAAACTGCATCTGCGCCATTATTGCACAAGGCTGCTGTGCTTGGCTTGGTAGGGAGAAGTTTCAGCAGATCCTTGCTCCCTTCCCTGGGAACACACCCAATACAGATGTGAACGGACATAAAGGTCATGATGACAGTAAGACAAACGTCACCAAGGTGCAGCAAGTAAATAAGCAGCATGTTGAGCACTACCAAAGGCATAGGGGGATGGAGTTTTACCATAGTCTGTATCTTCAGCCGGCCACTGCTGGGTGGGCCAGAAATACGGCGTCTATAAAAGAAACCAGGAAAGCACGTAAGCGTGGGCTTACAACCCACGCTGTTGACTGTCCCCCTGGGCCCCCAGCCCTGTGGCTTGAGATGAAACGACCTCAGCCCCCTCCCCCACCATTTCTAAAGTTCTGATCTGTGAGGATATGAAGCCATGCAATTACCTTCTCAGATAAGATTAATCCCATATTAACACCAAGGTCAAGGCCAAGACCCACCTGAAACCGGTAGAGGCTGTTGTCAGGCTTGAGTACGAGATTCCTGGGATCCTGCAGAGGGTAAATGTAGCCATATTTGACAATAAAGTTGCCCAAGTTCTGTGCCTCTGGGAAGAAACAGTTAAGACATGGAAGTTAACAGCAGACGCTGAAGGCAGAAGCTCATTGCCCATCCCCCACAGAGCACCCCAAACTCCAGGAGAGGCGCCTCATCCAAACAGCACTTCATCTGAGGAGAGAGGACAGTGGTTCCTGAACTTGGCTATGGGCAAATTTCAGCTGGGGAGCATGGTAAGAGGAAGACTTCCCCAGCTCGACCCCCAAGAATGACAACTCATAAGTCTGGGGGGAACCAGAGAACCCAAATGTTCATGGGTATCACAGGTGGTCCACTGAAGATGTTTGGAGAAGCTTCTTTGGGCCCTTTGGGTCTGGAGAAGTCCCCAGGAGCAGGGAGAGAATGTCTCTGACCACCAGAGAGTTCCTCCCTCAAAAAGGAAAGGAAAGAGGAGGACATGTTTACTGTCAACTTCTATCCCCAAGCTCCATTCTACCAGCAACCTAGGTACGGATCCCCCCTGTTCCTCCCCACCTCACTTTATTACCTAGCCCACCTCCAATGTGCTTGGAAACATAGCCTTGTTTCTGGATTTGCATCAATTAAAGGAAAACCTTCCTGGCTCTTTCTCAGAGTCACCAATGAAGCAGGTGTCTTGCCATCATCGAGAGAATTTTCTATCCCTGCCGTCCTCGGGCCCAAGGACCCAACCCACAACCCCTCCTGTATCTCAGCCGCCAACGCTTTGAGAGACTTTCTCCCCATCCCTCCTTCTTCATGTCTCACTCCCTGCCCCCCCCCCCATCGTAGACAAGTCTCATTTTCTATGCCATGTGATACCAAGAGCCTTTTTTCCTAGTGGGAAGTCTGTGCCTCAGATTCCTTCTGTTCCAACCCATCCCTCAAAGTGCTGCAAACATCCTAGTTTACATATGATTATCACACATATGGCTCAAAACTCCCCCATGACCTCCTATTGGCTGCCTCCCAGACGAAACTTGGAATCTGCAAATAAGCCAGCTACACGCCTGTCCCTCCCCTGCCCTCCATACCCAGCTGAAGTCATTGGTCCCAATTTCCCCCTCGTCCCCCTCTCTGTCTCATTCAGTCCATTTCTACACCACTGCTCTTGCTGGTTTCCCCTCTGGGAAGACAGACCCTCGGAACTCCCCTCCACAGTCCGCTAGCGGCCCTTCTTTCGAGACCAGCTGTATGTGTGCATCACCCCTCCAAGACTTCTGTCTTGACTGATTCTTCCCCGGTTGCCTGTGATTTACGTGCTCCCAATATTTTGAATGAAACAACCATTTTTCTTCCCCAATTATCTGTCACGCCTTCGCTTCTGATTCTGGTTGTTTTTCACACGAATGCCTTGTCTCTCCAATGTCAATTTCTCAGAGACGGAGGCTAAGCCTCCATTTAGTCTCTGGCCTCCAGAGATTCTTTGGTCCTTGTCGACGGAGTGCCTGAGGAGCTCTCACCCAGATTGGAGATCCAAAGCCGCTGGGCGATCCACTGGAGAATATCACTGCCTGCAAACCAGAGGTATTTGGCCATCATCAGAGTTTCCCAGCCCAGCCCCCGACCTCCACACCCTCCTCCACGCTGTTACCCCACGGGGTCTCCTCCAGGCTCAGCTGTGATCTCATCCCTCATCGGCTCAAAACTTTCAGGGCCTCCCCTCCACCACACCCCCGTCACTATGTTCAACCCAAAACCCCACAACCCATAATTCAGGGTCGTCCACGATCTGACTCCGGCCAGATTTCCAGCTTAACATCCCCCCACACCCTCAATCTTCACCTCTCTTGTGGTGCTTATTTCCTTACCTTACAATAATTTGTGCATGGACTAGTATTTATCAAGTAGGAAGTAGAGAGCCTAAGTCTGAGCCCTGAAAAAAAGCAGACCCAAGGCATGCTGCCTGTGGGGCTCCAGATGGAGCCTGGTCACATGAAGGGACATCAGAGCCAGGGATGGGAGGAAAAGTGGGAATGAGCCAAGGGTAGGGGATGGTTCTCCCCGGCTCCCAAGTTCCCAGGCAGAACTCTGAGGAGTCCAAAAATTCAAAATTCAGACCTGGCCTCTCAGGTCATTGTGAAAGTACTCTGGTCGAAGCAGGAGGGTGGGACATATTCTAGTAATACTCTGTGAATTGATTTATAACTTCAGACAATGGAATGGGAACACCACTTGCAGTCAGGCCCTGGGCTCGGCAGGTCTTAGGGGCCAGCCTGGGAACAATAATGCAGAGTGAAGACTGGTGAGGGAAAAAAAAAGCAGGTGAGGCAGACAGGGATGAGATCAGGCAAGATCAGGAGAGAAGAAGCACCCCCTCCCGCCCATCTCCCAAGGATTCAGATTTATCTAAGGGCCAAAGCGAGCCAAGTTCCAAAAGCAATCCAGAACTGTTGCAGGACCCCAAGGAGCTGTGTGGTTCCTCCTCAACCTGGGCCCTGCACCCCCTTAGTGGAACAGACTCCTTGTACGAGGAAGGCAATAGTTCCCCTGAAGAAAGATGAGATGTCCTGGAAGGAACCACCCTTCACCAGACACCATCTGGCAAACAGCAATAACCACATTTTCCAGCAACTTCACAGGCCAACCTTGGACCCCTGCCTGCATGAGAACTGGCCCACAGCACACATCAAGAAGGAGGATCCGGGTCTGAGACCCCAATGCCCGTGTCCTTGTGGCTGGACTGTTGCCCGCGATAGATACTTCCCTCTTCAGAGCCAGTGAAGGGGCATTTCTTCTGGGGCCTTCCAGGGAAGGCCCTTATCACCCACTCACACACTCTCTGGGCTTAATTACCTGCCCGCAGCATGACTTAGGATGGACAACCTGTAATTCTTACCTTCCTATCCATGCCCTGGGGCACAAACATTCAGACATTATCTCTGTCCTTGCCCATATGCCCACCGTTCTCGCTTCCAGTGGGTTCTCGTCTATTGTTCTTAGTTTTATTCACCCCTGGTTGGCTGTTCTCAAGCAAAAGCCTTCATCTAAAATCCTCCTTAAAATCCTAGGACTGGATGTTTTAGACTTTCCACCCCAGGTTTCCTTGAATGCTACTCGGGAGGCATGTAGACGGAGATAGAGAGAGAGAGAGAGAGAGACCCAAGCAGACAGCAGTTTGATTAGCGCTCTCCACCAAGGAGCCGAGGGTTTTCTCATCCACTTGACTGCTTCCCGAAATAGACCAAATGGGATTACAGAGCCACCGGCATCGGCACCACGTGGTCTATGCTAATAGCGTGGCAGCCTCCGCGTCAGCCACCGTCATCCCCAGAAGTCCTGGGTCACCTGCCATCTGAGGAGTTAGAGACTGATTACCCGGTTTGCTTTTATTAGTGCTGATGCAGGACCCAAGGCTTCTCCCTGAGACCCGTTCCAGCGGCAGCTGAAATTCACCCACACAGGAGGAACAAGAGAACACATGGCAGGGTCGGCCGCCTCGGCCAAATCCAGGAACCACGGGCGCCCCGTGTGCAAGGAAAAAGAGCAGCTTATGCGCACTGACAGTGGGTAAGGGTATGGACACTGGAGTCACACAGCTGGGATCAGATCCAAGCTCGGCCACGTGTGAGTGTAGTGACACGGGGACACGTTGCTGAGCCTCTCTGCTTCTCCATGGCCCCACCTGCAAAATGCGGATGGTCGTGTCTATCCCTAACTTTGTTGTGGGTGTTAAGTGACACAGTGTGGGGAATCGCCTGCTGTCACCACACATCAAGCATCCATGCTTGCTGACCACGTGCACAGTACTATCTCACCTAACACCCGCCATCATTCTCGTAGACAGGGATTGCAAATCCTGCTTTTTTTTTTTAATGTTCATTTATTGATTTTTAAGAGAGAGAAAGAGAGAGAGTGCACAAGCGGGTGAGGGGCAGAGAGAGAGGGAGAGAGATGATCCAAAGCAGACTCTGCACCGTCAACGGAGAGCCCGACGCAGGGCTCAAACTCACGAGCTTTGAGATCATGACCTGAGCCGAAGTCAGATGCTTAAACCGACTGAGCCATCCAGGCGCCCCCCACTATTCCTGCTTTTAAAATAAGAACACTGAGGCAAGGGCTACACGGCTTGAAAAAGGCACCTGAAAGATTCAATCCCAGGTGCCCCTCGACGTCCAGTGTTCTCTGCACAGCGCTAGGCCAGCACCGGCTCACGCATTCAGCAAACTTCTGTTAAACCTCCCCCCCCTGCCTGACCAGCAGCTCTGCTAAGCACTGGGGTTACCCAGGTGAGAAAGATGCGATGTGAAGGCTTCCCAATCCAGTGGAGAATCCAGGCCACAATTAATGACAACCAGGAGCGGAGGGGGGCGGGGCAGGGATGCCTTCGGAAGAATGGTCCCGGTTCCCCCCCCCCCCCCCCCCCCCCCCCCCCCCCCCCGTACATCTTAAAGGCTGGGAGGAAGCAGGACCACCCTGAGCAGGGAGTCTGCCCATTTATTCCTGCTCTTTGGGCGCCTGTGCTACACTGGTTCCTAGCCTCTCCCGGGGGTGGCTCGTCAGTTTCCTTTTCTTCTGTGAGCTACTCTGTTCCGTTTGGGTCAACTGCTCTTTTGCTCCAACCAGCCAGGTTGGTCTTCTGTGGCTTGCACTCATGGAAGCCTGCATGATACACTGATGGTGGGGGCACTCTTTCTTCCAAGCAGATAGAAAGGGAAACAGGACAGTGTCAGCCAGCTTATCTCTGCCAGGACCAGGGCACCTCGAGTGAAAAAGAGTGAGGTCGTGGCGGGGGGAGAGAGTGAGGGTTCACAAGGAGCAGAACAGAGTGGTGAGTCCCAGGCTTGCGCTTTGAGAAGATGTCTGTTTCTGCAGACACTATGTCTCGGTAGGAAACACGCTCTTGACCAAAAAACCAAAATCGTACGACATATGCGACCCATTAATCAAAATTCATTCTTCTTTTGTGGTTCGGTCCCTTCTGCCAATGTCCTCAAATGATGCCCCTTTATCCCACATCCAGAGAAAGGAGACACTGGCGCCATCCCGTGGGGTGGTTAAGGAGGATGCCAGTATATTCAGATGACTAACGGATGCATGAAAAGATGCTGAACGTCACTCATCATCAGGGAAATACAAATCAAAACCACAATGAGATACCACCTCACACCAGAGTGGCGAACATTAACAACTCAGGGGGCGCCTGGGTGGCTCAGTCGGTTAAGCGTCCGACTTCAGCCCAGGTCATGATCTCACAGTTTGTGAGTTCAAGCCCCGCGTCGGGCTCTGTGCCGACAGCTCGGAGCCTGGAGCCTGCTTCGGATTCTGGGTCTCCCTCTCTCTCTCTGCCCCTCCCTAGCTCACGCTCACTCACTCTCTGTCTCTCTCTCTCTCTGTCAGAAATAAATAAACTTGAAAAAAAACTCAGGCAACAACAGATGTTGGCAAGGATGCGGAGAGAAAGGATCTCTTTTGCACTGCTGGTGGGAATGCAAACTGGTGCAGCCACTCTGGAAAACAGTATGGAGGTTCCCCAAAAAATTAAAAATAGAACTACCCTACCCAGCAATAGCACTATTATATCCTTTATCTAAAGGGTACAAAGATGTTGATTCGAAGGGGCAAGTGCACCCCCAATGTTTATAGCAGTGATATCAACAATAGCCAGATTATGGAAGGAGCTCAAATGCCCATCGACCGATGAATGGATAAAGAAGATGTGGTATGTATACACACACACACACACACACACACACACACACACACACACACAATGGAATATTACTTGGCAATCAAGAAGAATGAATTCTTGCCATTTGCAACAATGTGGATGGAACTAGAGTGTATTATGCTAAGCGAAATAAGTCAGTCAGAGAAAGATAAATATCACATGATTTCACTCATGTGTGGAATTTAAGAAACAAAACAGACGAACATAGGGAAAGGGAAGGAAAAATAGGATAAAAAGAGAGAGGGAGGCCAACCATAAGAGACTCTTAACTACAGAGAACAAACTGAGGGGTGCGGGAGGGGAGGGGCTGGGAGGACGGGCTAAATGGCTGATGGGCATTAAGGAGGACACTTCTTGGGCTGAGCACTGGGTGTTATATGAGTCACTGAATTCCACTGCTGAAACCATTATTACACTGTATGCTAACTCACTTGGAGCCCAATTTTTAAAAATTAATTAATTAATAAAAAGAGAAAGATGTCAGCGTGAATCAGACCAGGGTGGAACAAAGACCAATTTATTTCTGCCAGATAGTATTTTTCTTCCTCATGCTACCTGATTTCATCAAAACAAGGCAAACAGAAAGCGGCAGTAAAAGCTTTTTAAATGACCTCCCGGGAGGGATGGCTTCACTAAGTGCCCCATTGGTTCTTTTTCTCCTTTCCTTTCCGACCCCTTCCTCAGAAGGAGCCTGTGGTCCAGGAATCAGCAAACTTCCTCTAAAGGGCTGTACATATCTTCACTTCGGGGGGCCATAATTCAGTCTCTGCACAACTGTGTAACTGTCACTGTGGCGTAAAAACAGCCAAAGATAAAACACAAGTAGGGACGTGGTTGCATCCCAATAAAACTTTATGTGTAAACACAGGCCACGGGCTGAACTGGGACCTTGAGCTCTGGGCCACCATTCCCTGCGTGTGGATGGTTCGAGGCCAAGACTGAGTCACAGGATACATTACCTGTCATGGCGTGAGGGAC
The DNA here is from genome assembly GCF_046562875.1 of Panthera onca. Lineage (NCBI taxonomy): Eukaryota > Metazoa > Chordata > Mammalia > Carnivora > Felidae > Panthera > Panthera onca. The sequence goes on from NC_138352.1 coordinate 4,325,637, forward strand.
ACTGGTGACCAGGACCTTCTGGTTCTGCATCCTGACCCCCGTCTCTGGGTTCTGCATGTCCTTCACCAACGCTTCAATCTGCAAAACAGAACCCAAAAGGCTGGCTGACCGGAACCGTTTTTCTCACAGACACAAGCACCCTCGCCGGGTTGGGGAGCCCAGAGAAATGCGTTCTGACTCGGAGACGCTGCGCAGGCCTAAGAGAGAAGGTGGCACTTAGCAGAAGGGGATTTTCATGGACAGAAAGTGAGAGGACAAGAGGAGCCGAGGCACAGGAGGACGACAGTGCCCGGGGTGAGAGAGGGACAGAAAACAGGGGCAGACGAAGCCGGAACGACAGGTGGGAGCCAGATCACAATGGGCCTCGAATGCCATTCCCGGAGCGTGCATTTTGCTCCAGCAGTGACTGATGGAGAGGAGCGTCATCCAGCCCACGTTTGCGAAGTGTGGTCCACGGCGGACAGAAGAACACTGAAGCATGAAGAAGTTTGCCAGGGTGGGCGCAAGTGGGGACATCCATTTGAAGCTACTGCAACGGTCCAGGCAAGAAATGGTGGGGCTCCCATGCTTGCCACTTCTGCCCCGTGGTCTCCTCTCAGGAGAGCAGCCAGGGTGAGTCTATCAGTTATTCTGGAAGATGTCCCTCCTCCGCTCAAAACCCTGCAAAGGCTATTCCACTCAGAGGCAATGGCAAAGTTCCCCTACTGCTCTAGTGGCCGGGACCCCTTCCCCCCTGACTTTTCTCCTACCGCTGCCCACCTGGCTGCCTCCCATCCGGCCACAATGGCCACCTTGCTGCTTTCTGGCCATGCCAAGAGTATACCAGCCTCCTGCCCCGGGGCCTTTGCTCTGGCTAGTCCCTGTGCTTACACCACTCTTCCCAAGAACCTACGTAGCTCACTCGCTCACCACCTTCTTCAGCTAACATTCTCGGGAGGCCTGAGACCATCCTACTTAATGCTACGACTTTGAACTCCACCCCTGGCATTCCTGACCTCCTACTCGCTTTTTCTATAGCGCTCAGCTTCTAACCGAGGAAACTATCTACCTAGTGATTACATTGTTTATTGCATGATTCTCTTGATCCTAGAAAGTAAGTTCTTCAAGGGCAGGTCTTCTGTCTGTTATTGTCTGAGGCTGTATTATGACTGCGTGGCATAGAGCCTGACACACAGGTGATACTCCATAAGCGACTGATGCATGAGTTAATAAATAAATGAAGACAGCGGCAGGAAAGATAATAGGAAGGCGTGGCTTTTAGAGCCCTAGTTAACTCGAATGAACCGTACTTGCAAGTGATTGACTTGTTCAGTGAGGGGGGCAAAGTCTGTAACTCCTGTGATCAGAGTTGCCAGTTACCCAAATAGAAAATGGAGAAAATGGAAAGGAAGGAGCACCTTCTGGAAGCAAACGCTTCTGCTTTTGAACGTTGACCGAGCTAGCCAGAGGGTCAGGCAGGGGATGGGAAATGAAGGCCTCAAGTTGGAAAGAGATAAAGGTCAGAGATAAGAATCAGTCGTGACTATCGAAGAGAGATTGAAACAAACAGAAACAGTGAACCGTCCGAGGAAGAATGAACCGCAGGAAGACAGACACAAGGACACCCGTGGTGGTCTTTAGAGTACTTTTTAAACTGTTATTAAAAAAAAAAAAAAAATAGTCTTCCACTTGGAAAAATTAAACAGAAGTAAAGTCAACTGAAGGATATTTTAAAACAAACCGGATGGGTTGGCACAGTTTAGAAAAGGCAACCCGGAGGGACGGGCTAACTGGGCAAGGGGCATTAAAGAGGACACCTGCTGGGATGAGCACTGGATGTTATATGTAGATGAATCACTAAATTCTACTCCTGAAATCATTATTGCACTATGTGCTAACTTGGATGTAAATTTAAAAAAATTTTTAAATTAAAAAAGAATAAAGTGGAGCTATAGGAAAAAAAAAAAGACAACCGAGGTGTTTCTCTTGTCAATGTTTACGATGGGAATTGACGAAGCCCATGCAGAGGTTTCGAGCTCCATGTTCCCCCAGGAAACCGCTTACTCATGAAGAAACCATGTATCCCCAAGCCTGCCAGGTGCCTGCAAGGGTCCGTCAGTCGCTCAACAACCAGCCATGGTGGACTCAGGAAAACCAAAGATAAGGCGACGTGGCCCCTGAGCCCACGGAGCGCACCGTCTGGCACAAGGATATCATAGGACAACACGGGAAGTGTGATGGCAAAGGTGAGTTCCTGGGATCACGAGGACACAGTAGTGCCAGGAGGGATCAGCAGCGGGGACTTTCGGAGTGAGTCTTCAAAAGACGATAGGAACCAGGGATCAGAGAGGGTGGGGGAAATGGTGGGCCATGGCATTCCAGGCTCCGGGAGCAGCAGGAGCAGGAGCATGAAATACGAAGGAAGGAACAAAGGTAGGAACACAGACCTTTCCTGTCCTTCTGTGGCCAGAAGCCTTCCCCCCGCCCACAGCCCGCTGTATCCTCATGAAGGGCTGCATCTCAAACCCAACCTGTCTGCATCCCAACCGCCACCCAAACCGAAACAGGTCACTGGTCCACCCGCTTCCCCTCCATTTCACTAACTTGGTTATATCATCGTCCTCCCGCTTTTTAATAAAATAACACTCCCCCACTCTGTGCAGCCCTTCACAATTACCTTTTAGACTCTGCTCAGTGCTTGCAGTGAGTGCAAAGGGAAGCCCGCGATTCTGGCAGCTTCGTGGGGTTTCATTTCTCTACCAACTGCAGGATTTCACTTAACCTCTCTGAACGTCCCTCCTGGACCATAAATGGGGACACTGATAGTATGTGCCCGAGTAATTGACACAGTTTTGTAATCTCTTAGCATCTCATTAAGTAATCAGGCAAAAAATGCTTTACGAGGCCAGACAAATGTTATAGACTCGTAAAGATGTACAATAAGCATGAAGATATATACTTTGTCAGGAGACATGTGTGTTAGTGGTTATGGTTTGAATCAGTAACAGCAGCAGCTTTCATACTCGGCACGCAGGGCTGTGTTCAGATGCCCGGGAATAAAAACCCTGCTCTACTTACCGTGCAAATGCAGGTATTTATCAAGCATTACTAAGCGCCCAGCACTGTGGGGGGTACAACGAGGTAGAAAACATACTCCAAGTCCGCGGAGGATTGGGAAGACACGTGTATAAAAATAAAAGGGTAACTAAGATAAATGCTAGAGATCTGGGTGCAAATCCCTGCTCAATATACAAGCCAGGTCAATTGCTAAATTTCACTAAGACTCATTTTTCTATAACCTAGAGATGACAATAATACAGAGACGACAAAAGTACCTATATCATCAGAGGGATGTTGCAAAGATTACATGAGATGAAGCGCTTAAAGCACTTGGTATCATGCTATGCACAGAGTGTTCAGTAGACAGCAGTTGCAGGCTGAATTAGGCACCAAAAAAATAGGCAAGGTGCTGACTGGAATAGGAAAAGAAATAGCCAGGAAAAGAAAAGGATAACTGAGAAGATCCCCCCACACACACAAAAAAAAAAAAAACATAGAGGGTGTATAGGAAGGGAGGGATGGCCTGAGAAGGCCCCAGGGTTCTCTACACAGGGAAGCGAAGAGATTGAACTTGGCCCCCTCTTGCACAGTTGGCGGGAATGCAAAATGGTACCGCTGCAGTGGAAAACAGTATGAAGGTTCCTCCAAAAATTAAAACTAGAATTCCCAGCAACCCCGCTTCCCGGTACACATTGAAAAGACTCGAAGCCAGGATCTCGAAGAGATATTAGCACTGCCGGGTTCGCTGCAGCATCGTTCCCAACGGCCAAGATGGGCCAACGGCCTAAACGTCCATCAGCAAGTGAACAAGGCAAAGGGTGCCACAGACATACAATGGGACATTAGTCAGCCTTTACAAAGAAGGACATCCCGCGGTATCCCACGATAAGGATGCGCCCGGAGAACACGTCGCTAGGCGGAGTAAGAGCCAGTCACAGAAAGACGGCATGATCCCACTTACGTGGGGTACCCAACAGGCAAGTTCATAGAATCAAAGAGTGGAATGGTGGTGCCAGGGGCTGGGGGAAGGGAAATGGGAGCTGGGTTGCCAACCAACAACTATCAACTGGGTTGCCAACCAACAACATGCAGCTCCTCTGCATGGAGCTGGGTTGCCAACCAACAACTTTCAGTCAAGCAAGGTGCATAAGCTCTGGAGATCTGCTCTGCCATATTGTGTCTATTAACAATAGACGGTTGTTAACTATGCTGCTTGTGCACTCAAATTTTAAGAGGGGAGTACTCCCGGTAAGTGTTCTTACCATAATAAAGTAAAACTTTTATTTTTTTAAGCTTATTTCTTTATCTAGTGGGGGGAGGGAAGGGGTAGAAAAAGACGGAGAGAGAGAGAGAATCCCAAGCAGGCTCCGCGCTGTCAGCACAGAGCCCAACGCAGGGCTCGAACTCACCGCCCGTGAGATCATGACCTGAGCCGAGATCAAGGGTCGGACGCTTAGGCGACTGAGCCCCCCCAGGCGCTCCCACAATAAAATAAAAATTTTAAAGAGAGAGTGATAGACAGAGATTGCACCCAGCTGCATCGGAGGTGAAGGGTCACACAAGGGAGCAGGACTGAGTACGAGCTCCATCTGCCCAGACACTTTCTCGGCTCACGGAGTGTTCCAGAACAGAAACTATCCGTTTCCGCTCCAGTCAGAGCTGCCATTCTTTTTTTTTCAACGTTTTTTTTTTTTTTTTTATTCATTTTTGGGACAGAGAGAGACAGAGCATGAACGGGGGAGGGGCAGAGAGAGAGGGAGACACAGAATCGGAAGCAGGCTCCAGGCTCCGAGCCATCAGCCCAGAGCCTGACACGGGGCTCGAACTCACGGACCGCGAGATCGTGACCTGGCTGAAGTCGGACGCTTAACCGACTGCGCCACCCAGGCGCCCCAGAGCTGCCATTCTTGGCCTTCTGCAGCATCAGGCTCTTGGCCACTGCCTAGAGCCTGCAGTCGTGAGGGAGCAAAGGGGTGAACCCAGCAGGGTGTTGGAGGGACCGAGAGGAGGCCGCTTCTTCTGGACTTGGGGGACCCAGGAGCCGTGCGCTGCGGGGGTCACTCCTGCAGTTCTCAACCCACTGTGAGCCTCAGATTTATATGCTACTCCAAGAAATGCCTGATTTTCTGGTGTGAGGGCTCAGGCCTCCCCTCTCTCACATTAGCTGCCAGATGAAATCCCATATTTATTCACAAAAAGTCTTAGACGGGGCACCTGGGTGGCACAGTTGGTTAAGCGTCCCAACTCTTGATCTCAGCTCAGGTCATGATCTCACGGTTCCTGGGCTGGAGCCCATGTCTGCACCATCACGACACAGTCTCGTCGGGATTCTCTCTTTCTCTGCTCGTCTCTCACTCCTGCGTGCGCACTCTCTCTCTCGCAAAATAAATAAACTTTTTTTTTAAGTTTATTTATTTGCCCTGAGGGGTGGTAAGGGCAGAGAGAGAGAGGAAGAGAGAGAATCCCCAGCAGGCTCCGTGCAGATCAACATGGGGCCCGATCCCACGAACCGTGAGCTCACGACCTCAGCCAAAACCAACTCTTAAGACCTCTTAAGACCTCACTCTTAACCAACTGAGCCATCCAGGTGCCCCTGAAAATAAGTAAACTTTAAAAAAAAAAAAAAAACTCTTGCATGAGACAACAATGTTTCGTAAGAACGGGGAGTCGAGACATTGGAGAAGAAATAGAAATTGCCTTATGAGTTAGAAATCGGATAGAAAGTCAGCAGATTGGATTCCTTCTCTTCGCATTTAAAAAAAAAAGGCTAGTTATAAAGAGTTTGAAAATAATCTTCAGAGGAGGAATAATGAGAGTTATTTTAAAAACACAATGAGGGGAGTCACATTTCTTTCAGGCAGGTATGTCACCCGTCACAGAAAAGAAGGGCTGGTGGGAGGAGGGCACAGCACGTGAACCTCGAGAACATTCTGAGGGAGTTCAGGCCGCTGAAACTCCACTCGATTTGCCTCAGACTTTTCCTCATATAAATTCCTCCGAGGGGGCTCCCCAGTTCTCGAAGGAAACTCTTGAGAGACTCTGCTGTGGGCTGATTTGTGAACCCCGAAATTTGTATGTTGAAGCCCTAACTCTGAGTACCTCAGAAGGGGAGTGTATGTGGGGGACAGGGTCTTGAAGTGGTAAGTGAGGTAAAATGAGGTCGTTAGGGGGGCCCTAATCCAAGAGGGTTGTGTCCTTATGAGAAGAGGAAATTAGGGGCGCCTGGGTGGCTCAGTCGGTAAAGTGTCTGACTTCGGCTCAGGTCATGATCTCACAGTTCATGAGTTCAAGCCCCGCGTCGGGCTCTGTGCTGACAGCTCGGAGCCTGGAGCTGCTTCGGATTCTGTGTCTCCCTCTCTCTCTGACCCTCCCCTGCTCATGCTCTGTCTCTGTCTCAAAAATAAACAAAACATTAAAAAAAAATTTTTTTAATATGTTTTAAAATTTAAACTTTAGGGGCGCCTGGGTGGCTCAATCAGTAAAGTGTCTGACTTCGGCTCAGGTCACGATCTCGCGGTTCGTGAGTTCCAGCCCCGTATCAGGCTGTCTTAATGTTAGGGTAGAGCCTGCTTCAGATGCTCTGTCTTCCTCTCTCTGCCCCCCTCCCCCTCCTCTCTCTCTCTCTCAAAAAAAAAAAAATTTTTTTTTAAAAACCAAGAAGAGGAGGAGATTAGGACACAGACACGTCCGGAGGGAAGACCACGGGAGGACACGGAGGAAGGCGGCCGTCTGCAAGCCAAGGAGAGAGGCCTCAGAGGAAAACCAACCGTGTCCGCTCCTGGTCTGGGATTTCTAGCCCCCAGAGCTGTGAGGAAATAAATCTCCGTTGCCACAGAGCCCATGGCACTTTGTCACGGCAGCCCGAGCAAACTAGCAGACGCTGGGCTCTAGCATCCACCCCGAGAGAAAAACCCCTTTGCGCATCGCGGAGGAGAGAGAATCCCAGTCGTTTCCAGGTTCTCCAGAGAGCGGGCGAGAAGCCCTTGCCTTTCAGCTCCAAACGGCTGCCAACTCTCACACCTCCCCCTGGTGTCCCGTGGGCGTCCCCCGGGGCTGAGGCACAGGCCAGCCCTCCCCACCTGCAAATGTCAAGGCCAACGCCCAGCCAGACTCCGCCAGATCCCGTTCCCGGGCACAGACAAAGGCAGCACAGCCAGGCCGCGCTGGCACCCCTCGCCCCGTGACCCCGTGTCGGGGGACAGTGTCGGGGGCGGGAGGTGAGGGCGTGGGCCCCACGTTTCTTCTCTCAGGAGCCGTCGTGCTGCACTGTGACTGCCAGCGTGCCAGGGAACCCCGACATCACAGAGGAGCAGACACGACGGCTTTGACGCCCCGACATCCCACCCTCCACGCCCACGCCACTCCTCACATTAAGGAGCTGTCACTCACTGTGCAAGATCTCTGGGGCTGGAATTTTCCTTGAAGCCGGAGAAGGCTCCCAGGGGGATGATAATAATCAGTCCTTGTCTCTACAAAGACGGGCAAAATGAGCCAGAACCATGGGGTTGTTGTGCTAACAGACAAGAAGGGGCTCCTGCTAACACGCTTGGCCACACAGAGGCCTGCTGACCCCCGCCTTCTCACGCGGGGTCCCGCACACCCTCACGAGCGCCACACCCTCATCGGTACTCAAATCCTGCTCTGCCCACGCTGGTCAACAGCCCAGGAAGCGGGGCGCCTGGGTGGCTCAGTCGGTTGAGCGCCGACTTCGGCTCAGGTCACGATCTCGCGGTCCGTGAGTTCGAGCCCCACGTCGGGCTCTGTGCTGACAGCTCGGAGCCCGGAGCCTGTTTCGGATTCTGTGTCTCCCTCTCTCTCTCTGCCCCTCCCCCATTCATGCTCTGTCTCTCTCTGTCTCAAAAATAAATAAAGATTAAAAAAAAAAAAAAGAGTCAACACTTAACCAACTGAGCCACCTTAGCGCCCCAATATCAATATATTTTAAGTGCAACCGGGGTAGAGAAGCACTCAGACCCTCAAATCAGAATCGTCTTTCTAGACATAAACCAAGTGGTTTTAAAACAGCCAATAGCTTCTCGCTGAATGCAGAAGGCATCAAACTGCTCACGCCAAGTACAAAGCCCCCAGTTCTGGGCCCTCCTTACCTGCCAGCCTTCCCGTCCGTCGACCTCCCGCTGTCCCGACCCCTGATGACCCCCCCATACCAATGTGACACTTCACACATCCGTGTGTTGTACCTGCCTAAAAACTCACTCATCTTCCCATCCTCCTGGCAAAGAAAACTAACTTCTGGTACCTCAGCTCGGTTGCAACCCCCTTTATGAAACCTGTCCTGATTCCCCTCACCCCGGGCAGAACTGACCATTCCTCACATTGTGTGAGGTGCGTGTGTGTGTGTGTGTGTGTGTGTGTGCCTCTCTTTGTGTAGACAGATATAGAGATACATGTCCTCTAACAAAGTCTACCACGACCTTGAGAGCACTTCTCTTCTTATTTACGTATCCGGCTTTCTCTGGGAGACTCTAAGCTCCGGGAGGAAGGGGCCAAGTCTTAATCCCCCCAAGAGTCCCCAGCACCTGGCACAGTGTAGCACATAAGTGCAGGATTATGTGTGCGTGTGTGGAGTGAAAGAGTGATACGAGCAAAACATACCATGCTCCACCCACACCTCCTAATATTTCTGTGTCTTCACTCCCTTCACAAGCAAAAGCAAATGCCAGAAGCCACACCAGAAAGCATAGCGTCTAACAGGAGGCTTCCCCCGTGGCACCAGGAGAGTCAATCCCATGGTGTATCCCAAGGACAGCAGCACGGGTACTCGCTTGGGATGGCGATCTGGCGATCACAGAGGGGACGAGCCAACATTACAACAGGAGCCCATGGGTGTTGCAACCATGGGGAGCAGTGCACTGTGTGTCACACACACACACACACACTTAGCATATGCCATTCCCTCTGCCTGGAACACCCTTCCTTCCCTTTCTCTCTTTCTAGAACTCCCATTTATCCTCTGGTTCTCAGCTCCACGTCCCCCATGCACTTAGGTCAGGCCTTCCCACAGCCTCCACTCCGCCCAAAGTTCATAGCATCATATCACATTTGGGAACAGATGATGGTCAGTCCCGTATTTTTCCTGGTTCCTCCACCCAGTGGCTGTATGACTGGGGCAAGACACCTCTCTGACCTTCAGTTTCCTTCTCTGCAAATGGTGATAACATCTGTCTTGTGGACCAGATGGGATAATGGGACACAGCATCCTTCATGAATATTCATTAACTATCTCACTGAATATTCACTGAGTGGTGAATGACACCACGCCCACGTCCACATTCTTTTGGTCTGGGTCTTTCTCCAGAAGGCTGGGCATCTAGCTCAGCTGGCTCGTTAGGGACCCCTGGCAGGGCTCTTGAAATTGGCTCTAAGGAGCTCTGCGACCTGACTGAGGACCTCAGGATACACAGACAGACAGGGTCCCTTCCACGAGGCAAAGGGAAAGATCGGTACTGGAGGTGTGGGCAGAGTCTGGGGGACAGAGAAGGAAGTCCCTCTGCTCCGGCGGGGTGGGGAGAACCGGCCTTCACCGAGGAGGGCTGGGAAGTTGGCAGGTGAGAAGGGGAGAAAGGGCTTTCCCAGGAGAGGAGCCTGGTGTCTGAAAGGGCACAGCGTTCCCAGAAAGGTGGGGGGGGTCATTGAGGCCGGAGCCCCACTGAGTACCGTGGCCGCTCTGTTTTGTTTCCCTGGAGGGCAGGTGCGGAAGGCGGCTGGGAGGTAAAGAGAGGTGGGTCAGATCAGGATCCCGAGGGGCTGGGGCTGAGCAGATCGTACTTTACCCTGTGTGCATGGGAAGCCAACAGAGGGTTTTGGGCTGAGGGGATCAGCGTCGATTTAGGAAAGAAAATCAGTGTGCTTATGAAGCACAGGGTGGAGGTAGACAGACTGAGGGGGAGCAGGGAAGCTGGAAACCAAGACACCAGACGGAAGGCCAGGTAGAGAGAGGAAAATCTACCAGATAACAGTCATGATGGAAAAGAGTGTCCGAGATTCAGAAAACAGAATGTCTCCAGACAATTACTTTCTGGAAGAAGAAGACAGTCTCGGGAAAATCCTGGAAGATGATTTCTGGCTCTCAGAGATCAGACTTAGGAATTTACGCTTTGAGAAACTGGCGTCTGTCTGTTTCATGGATGGTCCTCGCACCTCTAATTCCTGGAATATGCACACACGCTTCTTGAAGTAGGTGGACCACGTGTGACCGACTGCCCCCGGTGTGCCCGGGACCATCCAGGTTTTAGCGTTGAGAGTCCTGGTCCAATCAGGACAGTTGGTCCCTGCCTACACCAATCTGCTGAGCTCCAAGGGCTCAAGGCAGAGTTCTTATTGTCACAAAGCATTGAGCTAATTCTACTCAACAAGATAAGCCTAAGAGGGCGTACACGCACTGTGAAAAATGGCTGTACATGGGGATGAAGGGTGGGCAAGGGACCTGGGACCCAATCCTTTGCGGATCTCTTCTGACACTGGCTATCTCAAAAGCCCAGAGCAAAAGGAGCCAGTTCCACCCCAACACATCCCCCCACGAGGTACATGCCACATCCCAAGTGTCCTCAGGTGGGTCCCCTGTGCCTGGCCACTTGGTCTGAGAAAGCCTTTGCAGAGGAAGGGGGAAAGGTTCTGACTTCTACCGCCAGCACAGACAGACCCAAGATCCACAAATACACGTACTCGGGTGAGGAACCTTAGGACAGTATCGGGATTCTGTCTCAAATCTGACACAGCCTCCGCTGGACTGCCTTCTGGCACCCTTCTCTCCAGAGTAACAGGTTGTTGTCTAGCCTCCAACCGACCGTCGCCCCTGGCTTCAGAGTCTCCGCTACAAACATGTTACACGTAAACCTAATCATTATAGTCTTAAAACACACGCGTGCACACACACCCACACAGAGCAAATAAGTCATTTAATATCATCAAGCGGCACTAACGGACCGCAGGCGTGCCCTCCGCTCCCGGCCACACGCTCCGAGCCTCGCCAGCATCCCCGCGCTCACTTCCCAGAGTTGGGAGCCTGCGCACCTCCCGGGGCCCAGGGCACCGGACCGCGCTCACCTTCTGGAGAAATGCCATCCTCGGCCTGTACTGTTGGCCTTGGTGTCGGATCGTCATCCTGGCCCCCGGGTGGATTCGGAACCGGAACGCCGGCGGCCCGCAGGGGGTGGGTGGGGGAGCCCCCGGCGCAGGCGCCCGCGCGCCCCGCACCCGCCGCGGCGTCCGCGGGGAGGAGGGCGGCCCGGAGCGCGGGCCGGGGGCGGCTGCTGCCGGCGGCGCCCCTCTCCTCGGCCTCGGCTCCCGCCCCGGGAAAGCGGCTGGAATGCGCGCCGGCCAATCAGCGCGCCGCGCCGCGGGCTCATTAGCATGCGCTGCGCCGGCGCCCACCTGCCGCCAGGGGGCGGCGCCCGGCCCCCGCGGGACCCCGAGGAGCCTCAGGTGAGACCCGCGCGTCCGGGACCCGCCGCCGGGAGGATCTGTCGCAGAGAGTGCGCCTTTCCACCCGGGGCAGAAGTGAGGTATGTGCAGAAGTGAGAGCAAGCAGCCTCACTAATGAGCGCGGTGGAATAAACGGTCTTTCGCATCCCCGTTTTGCCGCTAGCCGGAGCAACGTTGGGCAAGTTTCTTAAACTCTAAGCCTCAATTTCCTTACCTGAAAAGGAAAAATGAGTGATGGGATAGTCATATCCAACAGACGGTTGTTGGATCCTTTAATGGGGAAATGTGTAACACGGTGCTTGGCCCTCAGCACTGTTTTAGCAGTATGTTTAGCAGTGTTTAGGAAAACAAATCATAAGTAGATTGGTAAGGTGGGGGGGGGGGGGTAATAAAAGGAAGGGAGGGAGGGAGGGAGGAAGAAAGGAGAACAGAGAAAAACAGGAAAGCTGTGGTTGCTGCTGGGCCAGCTGCCTGATCCAAGCAAGTTATAATTTCCTTCTCTGGTCCTCAGTGTTTTCGTATCTAGAAAATTAAAAATGAGCCTCCTATGTAGTCAGCAAGAGTCTTCAAGTCTATAAAGCATCATTATTTTCATATTTATCATTAAAATGATAAATCATTAGCATCATTAGCTGGATGGCGACAGATTGTGGCAGATAAAGTGTTTGAGTTGTAAGGGGCACCTGGGTGGTGGCTCAGTCGGTTAAGCGTCTGACTTCGGCTCAGGTCATGATCTCACGGCTCGTGAGTCCGAGCCCCGCGTCCGGCTCTGTGCTGACAGCTCAGAGCCGGGAGCCTGCTTCAGATTCTGTGTCTCCCTGTCTCTCTTCTCCTCCCCTGCTCATGCTCTGTTTCTCTCCGTGTGTCTCAAAAATAAATACACATTAAAAAAAAATGTTTGAGTTGGAAGAGAACCATAAGGGGCTTGGTTCAGGCAGGCACATCAATGACTATCCCTTTAAAGCTCTGGTTCTTATCCATATCTTTGGTCATACCTATAAGATAAAAGCTATGGGCATTCTCTCAGGAAACATGTTCATGTGCACACACATGCACACACCTTCACACAACACTGACTCCACTTTGCAAACAATTTCAAGGGGTTCATGGCTGGTCCACCGCTCCCTTTTGCTTTAGAGAATCCAGGAACCAACCGGTGTCCATCGACACAAAAAGACCAGAGATCCTACTAAGTAAACTAGGCCACTGGGAAGTATGTTCCTGGTGTGAACAAGGACCCAAGAAAAGTGCTGGAATATTCATATCCAAATATGACCTTTTTTAAAAGTTTGTGTATTTTGAGAGAGAGCGAGCAGGGGAGGGGCAGAGAGAGAGAGAGAACCCCAAGTCAGACGCTTCACCGACTACACCACCCAGGTGTCCCAAATATGACTTTTTTTTTAGTGGAGCGTCTTTTGGGCCTGGACTTATATGGAACACACACTGGGATATACTGGAGCAGATGAGCTGTGAGGTTCCTTCCAGCTTGAACGTTCCTTAATTCTATAAACCCTAAGCAGAAAGGAGAAAAGTGGTTTTCCTACAATCGAGGACGAGAAAACATAAATTATTCAGGAGCAAAAACAGGAAAAATACAAGGGATTTTGCTCAGTGGTAGGGCAGGAGAGACTACGGAATGCCTGCCACTCTCTTCTGCACCCTTTCTATCACACACTGCTCGCTGAGCAACCTTGCTCTCTGTGGGACGCGCCCTCAGCCCATCAGCCCAGGGATGCGGAGGATGTGACCTGCCAGTCAGCCCCTGCTCAGGCTGTGGCCGTGATACGGATCTGAAAAGCTCAGATGAGCTTATTAGATTATCACCTTCGCAAACGTCAACTTGAGGCCAACAGAGGTAAAGTCAGGGCCAGAGGAATCTGAGGCCAAGGGCAAGGTGAAGTTACAGGGAAACAGAAATGAAAGGTGCGCAGAGGCAGCTCGTGGGAAAAGAGAAGCAAAGAAACTGAATGCAGCAAATGCACAGGAGGGGCGTGAGGCCGACAGAGAAGCCCCTGGGTTTCTTTCCAAGGGCACATGTATCTTCACAAATCCTCTCACATATGTTAAGTCTTTGTTTCTTTCTTTTTTTTTTCTTTTAAAGATTTTATTTTAGGGGCACCTGAGTGGCTCAGTCAGTGGAGTGTCCAAATCTTGATTTCAGCTCAGGTCACGATCCCAGAGTCATGGGATCAAGCAGATCCTGTCTCTCTCTCTCTCTCTCTCTCTCTCTCTCTCTCCCTCTGCCCCTTCCCCCTGTGCACACTCTCTCTCAAAAAATAAATAAATAAATAAAATAAGTTTAAAAAAAAAAAAGATTGTATTTTAAGTAATCTCTACACCCAAGGGGGGGCTCAAACTCACAACCCCAAGATTGAGAGTCACATACTCTACTAACTGAGCCAGCCGGGCACCTCAAATCTCTGTTTCTTTTGCAAACAAAGGGGCTCAACACATAATGTGGTGTCCAAAGTTTAATGACAGTGTCCTGAAAAATATAATTGATTTAATTCACCTATTCATTTAAACAACAAACTATTGCATGCCAGGCCTTATGTTAGAGTCAGGAGTTCAAAGCGGAATGTAACCCAGTCCCTGTCTCAAGGGGATCAAAGGTTAATGGGGGAGAAGAATACTTGAACAAAAATGTGTTATAAACAGAATGTATATATAATGAAGATCCAGTCAGTGCAACACAGACTTTGTAGAACAACACCCTATCCAGCCAGAGTGGAAGAGAAATTCAGGGAGACTTTCTGGAGGAGGTGTCTTAAAGGAAAATGGGGAGTTAACCAGGTTTTTTTTTTTAATTTTTTTTTACTTTTTTAAGTTTATTTCTTTATTTTGAGAGAGAAAGAGAGAAAGCAGGGGAGGAGCAGAGAGAGAGAGGGAGAGAGAGAATCCCAAGCTGGCTCTGCACTGCCAGTGCAGAGCCCAACGTGGGGCCCAAACCCACAAACCGCGAGATCATGACCTGAGCCGAAATCAAGAGTCGGATGCTTAACGGACTGAGCCACCCAGGCGCCCCGAGTTAACCGGGTTGAAAAAGGGATCACTCGCAGGTACATCAGACAACAGGGGAAGATAGGTGCCGAGGCAAGGCTCAGCATAGTCTGAGGGCAGTGGCAAAGAATTTACCGGAAGCGAGATCACAGGAGACTGGGAAGAGGATGGTGGGCTGGAATGGGACAGTGATTGGCTTTGGTGGTAGTGGGGGCAGCTAGAGAGTTTGGCTCAGGGATTAAATGCAGAGGGGTATGAGGGAACTTGCTAGAGTGATAGAAATGTCTATATCTTGATAGGAAGGATGGTTACGCAGGTAAATGAACTTGTCAAAACTCATCCAACTGCACTCTTAAAATTGCAGCCTGACGTTGTCTGTAAACTATACCTCAAAATAAAAGGACTGACCCCCCAGAAGAAAATATTATCCTGCAACATGGCAGAGGGACATGTGACAAAAATGACACCCTCCATGATTCAGGCAGGTAAGCAGTTGTCATCACGGTCACTGCGGTCATTCAGTGTCCTCCTCTTCATTAACAAAAGGGTGTCCTTCAGACGCTAAATTGGGGTCATGTTGCCCTGGATACTATCCACCTGGGCCTGACCCTCGTCCCCTGTAGGATAAACCTCATCCAGGCGCAAGGATGTGGTCATCCATACGGCAGTGCCCTTTAACACCCAGGTCTAGGGTCAAATGTCCCTGGTTGACTCCACAGTTTAGTTGAGTCCACTGTGCTAAGTGCTGAGGAGATAAAACTTTAGAAGGACACACTGGAAGGGAGACAGCATCTTAAACAGCTCATTCCCACATGATGGATGCCTTAAACCACTTCCAGGCAGAGAGACTTCCCGAAGGGACTTCTTAGAGGTGGGGCTGGGTTAAGGGAACCTCTAAGGGATGTCGAAGCGCCCAGAGAATGGCAACCATGGAAACCACTGCTATTATCCAGACATAAAGGGCTGGGGGACCAGGGCCCTGGTGGAGAGGTACCTGGCAGAGCTGTCCTCTTGGAGGGACAGAGCCATTGCTAGATAGGACACCAGGGGAACAAATAGTCTGACTCACTCTCCTCCTGGGCTCTCCCACTGCTCAGTTCTGACCAGAAGCCAGAGGGCAGTGGAGCCTGAATGATGCAGCCTGTTAGGGCCGGCCCCCTGGAGCACAGAGCCACACAGAGGAAGGTGAAGGAATCGGAGATGGGAAGGAACGCAGGGTAGGTAAGCCATGAAGAAGCTGCACGGTGGCTTAAATGTCTTCGACGGCGCAGAAGCCCAGAGGGCCCTTCTCAGAGTTGATCTGTGTCGCCAGGCATTTTGAACAGCTCAGTAACAGCGCCTCCCATACCTGCACAGACATCTCCCTGACTCGGACAGAAATCACACTGAGCTTATCTGACTTCCTGGACCGCTGCCGTATTCCATGCCTTGTCTGCATTTCACAGAATTCTGTCTTGTTTGAATGTGTTACGAGTGCGTATTGCCTTTGCAATTCTACCAAGATCATATAGAGAAGGAACACCTTCGATGCGTGAATGTTTCTTCTTCCTAGCACCTGCTAGAGAGAGAGGCAATAGCTCATGAAAATCGTTTCTGGTAGGGAAACCAGAGGGCCTTGTTCCCCCCACCCCCCCACCCCCTGCTCCACAGTCCGCACAGCAGGGCGGCCGGACAGAATCTCTCCATGCACCATTGGTCCGCTCTGGCTCAGTCAGTAATAAAGGGAAGTGTGGGTGAGGCACCCACTCCCTTCTCACTTACTGTCTCCTTCTCCACAAAGAAGCTATTCTAGACCTCAGGAAGCTGGCCACACCTGGCGGCCCTGGCTGTTTGATCAGGAAGCGCGGAAGAAAAAGAGGACTCAGAGTTTTTCCAGAAGGTTCCCCGCCTCTTCCTCAACCAGGGATTGCTCAGAAATTACCTTGGCCCACTAGAGGCCATCAACTACATCACAAAGGACAGTCCTAGGACAACCCCATCCTTATCTTTTCTCCCCCCTAAATTAAACTCTTGGCATGCGTCCCAGAGGTCATACCCTCCACAAGCACCACCAGAGATAATCATAGGTAAACAGAACAAAATGAGGTCTTGCTCTGTCCCCACCCTCCTCCCACCCTCTGTGGGGTACAGTGCTGTCTGTTTACGGACTAGGTCACACCGGACCTGTTGAACGACATCGGCTGCTTTGTGGTGAAGGGTGTTATTATTTCACATCACAGACAATTTGGAACTCTGGAGTCTTTAAAAATGACATTATGAGAAAAGGCATTTTTCACAACTCGAAGTAGGCTTTGGTTTTAAGACAGCGCTGGGGCTGGGGGGAGGGGTGTGAAGGCCTCAAGATGTGTGTCCTAGGCCTCGCTCACCTTCTCACAGGATGTGTGACTTTTTTAAAACAGCTTTATTGAGGTGTAATTGACATCCACCAAAAAACACCGCATTTAAGGTGTACAACTTGATAAGTTTTGCTGTACGTGTACATAGGTCAAATGTGAGACTACACCCATGAACAAGATAGGGAACATATCCGTAACCCCCAGAAGTTTCCTTTGTGATCCCTCCCCCTGCCGTTCCTAGGCAACCACTGGTCCTTTGACTGTCACTATGGATTAGTTGGATCAAGTCACCTGATCTGAGTCACTAGTTTCTTATTCGTAAGAAGAGTATCAGACTTGATGAACTCAAAAGTCCTCCCCTATTTTCACATCATATGACTTCAGTGTTCTAAGTGGAATAAAAAGCTAAAAAGCTCCACCTGCCTACAAGCAGGAGCGTGCAATCTAGTGTTTCCTGAAAAGCGAGGCCCCTCTGAACTTAAACCAGCCGCCCCCAAAATGGGGTTCCATGTGACAGACATCGAAAAGTGCTGGGTACTAACCATCTCCCTACATACCCCGAGCCTTCCTGCCACAAGTGATCAAGATGGGGGGGTGGGGGGGGGGGGGACAGGTAAGAAAGACCCACCTTAGGAGAAGAGACCCCAGGAAAATGTACCACTCGGTGCACCCCAGTTGTACTAGTCTGTATGAGCCTCACTGAAGTCCCCTTCTTTTTTTTTTAAGTTTATTTCTTTATTTTGAGAGAGAGCGTGTGGGGGAGGGGCAGAGAGAGAGGGAGAGAGAGTCCCAAGCAGCCTCTGCCCAGCCCCATGTCACGAAATCAAGAGTCAGACGCTTAACCGACTGAGCCACCCAGGCGCCCCTGACGTCCCCTTTTTTTGTCAGACATGCCGTGCCTATCCTGTGAGGATGCTAAAAAAACAAATGCACGCCAGCTTGGGGCCCTCTACTGACACGCCGACTCTGCCCCCCTGCTTGTGTGGGTGGCTCAGGCACCACAGCGGAGTCCCAGGCCCACCTTCCTGCTTCCAGAAGCCATTGCTGCCTTTTGTGAAGAGCCCAGAGGGCAGCAGAGAGCCAAGGTTTTTCTTCCTTTTTTTTTTTTTTTTTTTTTTTTTTTTTTTTAAGGTTTATTTACTTTTGAGAGAGACAGAGTGGGGGTGTGGGGAGAGCAGAGAGAGAGGGAGACACAAAATCCAAAGCAGGGTCCAGGTTCCAAGCTGTCAGGACAGAGCCCCACACGGGGCTCAAACTCACGAACCGTGAGATCATGACCTGAGCCGAAGTCCTATGCTCAACAGACTGAGCCACCCAGGCCCCCTGAGCAAAGGTCTTTCTTAATGCTTTACAAAACAAGGGATTTTCTGGAAGTCCCTGCCCCTTCTTCTTTTCCCTTGGTTTCCCCAGAAATGACCATGTCTGAAAGGGCATAAAAAGATGACCCATAAAGGAGATGCAAAGAAAATAAAAAACATTAACCACTGCAAGAATATTTTTTAACATCTATAGCTTACACTTTTTTCAGAAGTTGCATTTGAAGACCTACTTCACCCCTGCTCATGTCTCTTTACTTCCATGTGTGGATCCAATAATGCTTTCTCTCTTTTTTCTTTCTTTCTTTCTTCCTTTCTTTCTTTTCCTTTCTTTCTTTCCTTCTTTCTTTCCCTTTCTTTCTTTCTTTCTTTCTTTCTTTCTTTCTTTCCTTCTTTCTTCCTCTCTTTCTTTCTTTCTTTCCCCCTAGTTAGAAAGCAAGAGAGAAGAGACAGAGAGACGTGTGGATACATCACCTGAACCTTGGAAAAGCCAATTCTGCTTCCCTTCTTCTGTTTATCTTTGGTAGCCAGTCCTTCTGGGTTCAGACCTCAGGCCACTTTACAGACACAAGATCTGGTGTTTTGTTTTTTTCATTTGTTTTAATGTTTATTTATTTTTTAGAGTCAGAGAGACAGAGCTTGAGCAGGAGAGGGGCGGAGAGATGGAGACAGAATCCGAAACAGGCTCCAGGCTCAGAGCTGTCAGCACAGAGCCCGACGCGGGGCTCAAACCCACGAACCATGAGATCATGACCTGAGCTGAAGTCGATCGATGAACCAACTGAGCCACCCAGGCGCCCCGAGATTTGGTGTTTTGTAAAAAGTACAAATCTTCAGGAGACGAGGGAGTGGGGAGTGGCTGCTAGTAAGTATAGAGTTTCTTCTCGGGTAATGAAAATGTTCTGGAACTGGACAATGGTGATGGTTGTGTGACCCTGTGAATATACTACCACCACTAAAACCACTGAGCACTGCACACCACAAGGGAGACCTGTAGGGTATGTGAATTACCCCTCAGTTTTCAAAAGTGCAAACTCAGAGAATTAATTCCCCCCAAAGGATTGCTTTCAGACAGACATTTAGAATGTCCCTCGCTTTATCAAACAGTTTCAGTGGCTCCCATTTTCCTCCCTCATAAAGTTCATTCTTTCGGGGTCGAGCCCAATCTGATTTTTCAGCCACGGTTGCATTGCTCGTCAACACGAGGCTCCTTTTCCAGCCAGGCCTGAGATTTGCTCTTTCTCCAGCCCATGGTGGATTTCTTCACCTTTATGTCTTTTCTTTCCGGTTGTTTTGCTGATAATCCCCTCGTGCATATATTTGGCAAATGAAATGCTCTCTGTTGGCCCCGGCTTCGGAACCCAGATTGAGTTGCACTATCTGAGGGCGCTATGGACTACCTTCCTCCCTCCCCCACTCCTTCCACTGAGTCTGTGTCCACGCTTTCCACTCACAACTTTGGGTCGTAGATAATTGGTATTCATATTGGAAATTCACAATGAATTTCACCAAGGATAAGGGCAGCCAGGGGCTTGTAAGTAGCAGTTTCTGGGTTGGGTTTACTTTGCTTTGGGCGAGAGGTAGATCTGATATGTGCCATTGCCAGTGTCCGTGGTATAAATTCTCCTACTAAGGTGACATCAGTGACCCCAGAGATACTAGCTGGGAGTTGGAAGTCCTTCTCTGTTAGATCCGTGGTGTAGCCGCAGAGATTGCTAAGGATTAGCAAAACCTGAACTGGGACATAGTTACCTAAAGAGCGATTAGTGAAACTGCTATAGAAGCGTAGAGGTGGATGGAAATTCAGATGGACACGCTAATGTTTCAGCAAGCCTTGACTTGAAACTGAACAAATTTTTCTCTTCCTCGTCCTTAAAGGATCCTGCACCCCTTCATTTGTTTTTTTCCGTAGAATCCGTTCCTCCAAGAACTCGGTGTCAATACGGATGTTCCGCCGACCTCAGTGTATATACTTGGTAATGAAACTCGAATGGTGGTACCAAGGTTCCTTTGTCTGGCAAAGTAGTAACACTATTGTTGCTCTTTATCCCCCAACTCAGTCTTCATGTTATATTTCAGCTCAGGTACCCAGAGGTCACTTTTCAACAACATTAGGACGGAGTGGGGAAACTTTCTAGCAACTAGAACGTTCCATAAACCAAAGAGGTTGTCTCCTGGACCAGAGAACCAGGGGTCAGGGGAGTGTTCATAGTTTAAGTGGCCATGGTCTAAATGTTGAAGGTGAGATCTACGCTACACTCTGTGGTAAACTGTATAAACCTGTCCATCTCTTCCAACTCTAAGAAATTTGGAGTCTCAACTGGGTATGGCTCCAAGGGCATAGGGCAGAGAAATGGATGCTGCTGTCAATCACCCAGTGTCCCCATGAGAGGTTAGGCAATCGCCCACTAGCAAGGTCTCCTGGCTGGCCTGATCCAACCCCTCCCTGCACCTAATATAGCCTTCCCCACTTAAGCTCCCTCTCTACTTTGCATTGTATGTGTGAATTTGCACGTGAATATGGGTTTTGCCAGGCCGCATCTGATATCCTGAGGGTGGATTTGATCTCTCAGAAGGCAACGGTCATTTTTCCTGCCGGTTCCCAAGGGAAGAGCTGAGTTCTAAATCAGGAAAAGGAAGCAATAATTCACAAAGGCTGCCTTAGGTACCAGTCTATTGCTGGAACTCATCAGCCCACTATATGAGAAGAAGTCCCTGGCCAAGAAAAAAATGGAATCTGTAATCCTCAAGAATGAGGCCAATTGTTTCAAATGTTTATTTATTTATTTTTGAGAGAGAGCCAGAGAACACAAGCGGGGAAGGGGCAGAGAGAGAAGGAGAGAGAATCCCAAGCCTCCACACTCAGCACGAGCCTGACGTGGCTTGATTCCATGACCCTGGGATCTGTGACCTGAGCCGAAATCAAGAGACTGAGCCACCCAGGTGCCCTCAGGTCATTTTTTGTAAGAAAACTTTTCTAGCTTCATGTGGTTTTCTCCACTTCTCTTTTGTTCATCATCTAGGATTAATTACATTTTCATTACCTGTTCCTACTTTCTCTGCTCTGTGGTAGAGGATATTCAGTTTTGTCCAACTAAGCCTTTATTGAGCACCATTTCTAGGGTGGGAACTGCTTTAAGAAGCGCCTGTGATATAAAGGTGAATAAGATACAGCCCTCCCCTTTGAGTATTTCCAGTGAGAAAGAAAGACCTAACATATAATTCTGGGATTATGCAGTAGATGATATTGCAGTATGCGGAAGGCAAAAAGAAAATTAAAAAAGGAACTGTGGTAAGAGCTTGCTCAGAGGCATGGAGGTAGAAAATGATCACGGTAGTACATAAGAAGCATGAGAGGGGCGCCTGGGTGGCGCAGTCGGTTAAGCGTCCGACTTCAGCCAGGTCACGATCTTGCGGTCCGTGAGTTCGAGCCCCGCGTCAGGCTCTGGGCTGATGGCTCGGAGCCTGGAGCCTGTTTCCGATTCTGTGTCTCCCTCTCTCTCTGCCCCTCCCCCGTTCATGCTCTGTCTCTCTCTGTCCCAAAAATAAATAAAAAATGTTGAAAAAAAAAAATTTTTTTTTTAAAAATTAAAAAAAAAAATAAAAAAAAAAAAAAAGAAGCATGAGAATATTTGCTCCATTCATTAGCCCCCACCACAACCCTGTAATGCAGACGTCTATTAACAACCCCATTCAACCAATGAGTAAACTGAGACTCAGCGAAGGTAAGTAAGGGGCTGAAGTCCACGCACCTACTAAGTTGCAGAACCAGGGCTGGGAACCTGGCAGCCACATTCTCACTGGGGCAAGCAAAATCAACAGTTGTCCGCTGCAGAATCGCTTCGGGACTGCAGCTGTTGTTCTCTTCCCTTGAGTTATGTGCTTGGGATAAATTTTCCGCGGATGGTATCTCATTGGTCAGAACCTAAAACGCGTTAAATGACTCTTGATAGAGAACGCCGAGCGGTTTTTCAACAGGATTGCGTATTTACATTGTTTGCCCAGAATGAACTAGTTTTGCCACACTCTTCTCTGTGTGAGATGCTGTTAGGTTTAAACCTAGACAATTCTGATTTTACTAGATTCTGTATTTTTAGTTGCATAGTTTTCCCTTTCTCTTTTTAGAGTGGAAAGTCCAAAGAAGAGAGTATATAAAAGTTGGTTAGCCTCTGAAGCAACGGATGAGCCAGTTGGGGCCCTGGGGGGAGGGGAAGGACAGGTGTGCCCATTCATCCCTGCAGCGTTGGGGACCAAAGGTCTGGGTCTGAAGAGACGAGCAACAGGTCCAGCCGCAGCCTGGGGTTCAAGTTCAAAAGGTGCTTCCAATGCACACCTTTAAAAATTCTTTTCTTTATGGTCACTTCAGTTGTGTTATTGTAGTAAAGTTAGACTTCATGCCAATAAAAAAAAAAAAAAAAAAAAAAAAAAAATGCGCGCAGACACTAATAAAAAACAGCTAGAGGGGACGCCTGGCTGGCTCAGTCAGTAGAACGAGCGATTCTTGGTCTCGGGGTTGTGAGTTCAAGCCCCATATTGGACGGAGAGCTTACATACATACATCCTGCAAATAAAAATAAAGTGCTCTCTTTCAAAAAAAAAAAAGCATCTAGAAAACTTGAGACATTGCGGGGCGGCTCTTTGTGAGCCTATATCTCCATTTTTCTAAATCATGAGGAGGGCAACCCCCAGCTCTCTGCCAGCAGTGCTGCCAGAGGCACGCGTGTGGCGTGTCCCGAAGACACAGATCCCCTCTCCACCCCAGGGTCCCCGCGCGCCCTCTCCTCCCAACCACCCCGCCGCCAGGACCCAGACCATAGAGGCGAGGATACCTCCAAACTCCTAGAGGGGAAACGCGACTCTCGGGAGGCGGACTTCCGCTCGGGGCCACTTCCGGTTCTGCCCTACCCGGCCGAGGGCGACGGGTTGGAGGGCGTGGACTGGGGGCTGGGGCGTGGGTCCGGGCTGGAGCCCTCGAGGGACCTCCGGGGTGGGCGCCGGTCCCAGCCGGCGGGCGGGGGGCCGCGGGGCGCCCGCTCGGAGGGGCCCGCACGCTGCGGAGTCGGGGGGCGGGCAGGGAGGTTGCCTGGAGGGGCCACCCTGGAGCCGGGGCCCCTGTCCCCCGAAGTGATGCCTCCGGCTTCACTCCTTGAATCCCTAGCGCTTTGGACTCGTTTCCTTTTTATAAATTCCGGAGGCCACTGGCGTGTAGAAAATAATGGCCGTACCCCCACTTAAGAATGCGTAGTTTAGGGTCCGTTCCCATAGATCTGAGAGGATGGTCTACGTACCCATCTTAAAAACAGCCCAGGGGCATCTGGCTGGCCCAGTGGGTTACAGCCTCCGACTTGATTTCGGCTCAGGTCAAGATCTCACTGCGGGTTGGAGCTTCTCCTCAGGCTCTGCACTGGCAAGCTTGGGGCCTGCCTGGGATTCATTCCCTCTCTCTCAAAATAAATATAAATACATATGTATTTTTTTAATGACATAAAAAACAGTCCAGTAACTAAAACAAAAATATATGCCATAGTATCTATTGTGGCCGGATATAGAAGAGAGGTGTCAGGTCAAACTATGAGGAACTGTGGCCGGGGAAGAATGGAGTAAAGGGGGGAGTGCGCAGAGGTAATTTAGAAGGAGGTCGGGAGGTACCAGGTGTAAGGAGTCCCAATGCCTTGCCTGTTGGAGAGGAGGGTGAAGGCTTAGAATAAAGAAAGTCCTCTTACCGAGGGTAAATGGGATGCTCGCCATTGCACACCAACTGCAGAATACTGGCCTGGCTTCTTTACTGTTCTTGCCACAGGCTCTGACTGCCTACACATTTCGACTCGATTGTTCAGTTGTTCGGGATTTTCAAGTGAGGACAACGTCTGCTGTCCCCTCTCCTGTGTGTGATTGTACAGGAGTAAGGGTTCTTTGGTGAACCGGATTTACCTTCTCTGACACTGTTTTACAAGACTGTGTTAGGGAGTATTTCATACGAAGCTTTTACCATAATGTGTTTACCATAATGAACAAAAATAAGTTTTGGGTTTGAACTATGGTCTCTTAGCACAGCTAATAATAGAACACCAAAGTGTTCTGAGAAGCCCTGCAGTAATGGAACTTGTCTCACTCTGTTTAGCCTGGTGTTTCTCAAGCATTTTGACCACAGAAACGTTTGAGTAACACCCTATTAATATCTCTCCAGTGCGGTTTTTCCCAGAACACATTTTGGGAAATGCTGACAGAGAAGTCATTCACCTGGGCGCAGACACTGTCACATCTCAAAAGACATGTCAGAAGTACTTTTTGAAAAGCAACTGACTGGATTTCAGTAAGGATAGTTGTGTTCAGGAAAATGGTCCAAAGTTAACAAAGTACGACAAGCCATGTAACGTTTGGAAAAGGAAGTGAACCCTCCTTGCCTTTCCTACGTACGTCATGGACAGTAGATAATGTCTCAATATTATTGAGCAAATGCCCTCAATGTATAATTATAAAACAATGGAAAAAAATTACTGGGGGGGGGGGGGGGACATGAATTGTTCCAAGTGGAAATACTACAGTTAAGCGTTTCTTTTATTTTTGTTACTTTTTTTAATGTTTATTTATTTTTGAGAGACAGAGAGAGAGAGAGCGTGAGCAGGGATGGGGCAGAGAAAGGGAGACACAGAATCTGAAGCAGGTTCCAGGCTCTGAGCTGTCAGCACAGAGCCCGACACGGGGCTCAAACTCACAAACTGAGAGATCAGGACCTGAGCCAAAGCCACCGAGCCACCCAGGCACCCCTACAGTTAAGGGTTTCTTAAAGACAAACCTAGGAAATTTGTTCACAGACTCCTAGGAAGATCTACTATGTTATTTTTTTAATGTTTATTTATTTTTGAGAGAGCGGGGAAGGGCAGAGAGGAAGGGAGACAGAGGATCCAAAGCAGCCTCTGCACTGACAACAGAAAGATGGATGCAGGCTTGAACTCACGAACCACGAGATCATGACCTGAGCCAAAGTCAGATGCTTAACCAATTGAACCCCCCCAGGTACCCCAACCAGCAGCTCTTAATGAGGTAGTTTCACATGTCTGACACAAAACTCTGTCCTGGAGAGCTTTGAAGTGACTTCCTAGTATGTTGCTAAATTTGCAGCTTCAAGCAAAACCTGCCTAAAGATGAGGTAAGAATACGTCGGAGTGCCCTTGTTCCGTTGCATAGAGCCAGAGACCTGGTTTCATTAGTTTGCCCAGAGGTGAGTAGGCTCCAGAGGACACACTAATGCTAACCAAACTCAAAAGGGATTGATGTATAAACTTAGAATGTGCATTAACTACTTCCTAGTGAAAAACTTAATTTTCAGCCATCTGGATAATTTTATTTGCCATCCAGGTGTTCCTTCATGAAGGAAGATCTGCGTGGGAGACCAGATTCTTACGCTATGGTAGGTCGTATTGAACACAGACAGCATGGAATTAACCAAGAGAATGATACCCAAGTTTAATGGCACCGGGTGTTTTCAATTCTACAGATAATACCTGTTGGATTGACTAAATGTTTTCATGAATAAAAGGCACTGTGTCCCACGGTGCTAGAGGCAAGACAAATCATTTTGCCGTTTTGAACATCACTTTCAGAGATGCTCTCCCCACCACATTCTTTCTCAAGCTACAATACAACACGGTGAACTTGGTTTAAGTTTTTCTGTTTCCAGCGTGTAACCAGCTGTGCCTCCCTGCAAGTGCACCCAGGTCACCAAATTTGGATTTGGGGGCTTTCTAGATGGTCTCTTTGTGCTTTCTGTTGATGACCGATTTCATTCTATGTATTTGCTCTCTTTCTGAAATTTAAGTATCTATTGGCCCCGTTGTTGGTTTGAAACCTTGGGAGCTTCGCGGGTGAAATCTGAAATTGTTCTCCATACACAGAGGGTGAGTAGAGACCGAGGAAAAGGGTGAACACCCCCAGATTGGTAGGTAGGAGGTTTAATAAGCAAGGCTTGTCACGGGTAGCCGTAAGTCGTAAATCGCACGCACCCACCAGAATCTTAAGAGTTTACGTAGAAGCCTTGACAGGGTCAGTCATGGGTACTGTCCAGATGACCTCAACACACGTTGCTCTCTCCAGGCTATTTCTTGAAAATGGATCCTAGCACGAGAACAGCAGGCAGAGTGTACACGCCAAGGATGGAAGAGATTGAGAAGCCTCCGATTCTCCAGTCCAGCCTGAGGGTCAACTGGTAATCAGTGTCCTCTTGATGACTTCCTCTACCACCCACTTAACCCATCCAAGAACCGAAACATGTATTAAATTGTTTTTCTTTTAAGTCTATTTATTTATTTTGAGGGGGAGGAGGGGTAGAGAGAGGGAGAGAGAGAATCCCAAGCAGGCTCCACGCTGACAGTGCAGAGCCCGATGCGGGGCTCAAACTCACAAACCATGAGATCACGATCTGAGCCAAAGTCAGATGCTTAACTGACTGAGCCACCCAGGCGTCCCTGAAACCTGTATGAATCTATTTAATGATCTCCTTTCCTCTTTGACACTGTACTTGATGTTAAGACTAACGACACGTAATTTTCTAATCGAAGAGGACCCGTCCGTCTGTTCCATAGGACACATAGTCAAAATTGCATTTGCCCACTGTTGAGATAGTATAGCTATCATTATTTAGATAGCTCTTAGATATTTTCTCCATGTCTAATTATAAATTCTGGTAGTGACTGACTTCACTGACTTTACATTTATTTATTTTTGATAGAGACACAGCACAAGTGGGGGAGGGGCAGAGAGAGAAGGAGACACAGAATCCGACACAGGATCCGGGCTCTGAACTGTCAGCACAGAGCCTGGCATGGGGCTCGAACTCACAGACTGCGAGATCATGACCTGAGCCGAAGTCGGATGCCCAACCGACTGAGCACCCAGGCGCCCCACTTTACATATATTTTATACGTGCTCCCAACAACAGCTGTCATTTATCTACATTGGTACTTATTTATTGTACTTGAAGAGGGGCCCTAAAGAGGAATCTCCAAGAATTTGGAGAGCTAGCTCTTGGAGTCTGAGCTCAGCAGCACCCATCTGGGACGAAATAATAATGAAAGAACCCGAAACGCAGCCAAGAAAATATCACCAGGAAAGAGATCTCGTGTCAGTGCTCTAGAAAATACTCATACCAGGGGATGCCAACCACCTGTGAGACTTTGAGCAGACTCCAAGAGCTGTGTCACGAAAGGCGGAGCCCAGACATTTATGCAAAAGGACAGATACCCGGGGTGCTCATACCACCACAGCTCCTGGTGATTCTGCCAGAGGATGCCAGACCCCTGTGGGGACGTCACCCACCAAGTGCAGGGAGCTGGAATTGTCGTGGAAGCTCTGGGGGAGATTCGGGATAGCGGGGAAGAGGCAGGAGGTGTGAGCACGCGGAGAGTTGGGGAAAGGGGACGCAGAGGGCTGGGACCACCAAGCTAGAGCAAGGTGAACAGTCCCAACAGGGGGAGGAAGAGAGGCTGAAAGGGTCTCTGCCAGGCTGGACTGAGAATGCTGGTCTCTCCGATCTGACTCCCTCAGAACTTGCCCTACAACTTACCGCCTTCAGAAATTAGTCAAGATCTGGCTTTGTCCAGGCTCCTGCCACACAGTTCCTAAACCCTTGGAGTTTTAGGAGTGATGAGAGTGTCTTTTGGATGCTGCGGAGATGGCTGGTGGCCGGAGGCCCTTAGGGCTGATACCCAGAAAGACCAAGGCTTGACCGTAGGGCTGGATGTTTCAGCCCTTTCCCCTGACCTCTAAGGAGGCGAGAGGGCCTGGAGTTAATTACTAACGTCCAGTGATCTCATCAGTCATGCCTACATAGCGAAACATCCACAGAACCCCTACACGATGGGTTCAGAAGGCTTCAAGGTTGGTGAGCACAGCCAGGTTCCGGGAAGGTGCCTTGCCCTGAGAAAGCCTGGAAGTTCCAAGTGTACCCACCCTCCTGTCCTGGGCCCCGGTGCATCTCTGCCATTTGGCTGTTCCTAAATCGGATCCATTAAAGTCAACCGGTAACAGTAAGCAACGTGCTTGTGTGAGTCCTGTGAGTTGGTCTTGTGAATTATCAGAGCCGGGGCCAGGGGGTGCTACGGATTTATAGCCAGTCACCGGGAGTACTGGTGATCTGGGATTTTGTCTGGCATCTAAAGTGGGGACGGTCTTGTGGGGAGCTTTAAATGGGTGGAGTCCGACGCTAACTCCAGGTAGTGTCGGAACTGATTGGAATTGTTGGACACCCACTTGGTGTCAGAAACCTGGGGAAATGATTGGTGTCAGGAAACAAAACAAAACAAAACCCTCATTCATGAATGTAGATGCAGAATCTTAAATAAAATATCAGCCAGTAAAATCGGGCATCCACCTAGGGTTTATCCAGGAATGCGAGGGTGACTCAATATTTCAATATTCTAAAAAGTCCATCAAGGTAATTCATCACAGTAGAAAAAAATTCATAACGTTGCAGACGTACCTCGTTTTATTGTGCTTCAGTTTACTGCAGGGCACAGATACTATGTTTTTTACAAACTGAAGGTTTTTGGCAATCCTGGGTCGAGCAAGCCTATCGGCACCATTTTTCCAACAGCATTTGCTCACTTCATGTCTTTGCGGCACATTGTGTAACAATTCTCACAGTATTTCAGGCTTTATTTTTCTATTTGTTGCAGTGATCCGCGATCATGATTACCACTCGTCACAAGCTCAGATGACAGCATGTTGTGGCAAGAAAATCTTTTTTAAAGTATTTTTAATTAAGGTATGTACATTGTATTTTCAGACATAATGTTATTGCACATTTAATAGACCACAGTAGAGAGTAAACATAACTTTTACACGCACTAGGAAACCAAAAATTCATTTGACCTGCTTTATTGCAATGTGTGCTTTATCTCAGTGGTCGGGAACCAAGCCTACAATATCTCCCAGATATGCGTGCCTTTGTTTTTAATGTTTATTTGTTGGGGCACCTGGGTAGCTCAGTCAGTTAAGCATCTGACTCTTGGTTTCATGTCAGGTTATGATCTTCCAGTTCGTGAGTTCGAACCCTGCGTCGGACTCTGCACTGACAGCTCGGAGCCTGCTTGGGGTTCTCTCTCTCCCTTTCTCTCTCTGCCCCTCCTCCACACTCTCTCTCCCTCTAAATAAATACACTTAAAAAGAGAGAGAGAAATTTTATTTATTTATTTATTTTGAGAGAGAGAGAGAGAGAGAGAGCGCACAAGCCGAGGAGAAGCAGAGGTAGGGAGAGAATCCCAAGCAGGATCTTCACTGTCAGCACAGAGCCCAACGTGGGGCTCGATCTCACAAAGTGTGAGGTCATGACGTGAGTCAAAACCAAGAGTCGGACGCTCAATTGACTGAACCACCCAGGAGCCCCAGCATGTCTCATGATAGATACATAAAATGATGACATCAGAGAAGGTGATTTGAAAAAGTGACACTGAGGGTCGCCTGGGTTTTTCAGCCAGTTAAGCATCTGACTCTTGATTTCGGCTCAGGTCATCATCTCACAGTTCGTGAGATATAGCACAGAGCCTGCTTAGGATTCTCTCTCTCTCTCTCTCTCTCTCTCTCTCTCTCTCTCCCTCCTCTGCTCTCTCTGTCATGCTCTTTCAAAATAAATAAACATTTTAAAAAGTTTTTTAAGGGGCGCCTGGGTGGCTCAGTCGGTTAAGCGTCCGACTTCAGCTCAGGTCACGATCTTGTGGCCCATGAGTTCGAGGCCTGCGTCGGGCTCTGGGCTGACGGCTCAGAGCCTGGAGCCTGCTTCCGATTCTGTGTCTCCCTCTCTCTCTGACCCTCCCCCGTTCATGCTCTGTCTCTCTCTGTCTCAAAAATAAATAAACGTTAAAAAAAAAATTTTTTTTTTTTTAAGTTTTTTAAGTGAGCTCTTTCCTTCCTCCCTTCCTCTGAGTTCTGTCCCTTCAGTTTGAATGAATTAGTTGAAAACCGTAGTCTCTTGTAGTCCTGGCCTGAGCCATAGGCTATACTACCTGTTGTGTCGCTAGGGCCCCTGATCCTGTGATCACAGGATCCTCTGGCTTTACATTCTGGTCCCCATCTCTGGTTCAGTGTGTCTTTTGCTGATTCCTCAATCTGCAAGACAGAACAGAAGGAGGCTGGCAAGCAGATACTATTGGATGATTAATTATTGTAGCAGGTACTCCAGTAGGTACCAGAGGGACAACCAAGGTCCTGGAGGAGTAAGTCACTCATCAAAGGTCCCTCTGCTGATAAATGGCCGGGCAGGGCTGAGATGTGAACCCAGTTAGTCTGGTTCCACAATTCACACTCTTTTCTTTTTTTTTTTAATGTTCATTTTTGAGAGACAGAGAGAGACAGAATGCAAGCAGGGGAGGGGCAGAGAGAGAGGGGAGTCACAGAATCCGAAGCAGCCTCCAGGCTCTGAGCTGACAGTGCAGAGCCCGACACGGGGCTTGAACTCATGAACCGTGAGACCACGACCTGAGCCAAAGTCAGACGCTCACTGACCGAGCCACCCAGGTGCCCCCAGAATTCACATTCTTAATCCTTCTGTGTCCCTAACTCTACATGTACATAAACCAACCAGAACACTAAGCACTGTCAGATACACATCAAAGTACAAAGGAAAGTGATTAATTCTGACTGGGCGTGAGTTGGTTCTGGAAGGCTTTTAAGGAAAGAGGTAACATTTAAGCTAGGACTTAAAAGATGCAGGTTTTGGCAGAAAATGAGAGTGTATTAGTCAAGACAGACTGGACTATGCCTTGGAATCGAAAGTTTAACCCAACCAAGATTTCTTTCTCTTAACCAAATGTTAATTCAAGTGAACAAATATCTAGGGCATTCCCTCAGGGTCGCGGCTCAGAGATCCAGGCTGCTCCCACCCCCAACTCATGGTCGTGCATTCCAAACACCTGCTTTCCTGATCCCGATGCAGGGAAAGAGACAAAAATGTGGAGAACACACACTTGCCTATCAACGCTTTCAGCCCGGAAGCCACGCACATCATCACTTCATTGGTTCTAACTAAGAAAGCACACGGACTGTCTGGTAAGAATCTATTGCCTCGCCACGGAGACGAGAACAGGGGCATTCCAGACTGAGGAGGGAACATGTACAAATGCACGAGAGGATAAAAGTGCACGGTATGCGTAGGGAAGAGTAAATGAATTCAGGACCCAAAAGACCACGAATGTCATTTCATAAGTGGAAGTCTGCTGGGGCCGCCATTACAAAATGCCAGAGATTGGGTGGCTTAAACAACAGATACTTATTTTCTCACAGTTCTAGAGGCTGGAAAGTCCAAGATCAGGGTGCCAGCAGGTGGGTTTCTTCTCAAGCCTCTGTCCTTGGCTTGCAGACGGTGGTCCTTCTGCATAGTGTCCCCTGATGTCTCTCTCTCTCTCTCTCTCTCTGTGTCTTGATCTCTTCTTGCCAGAACAGCAGTCAAATTGGATTACACCCTACCCTAATAGCCTCATTTCAACTTCATCATCTCTTTAAAGGTTTAAGTCTCTGAACTAAATGTTTGTGATGCCCCCCTGACCATTCATATGTTGAAACTATAATCCCCAGTATGACTGTATTCAGAGAGGGGACCTTTCAGGAAGTAATTAAGGGTAAATGAGATCATAAGGATGGGGGCTTGATCAAATAGGATTAGTGCTTAAGAGATCTGGAGTGGGTGCCTAGGTGGCTCAGTGCATCCGACTCTTGATCTTGGCTCAGGTTATGATCTCACAGTTTGTGAGTTTGAGTCCCGGGTCGGGATCTGTGCTGCCAGCTCAGCCTGGGGCCTGCTTTGGATTCTGTGTTTCCCTCTCTCTCTGCCCCTCCCCTGCCTTCACTCTGCCTCTCTCTCAAAAGTAAATAAACATTTGAAAATATTTTTTTAATAAAAAAAAAAAAAGAGACCTGGGAGTCAGCTCTCCCGCTCTCTCTCTGGGCCTGCACAGAGGGGTCTCCTGAGGACACAGCCAGGAGGCGGCTGCGAAAGAGCCAAGGAGAGATGTGTCAGAATGAAACCCACTTTGCCAGCACCTTGGTCTCCAGCCTCAAGAACTGTGAGACAATAAATCTCTGCTGTTTAAACCACCCAGTCTGTGGGATTTTATTTCAGTAGCCTGAGCAGACAAAGATAACCTGTGAATGCGGTCACATTCTGACATTGTGGTTAGGACTTCCACATGTGAATCTGGGCCAGGGGGACTCAATTCAGCCTACAACAACAGACAAGTGGAAGCTCTCACAGAGGAACATCAACGTTTGCCTTGTTTTACATACAGTAACGAAACAGGGGCGGGTGCGGGGCGTGCAGAGGTGGGGGCCCGGCGAGCAGGTGCAGGCCGAGGTCAGGACGGAAGCAGTGAGGACACGACAGAATGGAGACTGGAAGATCTCCAGGTGTGGACCTTGCCCTTGAAGACTGGGTCCGACTCGGTGAGGGAAAAACAGGATTCCAGGGTTTCCAGCCTCCCTGCCAAGCAGATGGGGGTATCAGCGTCCCAAATGGGATCCCCCAAAGCAGCAGTCCGTTTGGGCAAAGACAGACCTCGTTTTGTGCAGTGTTGCTGGAACATACACACAGAAGCGTCCAGGAGACAACTGGAAATGCAGCCTCAAGCCTGGGAGGGGGGAGGGCGGGGCGGGGAGGACGTTTCCCAGGGGGAGGGCGAGGCAAGGCAGAGGGACCGAGGGAGCAAATAACAGGGTTTGTGCGGATACCTGCAGTGAGACCAAAGGTCTCTCCTTGCCGTTAACACAGCCCTCCTCACCCTCCCCATACACCCTGGCCCCCGCCAGCTGGCTCTCCACTGCCATCCACTGCTCCCTCTTTACTCGATCGCTTCAATCCCGCAGTAGCTGCTTTCCTGCGATTCATCCCAACTCTGCGCCACACTGCATGAGCCCTCAGTTCACAAAGTCCTGTACGGGCCTGTCCCTGGTCTTCCCTGCCTGGTCTCAATGTCAGCTGTGTGACCCTGGGCCAGGCATTTAACCTCTCTGAACCGCAGTATTTTCCACCAAGGAAAAAAATGTAATACCTGTCCCCACCTATTTAAAAAGGGTAGTCGTGAAAAGCAAATGAAAAGACTGAATATGAAACAGATACTCTCTAAGGCAATAAAGAAACCGTAGCAGCTGGGGTGGGGGTGACAGTGATGGAAGTTATGGTCACAATATGCCCTTTAGGGACCAGTCAATGAAACTTAGCTAGACGACCTAATCCAGAGAGACATTTAATTGATTGCTTCTTTATGGATCTGACTCTACGATTGCTACAAATAAACAACATAATCTTTGTCCTCCGGGAGCTGGATGGCAGCATGCAGACAGAGATCAACACAAAGCACAGGATAAAGCGCACCTGTCCCCACATGGGTCAGACCCAAGCTGCACAGGATATCAAGGGGAGCAGACATAGTCAGGATGATCCGGGAATGCTTCCTGGAGGAAGTGGACTTTGAAGGGAACCTGTGATGTGGCCAGGTAGAGAGGGAAGAGGTGCACACCGACCTGACTGCATTGGAGGAAAAGAATCGTGCAGGGGAGCCCTGAATTGGAAGCCAGCCTGCTCCTGACGCTGGGAGGCCCCACCTTCCTGGAGACGAAAAGAGTGTGGGACCGTGTCCTAAGTCAATGCGGTGGGGCTGGGATTCCTAGTTCATTCTGTCGCTAAACCAGTACTTGATCACCATCCCGCGCAACGTCAGGGATCAGGTGCACGGCCAGTCGAAACCATTCCAGACACAGTGCCCGCCACTCAGCCAGCCTGCGAGGACAGCTGGGGCCCAGGCGGCACGCAGGGCTCCTCGTGCAAGACTGACTGCACGCTTCATCTGCACGGACACTTCCTTGGCTCACAGATTGCTCTGGAACAGTGGCAGCACTCGGTCACTGGGTCAGCCAGGCACCCGCAGCAGCAGGGGAGCGAAGGGGCGAGCCCAGCAGGGTGTTGGAAGGGCTGGAGGAGGCCGCTTCTCCTGGACACCGGGACCGAGGGGCCATGGGCTGCGGGGGTCGCCCTTGAAGACGCAGCCAGAGGTCCCTTCCGCCCCAACACATACACATACACACACACACACACACACACACACACACCCTGTTAAACTAGCATTCGTTGCTAATGACACAGCTTAAGACTTCCTCTTTTCACTCATAACTTTTCAGAGTATAACTTACTGAAAACACTGTATTTCACTGGATGAACAACCCTCATCTTAGTGGTGCTAAGCACTGGATGGAGGGGTTTCATCCACTTGACCAATTACAAATTTAAACTTCTCTGATAAAGGGGCACCTGGGCGGCTTAGTCCCTTAAGCATCCAACTCTTGATTTCAGTTCAGGTCATGATCTCACGGTTCAAGAGTTGGAGCCCTTAATTGGGCTCTGTGCTGACAGTGCGGAGCCTGCTTGGGATTCTCTCTCTCTCTCCCCCCTCCCGCATCTCTCAAAATAAATAAGCAAACATTAAAATAAGTTATAAACCTCTCTGATAAAAATATAAGCTGGCTCCTTTATTTCCCTTTGTGTTTAAAAAAAAAAATCTATCTATGAAGAATTTGAAACTCACCTTCAAAAGGGATCAAGAAGAACGATTTTTAAAAACCCAAGAAAAAGAGGCAGATTTCATGCCAGCAGGGAGGTCCCACTTCGTACAATGGGAGGTTCTGCTGGGGAGAGGGGAACATGTGTGTGCCATGTATATTTTTAGGGAGTTGCTGTGGTCTGAATATCTGTGTCTCCCCAAAATTTATAAGTTGAAACTGTTAAAAACATTTTTTAGTGATTATTTTTGAGAGAGAGAGAGAGCATGAAGGGGAGAGGGGCAGAGAGAGAGGGAGGCACAGAATCCGAAGCAGGCTCCAGGCTCCGAGCTGTCAGCACAGAGCCCTATGCGGGGCTCAAACCCACACACCATGAGATCATGGCCCGAGCCTTAGTCGGACGCTTCACTGCCTGAGCCCCTCAGGTGCCCCTGTAAGTTGAAACTGTTAAAATAAAAACCACATCAAGACCAGCCTTGAAAATTCCCCAAGCAGGAAAAAAAACCAAAAAACAAAAAAAAAAAACCCCAGTTTAGTCATACAATAAAGCCTGATTTAGCTTATTTTGCAAGGCTAGCTTGACCTGGGTCATTTCTTGCTTCTGCCTCTGGAAATTATAAGCAACATGTGACCTGTTTCCCCAGGATAATGTGAGGTAGGCACTGCCCATTTCCTTGTCACTTAAGAAACTTCTAGTATTATAACCCATCACTGTAAAGAATAAGCAGTCACTGCCTCCACGCTGTCTAAGCTGCTTTATAACAATGCACGCCTGAGCCTCCCTCTCATGCTTCGGTTTGAGGGCTCCCAGTTTGCAAACTGTCTTTTTGGTGCAGGCGCAATAAACTTGTACTAAGTACTACCTCGGTGATTCATTAGTTTTACTCCTGAAAGTCTCCGTCAATGAGATTCCCACCCTGACAACAGAGACCCCAGAGAGCTTCCCCGCCCCTTCCGCCCTGCGAGGACACGGCATGAAGTCTGTGGCTGGGAAGAGGGCTCTCACCAGCCCCGGCCATGCTGGCATCTCAGACTCCCAGCCTCCAGAACCATCAGCAATCAATTTCTGTTGTTTGTAAGCCAGCCACTCTGCGGTATTTTGCGATACCAGCCTGGACGGGCTAAGACTTCCCATTAGGGTACAGAATAATTTTCCTCTGACCTTTTCCCATGTAAGTTCGCTGAAGGGGTTCCCTGAAAAAGAATGAAGTGCAAAACGTAGGACTGACTCCTAAGGTCTCAGAGAGGGGAGCCTGGCCGTCTCCCTGTCTTAAATGAACACTGCACACCAACAAGAGACAGTCCATCTTGATTCTTAAAACCCTCTAGAAGGGGTGTTGCTGGGGCATCTCTGGGCCCCCCTCATCTTCGTGTTCTGTGTGCAGCCCTCCGGAGGTATCTTCTTTCATTAGACACATTGAAGACCCCCTATCCCTTCCCCACACTGTCACCCCCAACACACACACACACACACACACACACACACACACACACACACACACAGAGTTGATCAGACCACAGTTTCCTGGCTCTCTAGAATCCTGACTTCTCTCCACAACTAATTCCAAGGCCACAAACAACAAAGAGATCATCCTGGGCCTATCTGAC
The DNA here is from genome assembly GCF_046562875.1 of Panthera onca. Taxonomy (NCBI): domain Eukaryota; kingdom Metazoa; phylum Chordata; class Mammalia; order Carnivora; family Felidae; genus Panthera; species Panthera onca. The sequence goes on from NC_138352.1 coordinate 4,361,917, forward strand.
CCCACAACAGGCCTAGCATTTTACCCCTCTCAGAGTCCAGCTGACTGAAGTATGACATCAAGCATTTCAAAGAATCCAGACCATCCCTACAAGGCATCAAAAAGCAATAGCCTCATCCTTCCATCCACCCATGCTTCTGGCTTCTTCTCACATGAAGTGGCTGTCACTGTCCTTAAGATTTGTGGGGAAAAAAAAAAAAAAAAAAAAAAAAAAAAAAAAAGATTTGTGGGAGCAGAGTGTTCCTGTCCGCCAGAGAGGGCTCCCTGGGGAACACACGCATCATATCCTTTGTTGTGCAAAGGTGGAATAGGATCCCAAGCCACTGCACTCTCTTCCCTAGTAGGGAGACTCTTGTCCCAGCTACACGGCTGCCAGTCACAGTCCAAATGCCCACGTCCCACATGCCTTGTTAGCTGTGTCCGGCCTCAGAAAGTCCTCGTTTTTGTTACATTCTTAATAACTACCGAGAACTTCTCTCAAGTATTCCAGAACCTCCCTTCAGAAATAGGACTGACTATTGGCCCTCACCACCTGGCTCTGGTCAGCAAGGGACACGCAATAGATCTACAGCTAAATGCAAGTTCTCCTACTCCGCCAACACCCCAGCTGCCTCAACAACACCTTCCCATCCTTCAAGATCCAGCCCACCCACCACGCAGTCTTCCAAAGTCCTTTCCTGATATTCCACCCGTGTGACCTTGAGCAAGGATAAAGCAAATGCTGGGACTTACGCACTTCCTCTACCCTGCAGGTGTCTGTCGTGGCACCTGATTGGCGTATGTGGCTTCTAGACTAAAAGCTGCTTGCAGATAGGGGCCATGCCTCGACTGTCTGCTATCCCAGCATCTGACGATGTCTGAAACACAACAGATGCTCAGCACGTGTTTGTGACATGGATGAATGCATAAATGACACACGCAATTCTATTTGTTTAGGTTTATTTACTTATTTTGAGAGAGAGAGTGTGCGCGCGCGAGCACGCACACACGCGCGTGAGCGAGCTGAGAAGGGGCAGAGAGAGAATCCCAAGCAGGCTCCGCACGGTCAGCACAGAGCCCGACACGGGGTTCCATGTCACGAACCGTGCGATCATGACCTGAGCCGACATCAAGAGTCAAGACTCGGACACTTCGCGGACTGAGCCACCCAGGCGCCCCTGACATAAGCAATTCCGAATCCGCCCGAGCCTTCTGAAGATTCCTACTCCTTGCAGTGCTCAACCAGGCCCAACGATCTCCCTAAGTCTTAAAGAAAAACATTTGAGAGGCCCAAAGGAACGTTTTGTCCGCCTCACCCCCTAGCTGGTCAGAGTTGCCCGGATACAGAGATAGGCCGGAACGGGAGCAGCGCCCTGTGTGTGGGCCACGGAAGGCGGCCCAGCCACGCTCTCATGTCCACTGTGTGTCATCAGCCAACTCCCCCCGGGGCAAACCTCTTGGATAGTAGACTTTCCACCGCTTCTTGCCACATCTTAAGCAAGCCCAGACCCCTCCCTGGTGGGGTGCCAGCCACCAGGCCTGGCAACAGAAATCAGAGGTGGCAGCGGTGTGGCCGGTGGGCCTGTCTACCCAAGAGTGGCACTGGGCCTGAGCTGGAGGCCAAGCCGCCCCAGGAGAAAGAAGGGACCTTCTGACCCGTCCCTTTCTCCCAGTCCTTGATAAGCCTGTCACTTCCTAGGTGACAGCGGCAGTGAACACAGGAGGACTCGAGTGTGAAGTCTCTCAGCTCAGGGAGAAGACGACATCCCAAACTTCCTCTCGTTCGCATCGGAATGGTCTTTTGAACTTGATTTTGAGCTTGAATCTGACCGCATCACTCACCTGCTCCAAATTCCTCAGTGGCTTCTTTTGGGGGGAAATCAGACCACCTCTGAAAGGCACAGGAGATCTTTATGACCCGTCCTTGCCTGCCTGTCCCCCTGTACTCACCAGACTGGCGCACGCCTCTGCCCCGGCACACGCCGCCCCCACCACAGCAGAAGCCCCTTCAATCTCAGCCTCAAGGCTCTGCCCTCGGGGTTCCTGCCCCTACTCCTCACACAGATTTGGGAGCTAGGACCCACTGCGGGCTGTGCTTTATGCTTCTACTGTTGTAGCGAGACCAGCTTCACTGTGTCACTGTGTCGCTGAATCACCCCAGTTCTTCAGTCTTGGTCCTTACCCGCCCCTGTCCTTACCTGCAAAATGGGGACAATAATGGAACCTGTCTCCCAGCGTCGGTAAGAGGGCTGAGCCCGGCTGGGGAAGCTGTCCTAGGTGGCTGGGGAAGTGAGCCAGGGAAAGGAAGGACATCAAGACAGGGGGTATTCGCCGGCAGGTTACCCCGTGGATCACCAGAGCTGCTGGGAACCGCTGGGAGAAAAGGTGTAGAAAGAACACTCTGAGCACAGTTTTTCCTGGGCGGGTAGGAAGCTCCTCACCCTCCAACATTCTGCCCAAGCAGGGCTGATGCTTCAGGCTCAGGGGGCGGCTGGGACACCTAAACAGATAATGTCATTACAATACATCCCAGTCATTTAAGACCGCAGGCGTGCCCTCCGCTCCCGGCCACACGCTCCGAGCCTCGCCAGCATCCCCGCGCTCACTTCCCAGAGTTGGGAGCCTGCGCACCTCCCGGGGCCCAGGGCACCGGACCGCGCTCACCTTCTGGAGAAATGCCATCCTCGGCCTGTACTGTTGGCCTTGGTGTCGGATCGTCATCCTGGCCCCCGGGTGGATTCGGAACCGGAACGCCGGCGGCCCGCAGGGGGTGGGTGGGGGAGCCCCCGGCGCAGGCGCCCGCGCGCCCCGCACCCGCCGCGGCGTCCGGGGGGAGGAGGGCGGCCCGGAGCGCGGGCCGGGGGCGGCTGCTGCCGGCGGCGCCCCTCCCCTCGGCCTCGGCTCCCGCCCCGGGAAAGCGGCTGGAATGCGCGCCGGCCAATCAGCGCGCCGCGCCGCGGGCTCATTAGCATGCGCTGCGCCGGCGCCCACCTGCCGCCAGGGGGCGGCGCCCGGCCCCCGCGGGACCCCGAGGAGCCTCAGGTGAGACCCGCGCGTCCGGGACCCGCCGCCGGGAGGATCTGTCGCAGAGGGTGCGCCTTGGACCGCATCACTGAAGCCTGGGGGGGAAGTGATGACAGTATACCCGTGGGTCTTGGATCCCTGGCTAGCCTGCCACTGACCCGCTGTATGGCCCTTAGCGAGGTGCTTCAACTGCCTGAGCGTCAGTTTCCTCTTCTAACGGGAGAAAAGCGACTGGGTGGTGAGAACTGACACCTGTCTGTCAAGTGCTGTGGGGACGGAATGAATAGCGAAGTTCACCGGCAGCGGAATATGGTTGGCGGTGAAGTGTGATGCCCACCTGCCAGGTGGGCTGGCTGTGAACGCTGGATTTCCCCGAGCTTTAGAATCTCAAGCAAGTTATGGAAACTTTCTGGACTTCATTTTCCCCTTCTGATCAGCAAGGACAGTGCACCCTCCTCCTCGTTTTTTTTGGGGGGGGGGGGATGGGTGGGGGGGTGGCGAGCAGTTTGGTTTTAAGTTTACCGAACTAATGCATGTAAAGGCGCTTAGAACAGTGACTGACACATGGTAAATATCAGGTAAAACCATAGTTTGTCTCGTGTCTCTTGAAACACTTTCTTAAAAATTATCATGCCTAGTGTCTCCCTTATATATATAGTCAGGGATATATATATATCATCTCAGAATAATGGAAGAACTCTTGCAGTAGTAAATGGAAGTAAAAAGTATATATAGACTCTGGAACCAGATTACTTGGGGTCAAATCTCAACTCTGATATTTACTAACTAGCTGTGTGTCTTTGGGCAAGTTACTTGACCCCTCTGTGTTTCGGTTTCTGTAAAATGGGGATGGTGCGATGACTGCCTCCCTCACAGGATTGTTAAGGGGAGATAACAAAGTAAACAAATGAGTCGATGTCAGGTGTTACTACTATTAACGTTATGTCATTAGAGATAGTGTAATAGAAAACACAAAACTTGAAATGAAAATAGGCTCGAGTTTGACAGTTACTCCCTTCCTCTTGCTCTCAATTTCTTCATCTATGAAGGGAGGGGTCTAGAACTAACCAAACTCTGACAGGATGACACCTTCCAGGTCTAAGACTCAGGATTCTTAGGACCAAGGACATGCCCGTGTTTCATTTCTAGAGCTAGGCAGCCGGAGCGTGGCAGATGAATCTGGTGTCGGAAGCCGGGAGGTGGGCACTAGCCAGAAGGCACTCGGCAAACACCTCTTCAGATAATCTGCTTCTCATCCTGGTGGAAAAACCAAGTTCCTCCCAAGCTACTCACATATCTGAGCTCTGACTTAGAGCGCTGGAAAACAAATGCTTTCAGAGACCAAATTCTGAAGTCTGGTTGACTCACAGGGACATGACTTGGCAAAAAGCCATGAGCTACGGCTCCCAGGCCCAGCGAGGCCACTGCACTGGTGGGACTGCACCGGCAAACGGCAGGGAAAGCGCTCATTTCATCCAGGTTTTCGAGTTTATTGGAATGGGTTAAGCGAAGTGATTTCAGAATCATTTTAAATATGTGTATGTCTGTGATGGTTTCTCCTGTCGATTTGGGCTCCTTTTTTTCTTGATCGGTTTATATCATGATTTGTCTATTATAGTGAGACTGTGTGTGTGTGTGTGTGTGTGTGTGTGTGTGTGTGTGTTTACTTGACAACCGGGTTTTATTGAAAAGTTAGAACTTTAAGGTCATCTAGTTTATGGATATGTATGTTGTTTAGGTTAGTTAACAGACATGAGCAGGCTCAGTAAACTAGAAAAAACCATTACGTATATAGAATGACCACCTGTGTCACTTGGCATCTCTTGTCCTGAAATAGTTCCTCTTGAGGCCTCAAAGTGACCACGTTTGGATGATAAAATACATGGTCACCCTAACCACATGGTAATGTACTCCTCTAACAATAATCTCATCAAGCCACCTCATTTCCTAGCTGTGGGAGACATCATGGGGCATCAGAAAGAGAATATGACCAGAGCTCAGGACCTGTATTCTGATCACAAATCTATTCCTGACTCGTTGGGGGACTTCCGGCAAGGCACAGCATCTCTCCAAGCCTCAATTCCTACTCAGAGTCCGTTCAGCGCTTCCCAAAGTTTGCTCTACAAGGTGCTTCTTAGATGTCAACGCACACGCCAGTCCTCTGGGGATCTTGTTTAAGTGTAGATTCTTATTCAGTAGGTTCCTGTGAAGTTGAAGTTCTGCATTTCTAACAGGCTTCCAGTTCATGCCCCCCATCTGGTAGCAAGGGTCTAAAAAGACGTGTTCCACAGACTGGAAATCAACATGACTTTTTTGAAAATAGCAAGGAAGGGATTATAGTGACACACATTCAGAAATCCATCTGCCCGATATATTTTTTTTTAATTTTTTTTTTAACGTTTATTTATTTTTGAGACAGAGAGAGATAGAGCATGAACAGGGGAGGGGCAGAGAGAGAGGGAGACACAGAATCGGAAGCAGGCTCCAGGCTCTGAGCCATCAGCCCAGAGCCCGACGCGGGGCTCGAACTCACAGACTCACAGACCGTGAGATCGTGACCTGGGCCGAAGTCGGACGCTTAACCGACTGAGCCACCCAGGCGCCCCTGCCCGATATATTTTTAAAGGATTGTTTACTGCAGTGCCTTTAACGTACTTCCAAAGAGAATGACCTTAGCAACTCGGAAGAAAAGATTTTTCATAAAGACAAAAGTCTCTATTTCATAAACTGATGCAACAGAGCTAAGAGGGCGACCCGTGTTTCCATGCTTGTGCTCAATCCCTCTCCCAGATGAGTAGATGAAATCTTGGATTGCTTGTCGTACTTAATCCTCACTGCAGGGAAAATGGTTTCACCCACAGCTCCTTCCACACACACCCCCCCCCCATCCCTGGCTGGTATTTTGGACCTTGTTATCTGACCCATGGGTCACTGACCAGCGACCCTGGAGTACCTGACCTAGGCCACGAGTCCATAGACTGCCCAACCACCTGTAACATGGCCAGATATAAGATGATTACCTGGGAAACCAGATTTTCACTCTTGGAAATGGCCATGGGAGCCAGCTAGTAGACATGGCCAAATCTGAAGAGAAGCCCCAAGGTAGAATCAGGCCCATGGCAAACAGAAAGCTACAGGTGAGCTGAAGTTATGAAGGAGACAAACTTGGGGCGGGTAGTGGGAGCCTGGGATAGAGATGAGAACAGAGAAGCAGCACAGAGCAGGTGCAGAGATGCCCCAAGAGCTCTTAGAACCAGAAGCAGAGGTCACTGGTGGCTACTCTTGCGTCACAGAGAGCAAATTATATCAGCCCTTAGTTTTCAGTGGAGGTAACGGCTACAGATCAGGAGAGCGGTAGACATGGTGTCGTTGTGTTTCAGCCCGACATTTGTGGACCAGAGGGGAAAAAGCGGACTTTGCTTCCTGTCTTCCAGGAAGCCCAAAGCAAATGTGCAGCCAATTGGTGGCAATGGTAGGACTTTATTGCCATCATATCTTCATTCTGGCCAACCTCACCCTATACACACCCTGGGCTCGGCCCCGTATTCAATCTGTTTTCTTTGTCCTGATTTTTAATTTATAATTTACCCATTTTATAATATGCATCTTCTACATGCTGCATCGACCAAATTGTGGAAAGAGGCAGGGTATAAATAAACAAACAGATTGAAGAGGGCGAACTCAAGTGGATTCATGTCTGAATGACCATGTCCCCAAATCCCCCTTAATCCTTAGTGTAGGCATAGAGGTTAAGTTGTCTAGTGCATGGCATAGGAGTCACACAGCAGTGCATCCCCTTAAAACTCAGAATGATTGGGGGCATCTGGGTGGCCCAGTCGGCAGAGTGTGCGATTCTTGATCTCCGGGTCCTGAGTTCGAGCCCCATATTGGGTGTAGAGATTACTTAAAAATAAAAGCTTTAGGGGCCCCTGGGTGGCTCAGTCGGTTAAGCCTCCGACTTCAGCTCAGGTCATGATCTCACGGCTCGTGAGTCCGAGCCCCGTGTCGGACTCTGTGCAGACAACGCGGAGCCTGGAGCCTGCTTCAGATTCTGTGTCTCCCTCTCTCTCTCTCTCTCTCCCCTTCCCCTGCTTGTGCTCTGCCCCCACCCCACCCCCAACTCAAAAATAAATAAACACTAAAAATTGTTTTAAAAGTCAGAATGATTGGATCAATGACAGCGTTGATGACACAGTGTTTACATTTTCACACAAAGATACAAAAGAATGACTAATACATTAGAAAATAGCGTCTGCATCCAAAAGTTCTCACCAGTCTGAGCTTAATCCAGGATGCTTTTGAGAAGTGATCAAATGCCCGTGCTGAATCAGCATCTCTGGGCTAAACATCAGTGTCAGGACATCTAACTCCTGTCCTCAGTCATAAGAACTAGCCACGTGAATTTCTTTTTGAAAAAAATTACAATTTGATCCCCAAATTGGTATCGAGACATTGTCCTTTCTATGCCCTCTACCATGCACCAGAGGAGAAATTTCTTTTAAAGTTTAGTACCAAAAAAATGTAGTCTTCCCCCCCTAAATTCCCCCAAACAAAAAATCCACAACGTTTCCTTTTCCCTGATCAAAAGAGAGGTCCTGGCCAGCAGAAGCCTCTCAATCTGGCATTACCCTCCCTTGGGACAACAGGAATTAACATTTAATTTTTAAATCCCCCCCACCCCCACCCCTCTGTTTTCCTATTTGAGTTCATATTCTTATTGGTTTTATTGTCTGGACTTTTTTCTTTTGGTAAGCCACAACAACTCCGTTTTGGAAATGACTTGGGATATAAATAAAATATATGAATGGTGAGTAGGAGGTGGCTTGATGAACTGCACAAAGGAGGGGAGAAAGGAAAAAATGAGCAATCTGAACAGTGTTCAAGATAAGTAACTCTACTGAAGTGATAGTTTGAAATGTATTTTTTAACGTTTATTCATGTTTTGAGAGACAGAGAGAGACAGTGTGAGCAGGGGAGGGGCAGAGAGAGGAAGACACAGAATCCGAAGCAGGCTCCAGGTTCCGAGCTGTCAGCACAGAGCCTGATGCGGGGCTCGAACCCACGAACTGCGAGATCGTGACCTGAACTGAAGTTGGACGGTCAACCGACTGAGCCCCCCGGGCACCCCTGAAGGGATATTTTGAACCGATGTTTTATTTTAGTCCACAATCCCTGCTAGAGGGAGAACAGCGTGGTGAAATATCTTCGATCATACTCTCCTTACAAGACAATTGATCGGAGTACTTCTGGGCATCTGAATTGATCAGCTCAGCTTGAATGTAGAAGGATGTCTCATTCTGCAAGCCTGGATCTCCTCTCTCCTCCCTGCACCTCCATCATTTCCAGGTGACGTGGGTGAGGAGGTGAGGTGGGGAGGGGCGGAGGGGGGGAGGGGCGTGTGTGGGTGCCAGGACTTAAGGGATCTCAGAATAACCTGACCTAAGTAAGCCCTCCTAGTCATCCCCAGAACACTTTCTTATAATCAGAACTCTCTCTGGCCCATCCTTTCCATATTTTTTTAAATGTTTTATTTATTTTTGAGAGAGAGAGACAGAGTGCGAGTGGGGGAAGGGCAGAGAGAGAGACACACACACAGAATACAAAGCAGGCTCCAGGCTCCGATCTGACAGCACAGAGCCCGACGCGGGACTCGAACTCATGAACCGTGAGGTCATGACCTGAGCCAAAGTCGATGCTCAACCGACTGAGCCACCCAGGCGCCCCCATCCTTTCCACCTTAAAGAGCAGAGTTCTTGCAATGGGTCCAGGGAGAAAATGTCCCAGAAACACTTGCTAGAAAATGTCAAAGGCAGGGGCGCCTGGGTGGCTCAGTGGGCAAAGTGTCCGACTTCAGCTCAGGTCACGATGTTGTGGTTTGCGAGTTCGAGCCCCACATGGGGCTCCATGCTGACAGCTCAGAGCCTAGAGCCTGCTCGGGGATTCTCTCTCTCTCTGCCCCTCCCCCACTTGAGCGCATGTGCATGTGTGCTCTCTCTCTCTCTCTCCATAAATAAATAGACGTGAAACAATAAAAACTTTTAAAAAATCTACTTCTATTATTTCACCTGCTCCCGGCTAAATCCAAACTACCAGCATCTTCTGCTTGGGCAACTACAATAGTGCCTGATTGGCCCCATTCATTCCTGCTCCACACCTGCTTCCAGCTTCCAATTCTCTCCTCTCAGGGTGACCAGAGTGATTTTTTTCCCCCAAACTCTATATTTGGACATTTCCCCCTTCTGCCTTGAGGGGATCCGTTGTGCACCGAAGCTCTTAGGAAGAAGCCTAAGTCATGAGTCCTATGTGACCCCAGGACCCATCCCATGTGCCTCTCTGTCTCTTCACCTCTGTGCCCCTGCCACACCGGCCCCCTCTCCATTTCTGGAAAACCCAAACCTCTCTCTGCTCCAGGGCGGTCACATGTGGTCAAGACTCTTCTTCAGTTACCTTTTACCTGACTAGCTCCTCATTCTCTAGGTTCCAGCCAATAAATCACTTCCTCAGGCAAAAACCATCCCGACTCCTCCCTCCCCCAGCTGGTGTAGGTCTTTCCCTTATACCTTTTCTGGGTCCAAGTTCCTTAACTATACTTTTTTTTTTTTTTTTTTTTTTACCTGTTAATAGAAAAGGTTGGATTTATACCCCCACATTCATAGCGGCTTTGTTCACAATAATCCAAAGGTAGAAACAACCCAAGTGTCCATCGATGGATGAATAGATAGATAAAAATCGGTAAACGCATACAACGGAGTATTATTCAGCCTTCAAAGGGAAGAAAATTCTGACACATGCTACGAGATGGTTGATAATTATGTGATCCTCTCTGCGTTGTCTGTCTGGCTTCCTAACTGGACTGTCAGCCCCATGAGGGCAGGGGCTTTTGCTTCCTTTTTTTTTTTTTTTTTCTTTTTATTTATTTTGAGAGAGAGAGAGCGAGTGGGGGAGGAGGAGGGGGGAGAGGCTCTGAAGCGGGCTCTGTGCTGACAGCACAGAGCCCAATGCAGGGCTTGAACCCACTAACCACGAGATCAGGACCTGAGCCGAAGTGGGACACTTAACCGACTGAGCCACCCAGGCGCCCCAAGCCAGGCAGTTATTTTAAGTGTTTTAAAGACAGCTCACTTCACCTTCCTGACAACGCCCTGAGGGAGGTACTGGGATATAGTCCCCGGGGTCGAGGTGAGAATCCGGGGCTGGGGGGGAGAGGCATTAGAACTAGGAAGTCAGCGGTGGGATTCAAACCCAACAGTCCAGCCCCAAAGTCCCAAAGTCAATACATAACCGTCACACTGCATTGCAAATCCCCCTGTGGGCGCGATATGAATGTCTGTGGGTGAAGACACGAGAGACAGGGAGTAGCTAGATGGTAGGAAAGCTTGTTCTCCCAACCCTGAAGTTTTCTTCCTCCATCGTGGTCCCCTGGCTGTGGCCCTCCCAACCTGGCTCCGCCCCTTTGCACACAGGGGCGGAGGACGCGGAATCACTTCTGCATTACCCACACTAAGTAGCACCCCCCCCCTCCCCGCACCCCAGTCCCCGTGACCTGGTGGGAGACCTTGCCCGTTCTTGGCCAGCAGGTCCCTTTGACCCTCCGACATACTCAGGTCTCTCTCGGAACCTGGACTCTATCGGAAACCAAAGTGCTCTTTCCCAGTTCAATCTACCCCTGAGAGGTCGAAGGTGCCCTCATTCCACACGTTGGGGCCCAGGCCTGCTGCACGACCTCCATCTTGTTCTCGGGCCTCTGGGCTTTGCCAGGCCTCCCTGGGGTGCCACAGACATGGCCAAGGGGAGTACCCCACCTCTACTGGGTGCCTCCGAGGTGCTGGGCCCTTGTACCCTTCTTTCATTGAATACCCACAACACCCCTATGGGAGAGCTACGATCGGGATCCCCATTTTACAGATGGGGAAACGGAGTCAAAGAAGCTTTGCATCGCTAGCTGAGATCACGTAGCCTTGAAGGGTAATTAGCAGAGCTGGGATTTCCCCCCACCCCCCCCAGGCAGGCTGGTTCTGGAGTGTCCTGGGCTGCTTCGGCCCAAATGCACACCAGCTGATGGCCCTAAGAGACCCTGGCCACCAACATCTCCCTTCCCCCCCACCCCCCAAGGGATGGGTGTCCTTAAGTGTTCCTGTGACAGGCAGACTCAGTCTTCCGGACCCTCAGCCCCTCCTTCTGCTTCTAGCAGACAGCATCTTTCCTGAGGAACAGACGGGGGGGGGGGAAGCCCGAGCCAGTGTGTCCTCTCGCGAGGGGCTTTCCGAAGTTCCGCCCAGCTGCTTTCTGCCTCTGACTTTCCCAGGGCAGCCTCCCTCTGGAAGGGTGTCTGGAAGGGCACAGGAAGATGACTGATGCTGAATTCGCAGAGGAAATGAAGACACGAGCACCTGTGAGGATTTTGACATCCACAGGTTTTCCCTTCTGTATGTGGACAGGGAGTTTCAAACTCATTTCTGCGTCGTACTTCTCTCCGCGCCCACACCCAGTGGGTCCAACGGAAGCGGCTCTGCCTCCCTTCCCCTCCCTCGCCGCCCTCCCCCTCTCTCCCTCCTTGGCCTCTTTCTCCATCCCCAGTAACACCAGCCGGCCCCGCCCACCGTGGAAACACTACCTCTGCCCTTTCGTCTCCCCTCTGTCTCTCTTTGGCAGGCAGGCAGCCCTTCTGGATTCAAAGCCAAGGCTGCTCTGCAGATATCAAACATTTAAAAAAAAACTTTTTTTTTTTTTACATTTATTTATTTTGACAGACAGAGAGAGCATGAGCAGGAGAGGGGCAGAGAGAGAAGGAGACACAGAATCCGAAGCAGGCTCCAGGCTCTGAGCTGTCGGCACAGAGCCCGACGTGGGGCTCGAACTCACGGACCGCGGGATCGTGACCTGAGCCGACGTCGGACGCTCAACCGACTGAGCCACCCAGGCGCCCCCTGCCAAACATTTTTTTTTCCTCAAAAACCTTCTGTGACTCCCAGTTGGCTCCCAGAGAAGGGCGGCAGCCCTCGCTGGCATTCCGAGGCTGCAGGGGACCCAATTTTCCAGACGCTGCTGCTACCTACTCCCTGACATGCCCTAAGACCCTGTTCTGGGGTCAGTTCGGGTGACCTGCTTCTTCCCGGGTGCAAGCTGAACCTGCTTTGGGCCCTGGCCTCTCCCTCTGCCCGAACCTCCCCCTCCCACATCCTTTGCTGCAGCCCCAACCCCCCCCCCATTGCCCTTCTCCCTGCACCCCTGTCAGAGCCCCGTTTCCTTCCTCTTCTTCGGCCCTCGTTCCGTGCCTGCTTGTGACACTCACTGCTCCCAGGGACTCCACGTCCCCTCTGGACTCCAAGCATTCCCGGCAGGGTGGGGGGAGGAGGGAATGTAGCCAGGGGCTCCAACAATCCCCTCACACCCCTCACTCTGCCCCTGCATTGCACCCCCTCCATGACCCACCTCCCTCTCCATCTCTGCTGCACCCCAGAAGCTCCCTCTTTCTTTTTTTTTTTAATTTTTTTTTTTTAACGTTTATTTATTTTTGAGACCGAGAGAGACAGAGCATGAACAGGGGAGGGTCAGAGAGAGAGGGAGACACAGAATCCGAAACAGACCCCAGGCTCTGAGCTGTCAGCACAGAGCCCGACGCGGGGCTCGAACTCACGGACCATGAGATCATGATCTGAGCCGAAGTCAGACGCTTAACCGACCAAGCCACCCAGGCGCCCCCAGAAGCCCCCTCTTAAACAGACTCCCCTCTGTTCCTCTCCCTGCAGAAATCTGCCTGCCAGAGGAATCAGCAGCCCCGGGGGAACCACCTCCCTAGCTTCCCCCCACCCCACCCCTCCCACCTCCCTAGCTTCCCCCCACCCCACCCCTCCCACGATGTTCCTATGTGAAAGCAGGAGCCCAGCAGCTGCCCGCCTCCTCCCCTCCTCCCCTTTAGAGTGTTCTGATCACACATCCCGCTTGTATCAGCCTTCTTCACTACATGTTAGGACCTCAGAAGCAGGGAAACTGTCATGGTAATCTTTTTTTTTTTTTTTAATGTTTTTATTTATTTTTGAGAGAGACAGAGCATGAGTAGGGGAGGGGCAGAGAGAGAGGGAGACACAGAATCCGAAGCAAGCTCTGGGCTCCGAGCTGTCAGCACAGAGCCCGACGTGGGGCTTGAACCCACGGACTGTGAGATCATGACCTGAGCCCAAGTCGGACGCCCAGCCGACTGAGCCACCCAGGCGCCCCAAAATGAATTTTTCAAAAGCAACTATGGAGTTGTCCTGTCAATGTGGGAGCAAAGAGACCCCGAGGAAGCGACCCAGTGGGGGTTTGCCAGCCGCCCACGCTCTCAGGCTCCCTCTTGCACTGGTCATGGTGACCGTCGGGAACAAGGGCACCGCCGTTGGGCCGATTTCACAGCCTCTCTTCTCCCAGGCCCTCCCAGCCCGGACACCCCAGACCGAGAGGCAGGAACTGGGGTGGCTGATGTTCGTGTGGAAACTGTGTCTTCCAGTGCAGTAGACTGATGAAGGCACTTTTAATGTCCCCAAGGCCCACGGCGGGAGCCAAGCGCCCTGGGATGGGCGAGAGACAAGCCCGGGGGAGCGAGGAACGTGGGTGGCCACAGGTCAAGTGCCCGCGTGAGTCCGTGTGCAAAAACGCGCTTCTCCGTGTAGTGGCACCGTCTCGTGCACTCGGGGTTATGCTCTGGAAAAGCTTTGCCGTATTTACATGTGATAAGCGCCTCGATCCGCTGGCTGAAGGACGAGGGCTGAGCTAAGGGGGACCCGCACACTTTGCGGGCATTTATCGAGCACGTGTTATACGCACAGTGTGGCGGGGGAGTCAAAGGCAAAAGACACAGTCGCTAGGGTCTGTTCGTGTGGCGCAGCCGAGGCCCATGCCGAGCCGTGGAAAAGGCATAGGAACGAATGATGAGGGACACGGGCTCCAGAGTCAGGATGGCCCACGGGCTCAGCCTCGGCACTGCCACATCCACACTTCTGTCTGTCTCAGTTTCCTTAAATGGGGAACAGGAATGACACCAATCAAAGTGCCTACCCACCCCCCCCCACCCCCAGAGCCAATGCGGGGGCCCGGACGGAAGGTGTGTGAAGCCCTTGGCACGGTTCCTGGCGCTTTATCAGCGTTCACTGATATTACTATTATTGGCTGTACAATTAAATGAGCTATCCTATATAAAGTGCTCAGTAAGCAGTGCCTAGTACTTCTCAAGCTTTACTCAGTGACGTTAAGCGTTACCGTCAGTATCATTTTTGCTTTGGGCTTCCGCGTTAGTTATCTATTGCCACGTAACGAATGACCCCCGGATCTCACAGCCCGATGCGACTCCGCAGGCTTATTTTGCATCGTTTCTACGGATCCGGAATTGGGCAGCCACTTAGGGCCACGTGGTTCTCGCTCGGAGCCTCTCGGGAGCCTGGAGACAAGGTGGCTCGCTCCTTGGTGCTGGCTCTTGGCAGGAGGCCTCCGTTCTTCCCCACGCGGACCCCCGCGCTGGGCTGCCTAAGTGTCTTCACAATGCCGTGGCTGGCTTCTCCTCTGGTGAGTGACCCAGGAGAGCGAGGCAAGAGCAGGGCCCAAGAGACAACGGTGTGTTCCATCGTGAAACTCTGCGCCACAATAACGTATGGGCCACGCGGGCCTGTTCGTTTGGGAAAGGGGCTACCCAGGCGTGTGAATACCAGCAGAGACCCAGCGGGGGCCATGCTGGAGGCTGGGGACCACAAGTCCCGAGTCGTGTGACAGAGACATGAGTTCCGTAGGGGTTCAGATGAGAGGGAGGAAAACGAAGTGGTTGGGAATGTTTGGAGTTTTTTTTTTTCCAGCTGGATCTCGACCGTTTCTTTTTTCTCCTATTCCTTATTTCTGTTAGCACTTGGGAAGACAGGAGAGTAGGACTTTTACAGCTGGAAGGGCAAGAGGGAGGCAGGAAGTAGGGACAAAAGTTTAGAAGGGGTGAGCAGGACCTCTCTGAGGGATATGGTATGGGAAAGACTGACAATCGGGGGTGGAAAAAAAAAAAAAAAAAAAGTCTAGAAACAGAGTGGCAGCTGGGCCCGCTAAGAAGAGCCCCAAAGCCAAGTAAATACGCTTAAACTCGCTGCGGTAGGAAGTAAACGTTTCGGGCATAAGGCTTTGGCTAAGCACACTTTCAAAATGCCTGCAGGCTTGTTTGATGTGGGGCATTTGAGGCTGGGTGACAGGCTTTTGAAGGTGAAAAATATTCTCCTCTAAGGGACATTCACCTCCATGCGAGCGTGCACTGGTGAGGTCAAGGCAATACCAGGAAATGGACTTTAATAGCTTCCTGATATCAGAGTAGGAAGCTTCAAGTTGATAAGAAAGTTGGAATCAAGCATCCCAGTTGGACGAGTCTCGCCAAAGGAAGCGTTGGAGTGGGAGATAGTCTGTGTTTACACAGCGCGCCGGCAACGGCTGCAGTATATACAAACTGTGCATCCTCAGGCCTGCTGAAGACAGACCCGCCTGACCTAGAAAAACCCACATCTGTTGCCCAGCCGGCACCGGGAGGAAATGTCTGCCCAGACCCACCCTGTCGGGAGGCTCGGAGCTGCCTGGACACATTGGGGGCTGGAGCTATATGACATACCGTTGCCTCCTCGCCGGACAGTGCCGTGCTGGGACAGAGCCACGGCAGTCGCTTAAGTATCCCCTTCAGGTCCTAGATGGAACTATCTGTTCGGCCCTTCCGGTGATTCCTATCAGCAACAGGCAGGACCCCATGACCACCCGAAGGCGTGACTTTAGCCCGCTTCTCAAGACCACACTAAAACCTAATTTTTGTAGATCAGCGTGGGGTCCCCAAGTGCTCCCAGTATGAGGCTGAGGGGTTGGCGGGCTCAGGGACACATACACCGTGAGCCGAGAAGCAGGAGTCAGGCATTTCTGGAATCAGGTCAGCACCGGCTCTTGACCCTGCCCTGACAAGTGCACTTTACTGCTCAGAGCTTCGGTTTCCCCATCTGGGAAATGGGGGGAAGGCTCACAGATAAGGAGCCCCTGGATAGCGTGTGGCATCTAGCAAGAGTTGGTAGACAATCAACACCACCGTAGTGTCACTAGCAGTCCCCCACCCTTCCACGTATCCCAGTCCTCATCTGGATGTCATTGCGTAGCCCAGAAGGCACTCCTTTTCGTCCCCCCTTCTCTTCTTTCAAACTAAGCTTCCAGCGAGGCCCCACACTGAGCTCCCTGGCTGGCTGAGACGGTCTTGGGCCATGCTACCTTCGCTTAGCGCAGTAATGGCTGGTTGACCAGTTGGCTCTGCCCACTGGAAGCGCCTCATAAATTCATTCGCCCTGTAGTCCCCCACACGCATCACAGTGCCTGGTCTAAGCAGGCACTCCCCACATATCCAGACAACGCAGAGTCGGGTGTGTTTCATCGTCCCCAGGCCACACCCCATTGTGTGCCAGCAGCCCAAGGAGGCTGGCGGTTGACCTGGACCATCGGCGTGTGGAGACAGGAGATTACAGTGACTTAGGCTACTTGGAGGATTAGGAGGGACCTAGGAGAGGGGACAAGCAGCTTCCTTTCCAGCAGCCCCCCGCCCCCCACTTAGATCTAACAAAACCTGAACTCGGGGTAGAAGTAATGCTTTTCCCATAGAAGATATTAGGGGTACAAAAAAGTAGCTAGGGAACAGAAGGTGAGAACTTTCCTCTGACTTCTGAGAAGTCTTTAACTCTGCTCCAGCCTATACCCACCACCCCAAGGAGTTCCCTAGAAGTAAGGAGTGTCTTTCACAATCTCAGGAACTCTGGGCAAAGTCCGGGGTTACCAGGTGATTCAGAGGGTGGAGTGGGTGTTGTAAACTATACATTTGCTTCTTTAAAAAAAAAAAAAAATCCATAAAATACACAGTCTCCTGGGCCTGGGTTCAGCCGTTTGTCTTAGGGGAATCGCTTTCTGATAAGCACCAACATCCTGGTCCCTTAAGCCTTTCCACATCAAGCCGGTCCCCCAAGCATGCAGCCTCCCAGCCTCCCAGCCTCCCGCCACCCTGCCCCTTCCCTCACCCTCCTTCGCTTTCTAAGTCCTGAGTCAGGCTTTGAAAAGTCTCTGGACCGTTCTCTTTGCTCTCACGCTAGCCCGATGCTGTCACTGCACACCCGAACTATCGCAGGCACCTCCAAGCTGCTCTTGCTGGCTGCTGTCTCTCCCCTCTCTGTCCCCTCATGGGCACCAGATGGCTCGCCCTCGAGCAGTACACAGGTCACCTGCCCCCTGCTTGAAAATACTCCAGTGGTTCCTCTTTAGCCACAGAATAAAATCATCACATCGTAACCCAGGATCGAAACCCCTCCCAGCTGGACTCTGCCATGCCTTTTCAACCTCCACGGGTCGGTCCTAATCAAACCGGCCCCCATGTTGTCCTGGACACTGAGCCCAAAGGGCACTTGAAATGTGGCTAATGACTGCAAGGAACTTCATTTTTTATTTCATTCTGGTTAATTTAAGCTTAAAGATGGAGCTGTCTCTCTCTCTGGTTACTGGAAAATATCTAAGTGTGCTTGAAACACCTTGGTTTTGTGCCTCTACCTTTCCAACTTTAAATTTTATGAAATCTGGGGGCGCCTGGGTGGCGCAGTCGGTTGAGCGTCCGACTTCAGCCAGGTCACGATCTCGCGGTCCGTGAGTTCGAGCCCCGCGTCAGGCTCTGGGCTGATGGCTCGGAGCCTGGAGCCTGCTTCCGATTGTGTCTCCCTCTCTCTCTGCCCCTCCCCCATTCATGCTCTGTCTCTCTCTGTCTCAAAAATAAATGAATGATGGGGCGCCTGGGTGGCGTAGTCGGTTAAGCGTCCGACTTCAGCCAGGTCACGATCTCGCGGTCTGTGAGTTCGAGCCCCGCATCAGGCTCTGGGCTGATGGCTCAGAGCCTGGAGCCTGTTTCCGATTCTGTGTCTCCCTCTCTCTCTGCCCCTCCCCCGTTCATGCTCTGTCTCTCTCTGTCCCAAAAATAAATAAAAAAAACGTTGAAAAAAAAAATTTAAAAAAAAAAAAAAATAAATAAATGAATGTTAAAAAAAAAAATTAAAAAAAATAAATAAATAAATTTTATGAAATCTCAATACAGACCAGGTACCTTTGAGGACAAGTCAGCATCTCAGCTGAGGTTGTCACGAATATAAAAGGCACACTGAGTTTTTAAGACTTTGTATGAAAGAAAGAAAGAAAGAGAGAAAGAAAGAAAAGAAGAATGTAAGGTATCTCTTTAATAATCCTTATATCAATTACACATTGAAATGGTATTTAGGGTATACTGGGCTTAATAAACTATACGGTTAAAATCAGTTTTACTTTTTTTCCCCCATTTTTCTAATGTGGTTACTAGAAAATTTTAAATTACATTATGTGCCTTGCATTATATTTCTAGGAGACAACCATGCTCTAGACTCTAGCTCCCTGAAGCAATGATCAATATACTTCATTTAAAAGTTAGGGGGCGCCTGGGTGGCTCAGTTGGTTAAGCATCTGACTTGGCTCAGGTCATGGTCTCGAGGTTCATGAGATCGAGCCCCGCGTCGGGCTCTGTGCTGACAGCTCAGAGCCTGGAGCCTGTTTCAGATTCTGTGTCTCTCTCTCTTTCTCTGCCCCTCCCCTGCTCATGCTCTGTCTCTCTGTCTCTCTCTCTCTCTCTCTCTCTGTGAAAAATAAATAAACATTAAAAAAAAATTTAAAAAAAAGTTAGCATAAGCAACTTTGCATGAAAAAAAAATCTTTATATTTGCTTTTTAACAAAATTTTTTTAACGTTTATATGAGAGACAGAGAGAGACAGAGCATGAGCATGGGCGGGGCAGAGAGAGGGGAAGACACAGAATCTGAAGCAGGCTCCGGGCTCCAAGCTGTCAGCACAGAGCCTGGCGAGGGGCTTGAACTCACAAACCGCGAGAGCTTGACCTGAGCTGAAGTTGGATGCTTAACCCACTGAGCCGCCCAGGCACCCCAATATTTACTTTTTAAAAAAACTTTATATATTTATTTTGAGGGAGAGGGAGAGCCAGCTGGGGAGGGACAGAGAGAGAGAGAGAGAGAGAGAGAGAGAGAGAGAATCCCAAGCAGTCTCCGGACTGTCAGCACAGAGCCCAACGTGGGGCTCAATCTCACAAACCATGAGATAGATCATGGCCTGAGCCAAAACCGAGAGTCTGACGCTTAACTGACTGAGCCACTCAGGTGCCCTCAAAATCTTTGTATTTTTATAACAAAATCATTTTAATAGCTTTTAACCCCCAGTGCCTAGAGCAAATGCTACTATGATCAAACAGCTCTTTGGAGGGAGACGCTTTGCTATGTGCTTTACGTATGTCATGACAATTCATCCTCCCAGCAACCCAGGGAGGTGTGGGCATAATTGACTCCATTTCTCAGATAAGGAAAATGGGGCTCAAAAAGTTTAGGTGGCATATGCCAGGATACTGATGAGAGATACAAGACAGAGAGCAGAGTTGGGATTTGAACCCACATCTGCCCAATTCTCGCTGATGTTCTTTGTGAGCCC
The DNA here is from genome assembly GCF_046562875.1 of Panthera onca. NCBI lineage: Eukaryota > Metazoa > Chordata > Mammalia > Carnivora > Felidae > Panthera > Panthera onca. The sequence continues at coordinate 4,381,440 of NC_138352.1, forward strand.
AGCTCATACCTGATGGACACGGGCACCTACTCGTTGTTTGCTGTGGAGAAGGACGACCCGAGTTCTAGTTTTCGTGGCCCACGCAAACTCCACTGTCCCGTTTGCTCCACCGTGAGCAGGTTCCTTGATTGACTGATGTCCGTCATGTGACGGTGTGCCCTAATGACCCCACCCCACGCAAGCCCTTTCAGCTACTTCGAGTCGCTCAGTAACCCACATGGTGACCTTATCCAACCATTCCAAGTTAGCACAGTGTATAGCAAGTTCTGCCAAGTGGGGCTGAGCCAAAAGTGTTCTCTCTACTCCCTGCCTAGATCCCCCCAATCCTGGAGGGCTGCAAATCCAGCTGGCCACGCTCAGAAATGCAGGAAAGCAACCCGGAAGTAGGCAGGTGGCTGTCTCCTCATTTAAATGAATTACATACATTTAGCGAGCCGTTGCGACATGACACGCTAGATGCCGAAAGATGCAAAATAAGTTAGCTGTGTCCCTTGCCTCAAAGGGCCCACATTCTGGAGTGGCAGGTGAGGGGAGACAATTACAGCCAACGTGACCTGTGTTGTGATGGGCGATGTGAGGATCTGTAGGACCGCGGGGGCCAGGTACTGTCTCCCGCCAATCTGAGGAGGGAGACACAGGAAGGAAGGGCTGGGAAAAGTAAGAAAGAAGGGAGAGGGCAGGTGGAGGGCGGGCAGGGTAGGAGGGGAAGCCTAAAGAAAAGGAGGTGGGGGGAAGAAGGATGGGAGACAGGGAAGACAGTCTGGAAACCAAAACGAGGGGAACTTCGGGTGTTTGTCACCACTGCGGGCCAAGCTAGAGAAATGGCTGGTATGAAATTTACCAGGACAGTAATTTGTCAAAGAGAAACACCTCCCTAAGAAAATGCTATTATCCCATGAGAGGATTACCCTGGGCGGGGGGGGGGGGGGGGGGGGTTGGACAGAAGGCTTTTCAGAAACACCTCCTAGCTGGCTATCGAGAAAGTGCCCACCATTATTCTTTGCTCCCTTATTTATGGAGGTTAAATAAGAATAGGGCCACGGAGGAGCAAATTTGGGGGGGACCCAAGACATAAATGGAGGTCTACAGTTCGTTCAGATTTTCCATCGGAGCCCATTGTGTCTTCCCCTGTGAGTCTATTGGGTCAAGTATGTTGGTCCCAGGGGAAGTTAAATTGCCCCCAACCCCAGTTCCTTAATTGTAACACATTAGTGGAGACACTGTGTGGTGCTGAGGGAGAAAACCGCCCAAGGCAATCTTTCTAAATCTGAGCACCTACCCACCCCCTACCCCCCAAGGCCCTCTGAAATGCAAGGAGTTCCTAAATTACAGGGGATGAGGTTGCCTTAAGGGCATCAGGCCCTGCCTGGGGCAGTGCTGCAAGTTCCCTTCCTTCCTGGGGGTAACTGTGCTTTCCCTGAGGCCCTTAGCAGGAGTCCCAGGTGAAGGAACAAACTGAGGATTGATCTGAAGCGCACTCGTTATGTATCTTCTATTCTACAAAGCACTCATTGACTTCTTGCCCAAGGTGGCCTTGGAAAGGGCAGTGATGAGCCAGAAATTTAGCAGGCTTCTACCAGAGGGGCACAAAAGTCCCCAACCAAGGACTGGCTCATAAAGGACTTCAGTACGGTATGTCAGCCATTTTCTCCATTGGGATACACTTTCAAGAGCCCAGGAAGATGAATGTTTCTGAGGTTTAGTTTAGGCCCCATGTCTGTAAAATGGGGGCAATTTAGATACGATCTCATTATATCCTCCCAGATAGTACCGCCCTGAGCTCGAGACAAGAGAAGTCCCCACCTCCACCTGTGCTTAGAGGGTCCTGCTTTGGCTCTCTCCTGGTGCTGTCCCTATTTGTAGGGCAAGACAAAGGGACCTGCCCAGAGCCTGTGCCTCTCCCAGACAAAAAGCCAGGGAACTAGAATCCCTAAGTACCTTATCCAAGCAGACCAAGCCTGTTTCCCTGAGAGTGGGTCTATCCTAAGGGGCGACTACACCACTGGTGTGCCCACCTTGAGGCCCAAGGGCTGTCCAAGAGGTGTCTACTGATGGGGGTGTGACCAGAGCATGGGCTTGTGATCAGAGGTATCCACATTCACGATCATGGGGCTTCCCTCATCATCCATGACCCTCATGACATAGACACCAGTTCATCGATTGGTCAAGTAAATACTTTGACAGCAGGGAAACATGGCGACATTGACTAAAAGCCTGCTCTGTCATTTTATATAACTCTCCCCCCTTATATAACGCTAAGATGATTATACCCACTTTGCAGATTGGAAAACAAAGCCCATGCTCTTAGTTCACTGTGCCAACATCTCCACTTGAAACTCTGCTCTCTGAGCGGATCCCTTATACTCTCATTATTGATGGAAAGTAATAAACTCGTCCCCTCTTGAGAGTTCAAATTTGGGTGACAACCCCTAATATACATGCATTTTCTCATTGTTGTGTTAAATTCATTTGATGAGAAAGGGATCCGTTGGGGGGACACATCAGCCGCTATGAATGAACCTGAGCAGAGGAGATACCTTTACACTCAGAAGGAAGAGCTCGGGAAATATCAGGAGCCCGTTCTGACCAGGACAATATTGCTAAACTTTCAAAGCGATGTTAAAGAAGTTTGGTTTTTGCTTCCTCCGAGAGTCTAAAATTGAACCTCTCATTTATGGACAGAAATGGAGTGGATTTATCTTGTAATTTAATCCTCAAGACAAATCTTTATGTTCAAACACTCCCATTTTACAGATACGAAGGGCAAGGCTCGAATACGTTGAGTTCTTCCCAAGTTCCTGCACCCACACTATATTCGCTGCAAAATGACGAGCAAACCATCTGATACGATTTGTGTGGTTTGGATGGAAACGCAGATGACCTCCCTACTGAAGAGACTTTTTCTTCTTCCGGTTCTGTTTATTTGCAAAGACGGGAAACCATCGTTAAGTACAGAATGACTGGAGACAATAGCTTGACAAGGCGAGCGGTTTCCCTTTGCTTTTACGTCTGCCTCTCATCTTCCAGGCAGGCCTGGCATAGCCCTCCCACAGCCAGGAGAAAGCTAATTCCTAAAGCAAGAGACAGGGACCTTGACGACTGTGTTTCAGCTTTTCTAGACCCTTCCAGGCTAGGACTCTGACTCAGCAGTTGGCTGCCTTTCCCAGAATCCAACCATAAGCTAGCCCAGCTTTTCCTTAGCAGCTGACCCGGGAGTTTGGAGACAGATGTGCTGATGACATTATGGGCTCCGTGAGCCAGGCTGCTGCATTCAGACAAAGGCTACACGGACCTAATTTCTCAGTACCCCTGTGTGTGAGCCCTTACTGCTTGATGGTCAACTCGACCAACTGACCCACCTAGCGTTTATACTGAGGCCAAGGCGAGGTCTACAGGCCGCTATGTGTGATGCGACCTGGCTAGCCAGCTGGCCAGGAGTGTGGTTCCTGGAAGCAATAGGCCCGAGCCTGTAATCCAGCATTCTGAGTGAAAGAAAACTTCTTCGGCCAGATTGGGAGCAGAGGATTTTAAGACGCAGGAATAAATTGAGGCTTCACAGCGTGAAACTTCCCTAAAGAAACAGAAGTTAATGTGAAAGAGCCCTTACCTGTTTCTGGCAACGGACAGTCCCTTTACAGGCAATAAAATATAAAGATGATCCCTCATCTTTAAAAAGCTCTGAGGTGTGGGGTGCCTGGGCGGCTCAGTCGGTTGAGGCCCCGGTCATGATCTCGCAGTTCACTTGTTCGAGCCCCATATCGGGCTCAGAGCCTGGGGCCTACTTCGGATTCTGGGTCTCTCTCTCTCTCTCTCTCTCAGCCCCTCCCCTGCTCACACACACACACACACACACACACACACACACACACTGTCTCTCTCTCTTTCTCTCTCCAAATAAATAAAACATTAAAAAAAATTAAAAATAAAAAGCTCTGAGGGAAAATAAAGGGGAGGGACTGAGCAAAATGTTTTGAGTTTCTCAGAAAGGATCTCAGATTTACGGGCAAAGCTTTTTGTTAGTGTCATATAAATAGACTGCCCGTAAATGAATCCGATGCTTTATGCAAGGTGTAAGGGCTTATACGGGTGCCGGCATGTGTCTTTAAGACGGCACAGGCTTCTGAGTTCAGATAAGCCGAGTGAGGTCACAGCTGGTCCACAGCAACTCATGGATCTTTCTCGGAGGCTGAGAAAAGTACAGCCAGTAATTAAAGTCATGTTTTCCATTAATAACAACAACAACAAAAAACCCCACCAGCAACACAACTCTGCATGCCTAGTTTCACACAAAACTTTCCACGTGAGAGGCAAATTTCATTGCCAAAAAAAAAAAAAAAAAGGTGCCTTCTCATCTCTAACTCACATTAAGGGAACGTCTGGGGTTTACGCATCATGTAAATATTGCCATAAGCTTGGCTCCTCTTTTCTGATTTCTACATCAGCCACCTGGAACATTTTACAAACTAGAGGCTGGGTTCAACGTATGGAACATCTTACCAGAGTCAGCCTAAGAGCTGGTGAACTTCCCGATGACAGCCAGCTGCAAAGGGGCTGGAAAAACAGACCCGCCAACCACCAAAAACTACGGGACTCTGTGGTGCCTCCTGGTTAAGCACAGTTAGCTGCTTAAGTTTGAACTTCATCCAGCTGGACATTCGGGGCACAACTGCAACCTTGGCATATCAGAAAGAGCACCGGATGTAGAGTCCAAAGCCGGGGGGCGGGGGGGAGGGGGGGCGGTGGTCCTCGTTCTGGCTCTGTAAGTGGCCAGGCTGGATGAGGCTTCCGTTGTGTCACCTCAAACCTTTTCTTCCCCATCAGCTACTCAGGGTGAGACAGGAGGGGAGCAGGTTGACACTGGGTGTTCCTAGTCCGGCTCTTGTGAGCAGAGAAGAGAATGAGGACAAGTAGGTCAAAGTGCTTCGGGGCCTTGAGAACATTACACACATGGCAGGGATTGGTGTCGCGGGAGGGCTAGGGAATCCCCTTCCCTTTCTAGGACCGGAAAGGAAGATCCGAAAAATCCATGCCTGTGTTTATGTGGAAGAAAGGATTAGAATCCACCTATTGTATATCACTGATGAGGCAAAAGAAGACTTGTGTAGCAAGGATGCCCGCTGTGTTGTTACCCTTATTAGAAAATTAACCGCAGGTTTAACCATCAAGTAATGTGACTGATTTTTAAATAAACATACCTAAGCGGGCGTTGTCCTATCCGAAGTGGTGAGTAGTCACCTGGGCAGGGGAAACACTTATTTAAATTAGATTTCTCATCATTTGGAAAAAAAAAAAAAAAAAAAAAAAAAAGTAACTCCTCTTTTGGAATTGTTCCTACAGCCTCTGGCATATTCTTTGGAATGTGCATGTCTGAGGGTGACAAATTTTTGTCCTTTCTGGATAATACTGATTTTTGTAAATAGCCCAAAGTTATTTGGCACGAAGGGTAGGTAAATGAGCTCAACAATACCATTTTTTTTTTTTTCACTGCAAAAAAGCTGTGACTGTAAGATAGGAGGCCTATCTTCCAATTCCAACAAAAGAGTTACAAGTAATTGATTTCAAGCATCGCCAGGATTACTGGAAAGGGCCCGTGTCCTTCCTGAAGTGACTACGTCACAGACGAAGAGCTATTTGGAAATGGATTTCTACATTTTTAGTCACAGCTTCACTGTTTATCTCACAAGACTGCCACCAGACCTTGGGTTTGCAGAAAGAATAGAGCATGGCAACTAATCAACCATTTTATCACAGCTCCTCTGGGGCATCAGAATCCGCAGTTTGCATGTGGCTAGCAGCAATATGTTTCCAAGGAATTCACATCTGGGGCCTCTGGAAATCTAGCAGATTCAGTTCTAACCAAGGACTCCGTACTCCCTTAGCCAGTTTGGATTTTCTTTTTTTAGTTAGGGAACAATCTATCTGGAAATTAAAATAGCATTAATACCGTTACAATGTAACCCGAAGCAACTGCTAGAGTGGATTTGTTTCTGGTGCAAACATATACCTTACGCTGTTATTTTTTTTTTTTTTATTTTTTTTAATGTTTATTTTATTTTTGAGACAGAGAGAGACAGAGCATGAATGGGGGAGGGGCAGAGAGAGAGGGAGACACAGAATCGGAAGCAGGCTCCAGGCTCCGAGCCATCAGCCCAGAGCCCGATGCGGGGCTCGAACTCACGGACCGTGAGATCGTGACCTGAGCTGAAGTGGGATGCTCGACCGACTGAGCCACCCAGGCGCCCCACCTTACGTTGTTATTTTAAAACAAACACAATCACACGTTCGTTCATTGAACGTGGGACACTGTGGGTACCTCAGTGTTAAATGATGCCTTTTCTTTTACGGAAAATATTATTTTCCCCACTTCATTTTTTTTTTTAATTGTGATAAAATTCACATAACATCAAATGCATCATTTGACTAAAGTATACAATTCAGGGCATTTAGTACATTCACAACGTTCTGCAACTGTCACCAATATGTAGTTCCTAAACATTTTCTTCCTCTTTTTTTTTTTTTAATGTTTGTTTATTTTTGAGAGAGAGAGAACGAATGGGGGAGGGATAGAGAGAGAGAGGGAGACACAGGATCCGAAGCAGGCTCCAGGCTCTGAGCTGTAAGCACAGAGCCGGATGCAGGACTCAAACCCACGAACCGTGAGAGCATGACCTGAGCTGAGTCGGATGCTTAACCGACTGAGACACCCAGGCGCCCCTAGTTCCTAAACATTTTCATCACCCCAAAGGAAACCCTGAACCCATAAACAGTCACTCCCCATTCTTCCCTCCTCCTAGCCCCTGGCAACTATTAACCTGCTGTTTCTATGGCTTTGTCTATTCTGGACTTTTCATATAAATGGAACCTCACAATATGCAGCCTTTTGTGACTGGCTTCTTCCACTTAGCATAATGTTTTCAGGGTTCATCTATATGGTAGTAGCATGTATCAGTCAGTATTTCCTTCCCTTTTATGGGTGAATAATTCCATTTTATGGATATACCACATTTTTGTTTATCCACTCATCTATTTTTTTAAAATTTTTTAAATGTTTATTTATTTTTGAGAGAGAGAGAGAGAGAGCATGAGTGGGGAAGGGGCAGAGAGAGCAGGAGACACAGAATCCAAAGCAGGCTCCAGGCTCTGAGCTGTCCACACAGAGCCCGATGCGGGGCTCGAACCCATGAGCCGAGCGACCATGACCTGAGCTGAAGTCGGCCACTCAATCGACTGAGCCACCCAGGCCCTCCTATCCACTCATCTATTGATGGATATAGGGCGGGTTTTCTTCTTTTGGCTCTTCTGAACAGTGCTCTGTCATGAACACAGGTGCACAATTTTTTGTTTGAATACCTGTTTTCAATTATTTTTGACCTATAGGTAGAATTGTTGGTTCATACATCAGTTCTGTGTTTAACTTTCTGAGGAACCACCAAACCTCGAACTCATTTTTACACTTATAATTTCAAGGTGGCTTGACTATTAAATAGAAGCAGTTGGACCGCTATCGGCAAACCTCAGGCTAGGCCCAACGATGTCTCTCAGAAACACTGACCAGAGCCAGTTAGACTCGATCTGAGCCAACCAAGGGCTACAGGCAGGGCTTTGAATAGCTTTCTCTGCTGCTCTGCATGTCACAACATGAACCGGCTGGGCAGGAATACCTTCCTGACTCCTAGACACCCTCCCTTCTCCATTATGCTGCACACACTTTTGGAAAAAGAAAAGCAACATGTTAACTACCTAACTTCCAGGCTTCCCTCCTGTTTTTGCAAATGAGTTCAGATCAGCATCTGGAGTCCGCAGAGACATGGTGCGTGGGGGCCACACCTGCTCCCCTGTTGTGGGCTGAGGTCAGCCGCTTCATGGTTGGAGAACAGGGCCTCCTGAACACTATGGAGACTAGAGAGATTTTTCCATCCAGGGTAGACTTTTACCGTACATTTTGCCGGGAGGCACCGCCTGGTGATTCTGACTCTATCAATCCATAGATTCTGGAGGTGAACCTATCCTGCTTTGTAGATTGTAGATTGTCCACCCTGTGGGCTTGGCCAGGACAACAGGACACAGTCCTACTATAGCCATGTTTACTGAAGCCTATTTACTGACTCATGAGGCTTCTCAGCCATGAAGCCAACCGGACAGCAAACTGATTGGCACTGATTTTCTAAATTTAAACCTGCCCTGTGCCTCTCGGAGTGCTAACCTCTTAACCACAACTGCCTAACACAAGGGTGGCTTCTGAGACACAGGGCCCCAAATCAAGGAACGTTACCTTTGCACTGCCCAGAACAGAGACCGACCAAAACGGCTGCTTCCACTTGAAACTAAACACTGAGAATAAAGAAGCTGGCTTCCGGGGTCCTGTCTGCACAGTCTCTCTGCCACCCCAGCTGTCACTTGTCGCTTGTCCCCTGGCAGCCCTTTCAGGTGTCCGGGCCTGAATCTGCTGTTAGGACACAAAAAAGTCCCTTGGCTGGTCATATCCTCTGTAATCTGGCAGGAAACCTAAAATTTGCTTGCTCCAGTCCTAGGTCAAACAGACAGCTTATCTGCTTCCTTGTAGGGAAGAGTCTGCTTCACTGTGTCCGGTTTAGGGGGATTTTCACCATGACCTCACCCTCCTGCAGCTACCATCCACTGACTTCGGTGCGGCACGAATGAGGCATTAGCAACCCCTCCTCGCACATCTCAGGTTAACATCAACTCCAGTATCTTCTCTTTTGCGGGGTCTGAGAATGCCAAAAAGAGTTGGGGGCGTGGGGAGGGGGGCTGATGATGTGTGGGTATCATTCCGGGCTTGGGAGAGCAGGATGTCAAAGAAACCACCTCAAGAAAAGGCCCCAAAACCTTCCAGACTCGCGCCTGCGGCCTGAATAGCACCCCAGCCAGTGGCCTCGAAATTAGGCGCGCGAATCTTGACAGCAGGCGGCGGGCACGTAACCCAGCAGTGAGAGCCGTAGGAGAGCCCCAAAGGGCAGGGTCTGGGACCCGGTCTCCGGCCTCCTGCCTCCGGGCTCGGGCTCGGGGAAGCGGCCCTCCTGCCAGTCATTGGGCGCAGCTAATTAAAGGGAAACAGAAAGTCGGGTTCCAAGCGCGCGCCCAGGCTGGCCGGAGACCACGTGACCATTCCCAGCCCCACCCCAACCCCCGCGCGCGCCGAGCGGCGGCCGCGGGCACCGGGGCTAGAGCTCGACTCGCCGGCCCACGGCTGGAGGCGGCGGGTTGGAGCGGGGTTGGTGGGAAGGGGCCTCGGCGTGCGTGCGTGCGTGCGTGCGTGCGCGCCCCCCGGGAGGCGGCGGGCGCGCGCACGCCCGGGGGGCCACCGCCCCTCCTGGCCCCGCCCTCTTTCCCTCCCTCCCTCCCTCCCCGGCTCCTCCGGCCCGCCCTGCCCTGCCCGGCCCGCCCTGCGAGTCACCTCTCTGGTTCCCTCCCTCCCCGGGCGCGCTCGGGCCGCCGCAGCGCTCCCCGCCCTCGAGCCTCGTAGCAGGAGCCGCCCGCCGCCCGAGGAGGAGGTGGAGGGAGCCGGAGGGGCCCGCCGAGGCGGCGGCGGCGGCGGCAAGATGGCGGACTTCCTGCCGTCGCGGTCCGTGCTGTCCGTGTGCTTCCCCGGCTGCGTGCTCACGAGCGGCGAGGCCGAGCAGCAGCGCAAGTCCAAGGAGATCGACAAATGCCTGTCCCGGGAGAAGACCTACGTGAAGCGGCTCGTGAAGATCCTGCTGCTGGGCGCGGGCGAGAGCGGCAAGTCCACCTTCCTGAAGCAGATGCGGATCATCCACGGGCAGGACTTCGACCAGCGCGCGCGCGAGGAGTTCCGCCCCACCATCTACAGCAACGTGATTAAAGGTGCAGAGCGGGGGTCGCCGCGGGGATCGCGGGCCCGGGCCGGCGCGGGGGGGGGGGGGCGGAGGCGGCCGGCGCGGGGCCGGGCACCGCCCTCGTTCGCTCCTTCCCGGGCAGAGGACCCGGCCCGGCGGGCGGGAAGGGGGCGCGCCCACCCTGGGCGGCGGTCCTGCCTGCCCGGGGTGCCCTCGACCCGCCAGGGGAGAGGATGCCCGGGGGCGCCCCGCTTTCCCCTTTGCCGTTCGAGTGCAGGTCCCCTGCACCCCCGCCTCGCCGCTGGCCTCGCCTCCGAGAGGGAAGTGCCTCGAGGTGCGGGGTGATCGCTCCCGTCTTCCACCGGACGAGGCCAGAAGACCCGAGGGCCGGCCCCAGACCTACACTCCCCCATCCCCCGCCCCGGCGCTGCCTGCCCAACCTCGCCGCCCGGGGTGGGTGACCCGAGTCACATGGGGTCGGGGCTGCTCCCAATTCCCTGCTTCCTTGGCTGCCTCCTAAGCAAGGGAGTTTTGGAACCGTCTCAGTAAGGAAACTTTTGCCTGAGACTTGTCAAGGGCGAAGGGTGACAGTTGGTGGGCCCTTTGGGGCAAAGATACGAAACTTCAGGGAGTCCTGTGCACTGTGCTGGCATCAGGAAAGAGTAAACCCATGCAGTTAGTCTGAAAAAATTAGCATCAGTGGTTTTTCGCCCCATTGTCACGGCGGGGCAGGATGTTTTGCCTGTAATCAGTATGCAACACGTTCCACTCTCCTTTTTGCTTAATAAGTGGGGGCAGGAGAGGGGGGGTTCCACCTCTTGCTGTACTATTTGAATGAAACTGTGCGTCGGTATGAAGAATCTTTGGCCTAAAAAGTGATGCAAAGCCTGTGCAGGTTGAGTCAGTGAATCACTGTCGTCTTGGATCATAGACTCTGCTTCTGTTTGACAGCATTTTTAAAGCTGAACTTTGCTCTTAAGTGAATTTTATTTCTGCACTTTCGGAGAATTGGAGAAGGTGATTCTTATTTCAGCGACAATTATATTCCTTATTCTTAGTATCGAATATTTTCTACTTTTTATGAAAGGCATTTTGGCAGATTTGAGATACAGGGCCTGGTGGTTCAGGTGCATCAGGAAACTCCCATCTGGGTAGCAGTTGTCCCGGAGTTTGCTACAGATTTCAGCAGATTTTCAAGCAGTGTTTTTTCAAGTGGGATTTTTTTTGTTGTTGTTCAGGAAGTTCTTAAGCAACTCCTTCTCAGTCACTCTTTTTTTCTTTGTTTCTTTTTTTTTTTTTTTTTTTTTTTTCTTTTTCTTTCTCCCAGGATTGAGGAGAGGAAAACTTCTCCCCGGGAGTGGGGATCAAGGGGCAATGAGGGGAGAGGAGTCAGCTCTGAGCCCTGGTACCCCTGCAGCTAAGCTGTGTAAAACAGTTGTATTTGTCCCATCTTAATGTTTAGCACAAAGCTAATTGAGGGCTCTTTCAAGGCTGCAGACTCCGCCTTGCCAGTCCTTAATTGAAGGTACCTTTGTATCCTGATGCAGCCGAACTTCTGGAATTATGTCAATAAATAGAGTCAACATGGTAACTGATTACGAGCCAGGTAAACACCTGGTCCTTGTGCACCGGCTCCTGATGTGACCCTACTCTAACATTGGCAATGAGATGAAGTGAGTCACAGGACATCTCCTTTTTTTGAGTTGGCGTGATTAGAAGGTGGACGGCAAAAACGGGCTTTCAGTTATCCGGACAAGTGACCCGAGTAGTCCCGTGGCTGTTAAGATAGATGGACCAAAGGTCACAGTGCAGTGATCAGAGATAACTCGGTTTGAATTAACGGGTGCGAGTTGAATGCTCTGTTTTGATACACTTTTCACAGCTGCTCTTCTTCCCCGTTTGGGAAATCGAAGGCTTTCCCGTGACTTACCCTGATTTGAGGCTTGGTTTGGGAGTCTTTGAGTTTTGAAGGTGCTCTTAGAAGACTGGGTGTCGGGTTAAAGCAGGATGCCTGGGGAACGAACGGAACTCTGAGTGATGATGTTTGATTCTCGACATTTCATAAATGTCTTGTTGAGGGGCTCAGAAAATCCGCGGTTGCTTCCAGAGCCTGCAGCATAATTTCTTTTTCCTTCACCAGCTCTGGTTCTCTTGTGACTCCCCTCTATTAAAACTGTGTAAAAAGTGATCTTATAAATTAGAACGTGTTAAGATCCTCCAGAAAGAGCAATTGTGTGAATAGTGTTTGCTTTTCCAGGCTCTAATTTTATGACTGTGAACAAGCGGCTTTTTAAGCTCTGCAGAGTTGCGGGTGTTTTGATGTTGGTCTGGGTTTTTGGAGGAGGTAGGCCTGCAGTAGTTACGAAGTTTCGGAAAGTAATACCGGGATAGCACCGGTGAGAGTATGCAGTGGCTCCTAGCTCCTCTTTTCCTTTCTTTTTAAACAAAGGTATGCGGGTGCTGGTGGACGCGCGTGAGAAGCTTCATATCCCGTGGGGAGACGACTCAAACCAAGTCAACGGGGACAAGATGATGGCGTTCGACACACGGTCCTCCATGGCGGCCCAGGGAATGGTGGAAAGTCAAGTGTTTTTACAGTATCTCCCGGTTATACGAGCATTGTGGGCAGACAGCGGCATACAGAACGCCTATGACCGGCGTCGAGAATTCCAACTGGTAAGAGATTTGTCCTTTTACGTTGTTGTCGATTTATTTTAGTGACATTTATCGGGAGCTGGTTGTAATAACACCTGTTTTCCCTGACTCCCACGACAAAAATGTATCCGTCTAGAATTTTAGCCTCAGAAAAGTTGGGTTGCTATATGGATGAGCTTCTGACTAAGCAAGATAAAAATAAGCTGAACTCCATAGAGTTGGTGACGCAGAGGTGTTTAATCGGTCACTTTTTTCTTTTCGCAAATAAGATGATAGTGATTTTCATGGGTATTTTCTCCTCATTTTAGTCTCCTTTTGAAAATAATATCCTCTCAGTTGCCACGATGAAAGTCATCCTCCTAAAAAAATGGATCTTTTAGTCTTGGACTGAGAGCTCAGTAACTGAACTGAGTTGTTCAAATGTGTCATTTAGACTTTGAAGGTACTCATTTTATGATACAGGTTAATTAAACATATAAAGAGACTAAAGTTCTTGATAACATTTAAGTCGTTGTGCTTTTTATATATCTGCTTTCTCTGTGTGTTTTTTAAAGGTTTTTACAAAAGGTTTCTTTTTTTAAGTTTATTTTGAGAGAGATAGCACAAGTGGGGGAGGGATGGGGTGGGGGGGAGCGGGAGAGAGAGAATCCCAAGCAGGTTCTGCCCTGTCAGCGCAGAGCCCGATGCGGGATTTGAATTCACGAACCGTGAGATCATGACCCGAGCCGAAATCAAGAGTTGGATGCTTAACCGGCTGAGCCACCCAGGCGCCCCCAAAATGTTTCTTTTTAAAAAGCAAAAAAATCTTAGAATATCATAAAACTTTGTAACTGTTACCCAGCACTGAAGGTAGGGTGGAAAAGAAAGGATCTGATTGGGGTTAAAGGTACACAAATAATAATTGAAATCAAGTGTTTTGCAGTTTAACTGTGAATGCTTTGATTGTATTCTGAGTTTTATTTGCCAAAGACCGGAGAGATCCCAGGAATAACAATCTAGACTGTATGCAGTTTGGAGGCAGTACAGATTTGAAGTGTTTTACCATAATATAATAAAAAAAAAAAAAAGTGACAGTTAAAAAGTAAAACTGCTTAGAAAGTGGTTCGATGAGGTCATCGGCCTTAAAGTGATCCACAGTTATGGGTGTGGCTACAAGAAGATGTACAGCTAGGAGTCTTTGCCATTTCAGTTCATACTCAGAAGCCAGGCTTGGTTATTCAAAGTTCTAGAAATGTGTTCGTGCTAGTTTTTTATAAAACTGATTCTGAATCTTTATTTTCTTTGAATTATGGTTCTCACGGGCTCCGTGCAGCCTGAGCACTGGATGACGTACGTCTCACGTCGTTCTCGTCAAGACTGTGTGTGTCTTGTCCAGTAATTTGTCCATTAGCGGGAGGCAAAGCCTGTCTCACACTCTTGTTAAAATGGAGGAGTTGGCAACATTACATTTTGAAAATCGGGAATTTCACTTGACAAGTGACCTCCATCCAGTTCTCAGACGTGTGGCGGAATTTTGCCCCCTGGTTAGTATTTGTTCTTTGAGAGCTGATGGTTCCTCCATACGCCCTTTTCCCGTCCCTTGTCCCCATCTCTCCCGGTTTAAGTGCTGCTTTGCTCTCCTTTCTTCTGAATTCATTTTGTTGACAAGTCACACTTTCTCTCCAAGGTTTCTCAGGATGTTATTCATCCTTCCTGGTCAGGGAAGAAACATCCATCTTAAAAGCATATGGTTCATATTGGTTGGATGAATAAACAAACAGCTGTACTCTAAGTTTTCTGTAGGAAAGTTCCATAAGCCCATTTAATTGAAGTTGGGCTCCACTGACGCTTGAATTTGGACATTTACATCTTGACAGTTTGGTGTCAAGACTGCCATGTCGTCCTAGTTGAGAAAGCATTCCTAAGTGTCCATCATTCGGAATAAATCCCTACAACCGCTCAGGACCCCACGTGGTCGTGACTTGACCCAGCTGATGCTTTGTAGCAAAGAAGGCGTCAAGCACAAGGAGAGACAAGTTCCAGAGATACTTCTTTTCCTCCTAAAAAGTAGGGACGGAAGAAAAGAGGACCAGGGAGAGATGTACATTTTTTTAATGTTTGTTTATTTTTGAGAGAGAGAGAGAGACAGAGTGCAAGTGGGGGAGGGGCAGAGAGAGAAGGAGACCCAGAATCGGAAGCAGGCTCCAGGCTCTGAGCCGTCAGCACGGAGCCTGACGTGGGGCTCGAACTCACAAACCATGAGATCGTGACCTGAGCCGAAGTTGGACGCTTAAACTGACTGAGCCACCCTGGTGCCCCGGGAGAGATGTAATTTTAAACTCCCGGAGGACCGGAAGTTTTTTCCTGGGTGTACTTGGCGTTGTTGATGGTGCCTGGCGCGTATAGAAGGTGCCCCGTTATTGCCCTGAGTTCATGACTCTTGGACTTTTGGAGGCTGTGTGGTGCTTGGGGTAGCGTTGGACACTGAGAGGGCAGCTGGCTCACTGAAGATTTTCCTGACAGTTCTCTTCAATTCCTTTTCTCTACACACAGAAACCCCTGAGTCCTGTCTTTTCCACCCCCTGAAAAATCTCTGGCGTCCATTTCCTCCTTTCCTCCTTTACACTGATTTCTTGGTACCTCTTGCTTGGACTCCCAAGTAATCTTGTTCAGACATAGCATGGGTTGGTTCAGAAACCTATGCTCATTCTCCGTTACGTCCAGAACAGAGTTCAGCCTCTTTATTCGAGTCAAGACTAGCTAGCCTACCTGTGATTCCAACCATATATTCATTAGACTACTTCGCACATCCTGTAACCTCTCGATTTCCACATACCCTGATTTTCTGCTGCTTCGGCTGTCTGTACAAGGTCTGTCAGGGTTTTTCATTATTGTATCTATTCATTAGCTCTTACCCTTGACCTAGAAGAATGGTAATCACATTTTAATGTGACTAAATGTGGTCCCTGGACCCCTTGCATCAGTGCTTGTTTAATACAAAACAAAACAAAAAGAGCCCTAGACTCCCATCACAGGAGGATCTGATTCAGGAACCTGGAATGGGACCCAGTGATGTGTATTTATTTGTAGCAGACAGTCCTCCGTGATTTGGATGAATTTGCTCCTTGGCCACCCTGAGGAACAGTGCCTCAGGGTCAGGACTTTGTCCAGCCCTCCCGACTGGAACGCGGCTCCCTGCCCTGTCTTCTCTCCTCCGTGTGCTTGCTTCTGGCCCCCCTGGGTCGCCTGTACTCCACTCGTTGCCACTTGTATTTGGTCCTCCCACTGAAGTAGAGGCTCTCTTGGCACGTCTTGTCTTTTTCTCACTCACTAGCATAGGCCTGACTGTCATTAACTCATTTTCTAGACATTCTGAAGTATAAGGTTCTTGTAGAAAAAAAGAAACATCTCACATGAAGTTTCTTCTGGGAAATAGGAATCATTTCCGTACGTAGTTTGTTAATTTTTCTAGGAGATGGGAAGTCCTTGTATTACAAAACCATAATTTTTCTTTTTACGTTTAACAATGTATATTCTTGAATCTTGGATGGAAAAAGTAAACCATCGGGAAAAGGGTAGAGTTAGCAGATGAATAAAAGTAGCCTTTTTTGTTTGCTTGCTTCAACTAATGATTGGTGATTAAATTTATTGATGCAAATTGAAATGCAGAAAACAAATGGGAACGGTTTTTAAACCTCTTTATGGCTCTTTTTTTTTTTTTTTTTTTTTTTTTTTTTTTTCTTCCTTCAGATGAACAACTGCTTTATAACCAGTCTTTGGAGCAAGGGATGGGGTAGTGGTATCATAGCCTGGGGTTTTAGCGAGCCATTCATTTGTTAGGAATAACTTCGGGTGCAAACACGAATGTTTTCTTTCCCAAGCTCCCAAAGGCAAACATTTCCTTTTCTGGTTAGTTTCATTATGGGTAAGCCAAATAGTTTACTGTGGAAGAAGAAAAATCTAAGATTTACATTGCTGTGCTGGCTTAAGGTACCTTCCTAATTCTTAGAAACGAGCTCACGGGATAACACATCGTTCAGAAGCGGTCTCCTTTAGTACTGGATCGAACGTTCGTGACGCTGTGCCTTGCAGTATGTTCACTGGGGCCTGCCGCGGTACAGATGAGATACCCTCTGGAACACCTTGTGTGACTGTAGTCGGGGAATTTGGTAACTTCGAGGACTAGAGATGGGAGACAGGGCTTGGCCGGGAGCCGATAGAACTGCAGATACGGAGCAAACCTGACAAAATGGCCAGGAATCGTTGCCAGTTAATTGTTTTGAATATTTAATACACAGTGACTTACTCAGAAATAGAAACACCGTTAATGGAACTGGTCATATAGGGCAGGAAAGTGTGAGTGGGAGGGACATTCTAGAGCTTCCTACTTTCTATAAACACTTTAACTTGTCAGCATTAATACAACTTCCTGTAATGACCAGTCTTTCTTTGCAATCCCTGAAACCAAAGCTGGGGTTTTTTTTTGTTGTTGTTGTTTTTGTTTTCTTTTCTTTTCTTTTCTTTTTTAATCACGGTACCTTCAGTTAGACTTAGTCTTTCTTACCCAAGTAGTACAGGTTGTGCTTCATGACAGTGACGCTTCTCCGAGCTGATGAGGTGGTTTATCCGTGAGGAAAGAACTTGTGTCAGTCTGTGTAACAGAGTAACTGTTTAGCCTCAGGCATCGATCTGTGCCGAGCAGCCGAGTGCTAAGTAAAGGAGGAACTTCAGTTTGGGCTAAAATACTTATTTCTTTATTTGTATGGCAAAATGGATTTGAAACACTATAGAGTGAGAGGCACTGGTTTACTCTTTAGCAGTAATTTGGGTTGGCTTTAAAAAGGGAATCAATTACCATCGTCTGTTGAAAATACCGTGTGTCTGTTAGAGAAACAATTGGTCTGTTTTCCTTTATGAATAAATTCAAATCAGGACTTTGACTTCCAAGTTGCAAAAAGCCTATTGTCTACTGATTCTAGGATCACGGTAAAATATCTCAGCATACGTAACAAAGGGATTATATGTAACATTAAAAACTGTAGAGATTTTAAGGGGCGCCTGGGTGGCGCAGTCGGTTAAGCGTCCGACTTCAGCCAGGTCACGATCTCGCGGTCCGTGAGTTCGAGCCCCGCGTCAGGCTCTGGGCTGATGGCTCAGAGCCTGGAGCCTGTTTCCGATTCTGTGTCTCCCTCTCTCTCTGCCCCTACCCAGTTCATGCTCTGTCTCTCTCTGTCCCAAAAATAAAATAAAAAACGTTGAAAAAAAAAAAATTTAAAAAAAAAAAACTGTAGAGATTTTAAAATTTAGATTTCTGTAGATACAATTTCCTTTTTGGTGAATTTGATCAGATGAAATCTGATCCACATCTTAGAAACCCAGAGTTACAGGACTGTACGTTAAAAACAAAAAGAAGGGGCACCTGGGTGGCTCAGTCAGGTGAGTGTCCGTCTCTCGATACTGGCTCCGGTTGGGAGCTCGCAGTTGTGGGATCGAGCCCCGCCTCGGGCTCTTGCACAGAGCCTCATTGATTCTCTCTCTCCCTGTCTGGCTCTCTGCCCCTCCCCCACTTGCGTGTGCATGTGCTCTCTCTGAAAAAAAGTAAGTAAACATTTAAAAATAAGTAAAAAATAAAAAAGAGGGTGCTTTGGCATGTGCTTATAATGTTAACACAATTTTGTGAGATAGTGTGTGTGCATGTGCGTTTACATGGATACGTATCTCTTGATATATTGTGTCAGTGTGTTCGTGTTTATATCTATAGCTTAACTAGCTATGGGATGTTTAGGCTCTGGGTGCTGAAGGGATATTGTAAAATACTGTGCTGCTTTCTCTATTATTTTTATTGCTAAATAAAGCTAGTGGTATAGTAATTTATGTTGCTCTGAAAATGTTCATTAAACAACCACGGGATGAAGCGAGGAAATCGTTTTGTTGTGAAAACGAGGCTTGAGTTTCAGAATTCCGTACTACAGTACATTTAACCCGGGAGAAAGGGTTGTGAGCTCAAGTTGAAGAAAACCGTAATTGCCAAAGGCTTCCTGGATGGAATATTCCCTCTTCGTCTTTCGCAGACAGGCAGAGGCCCCACCAAGCTGGGGTACCTAGTCCTGTTAGCCCCAAACAGGTGCCAGTTTCTTTCTCCAGAAAATTAATTCAAGGGCTGATAATTATATCACTTTTTAATACCTTATGTTTTATAAAAATTGCTTTGTACCTTTTAAAGCCCTTTCAGCTACATTGTCATATAATCCTTTAAAAAGCTGAGAGGAATAGAATACATGCCGTTGTCTCCATTTCACAGATTAGAAAACTTAGATGCCGAGAGGTTTCTTGATACTTTGGTTCACAGAGCTGGTAAAAGATGGTAGTATAGACCCTGGAGCCCTGATCTGCTGACTGCCGGTCCACAGCACTGGGCACTGAACCATTGTGAAGCACTCAAGCGTGATGTCCATGGAGCATTCTTTCCTTCCATTCCCAGCCTCTCTGGCCAACACGCATACACACAGATAATTAACACTCCCCTAGAAAGTTCTCTTTTGAGTATGTGTAAGGTTTTATTAATACATCGGGTGCCTGGGTGGCTCAGTTGGTTGAGCATCCGATTTCGACTAGGTCGTGATCTCGTGGTTTGTGGGTTTGAGCCCCGCATGGGGCTTGCTGCTGTCAGCGTGGAGCCCGCTTCAGATCCCCTGCCCCCTCTCTCTCTGCCCCTCCCTGGCTCGTGCTCTCTCTGAAAAATAAATAAACATAAAAAAAAGAATACATAGCGTTGCACTGGTAGTCACAGTTCCCGCGTTCTGAACTTGCGTAATATCCCTGTGTCATTCCTTTCTTACTTTATTAACTTAGGTCATAGTTATGATGTAATAATCTTAGATGACATTTAATGGTAGAGTTACTAACTTAGCGGTACAGTTCATCCCCACCGCCGCTCATCATGATAAAGGCTGTTTGAATCTTCACATCCTTGAAAACTACGTGTACTAGTGAGCCTCAGCTGATGTTCCGTCAGTGAACGTGTCTTTTAACGTGTACCCTGAAACATGAGAGCCTAGAGGCAACCAGCGTGAAAGGCAGCTATGTATTTTTCTAAGAAATTGTCATTTGGGAACGGGCCCGTGTCCAGCACATGGTTGCCCAGATTTGCACTTGGTGTGGAGAAGGGGCTGTCGGGACACCTGTGCTGTTATTTCATGAGCTCCTTTGCAGTGTTTCTTTTTTTTTTTTTTTTTTTTTAAACGTTTATTTATTTTTGAGACAGAGACAGAGTGTGAACAGGGGAAGGGCAGAGAGAGAGGGAGACACAGAATCTGAAACAGGCTCCAGGCTCTGAGCCGTCAGCACAGAGCCTGACTCGGGGCTTGAACTCACGAACCGTGAGATCGTGACCTGAGCCGAAGTCGGCCGCTTAACCAACCGGCTGAGCCACCCAGGCGCCCCAGCTTTGCAGTGTTTCTTAGGTAGCTGTCACAGTTTTTATACTGCTTATGAGCATTCCAGATCGTGGTTTGTGTTGGTTTTTGTTCCAGTTAGAAACTACCAATTTTTTTAATTGAATATATCTGGAAATTGACAATTAATTTCATTTCCTTGCTTGAAAGTACTGTGTGTGTGTGTGTGTGTGTGTGTGTGTGTGTGAGCTGTATGATAGAGTTTACTTTTGTCATTGTGAAAAAAAGTTTTTTTTTGCAAGATGCCTTTTTTCAAGAGAATTTGTTAACATCCACATTAGCAGAGCTTTATTAGAATGGGTTGATAGCTATCAACGAAATAGTAATACTGTTTTGAGGTCAGGACTTCAGTGGCCTTGGCTAAAGTTACCAATCTGTTGCAACAGTAGTTGTTTATTTATTTTAATCTTTCCAACTTAATCGCTTTCTTCTTTTTGCAAAATGAATAAAAAAGATTTTTAAAATCTGTGCTGTCGATGAACTTTTTCCTCCCCAACTATTATAAAATAGATGCAGAAAACTTGAGTGGAATTACTCTTCGTTGACTTTTTTTGGCTTTAGGTCTAAGTCAAAAGACCTGTGTAGTTGGTATTTGCTCCACGTATCTTCCAAGCAAATTCGAAAATAACCATATTCCAATTTACCGATTTATTCATTTCACATGTTACAAGACATTTTTACAAATGGTTTTAATGTGACGACCTTAAAATTCGCTGCGGTCACCTGCTCTACGGTTGGGAAACATGGAACTAGATGGTGTGAGTTTGAACAAGTCCCCCAGCCTTTTCTGTTTCTGAAATGGTAAAATGGGGACTATCTGAGGGCCTGCTATTATTACCAGTTGTTACAGAAATTACGTGAGATGATCCATGTAAAGCCAAGCCTCTGGCGCAGTGCCCGGCTCATATTAGCCATATTACTAACATTAGCTCTTGGTGTTCCTCATACGCCACATGCACATAAAGTAGCTTTTTACATAAGTAGCTTTTACATAAGTAGCTTTTTAAAAAAACAAATTCCTGTAAGCATTGATTTGATTCACTCTGTTGGTTACCAGTATAAAAACCCTGAGTTCTAAAATACGCGGGCTATGACTTCTGTTCTCACTAGACCGGATGTCGTCTCTACTGAAGGGAACCGAGCTGGCATCGCGCTGTTGGGTCTTGTTGCCTTCTCCTGTCACTTTGCTTGGTTTTCAAGCCGATGTGTAGGCGGAACGCATCAAATCCTAGCTTCCTGCTGGCGGCATGGAGGTGACCTCTGGCATAGGTGCAGGTGCCCCAGCCACTCCCACTGAATGTGCGTGTTTCTTTTTCCTTCCCTCCTTTTCTGTGTCTGTGCGGACCCTCTGCCCACACACCTGCACGCCCCCCCCCCCCTTCTGTTTCCTGGGCCTGTAGTTGGTAGAGGCTCTGCGAGGATGCCTGTTGAAGAGGGTATTTGGGCTTCTTTTGCAAGGATTAAAAAAAAAAGTTCCTTACGAAATACAACGATTTTTTAAAGATTTCATGTCCCTTTTTGTGAGATTTTATAACTTCTGATCATTTCGTATAAAAGCCAACTAAAAACACTAGTCTAACAGAACTCTGTTTTCTTGGGGAGCAAAATAAACAAATTTCAGATTTGCTCCCCTAAGGAAAGAAACCATGTTACTGATTTTGTCATTTAAAAACAATGTTAGTCAACAAACAAAACCCTTTAGCTAAGATGTAACAGTGTCTTTGGGTTCCTTGAGCCAGAGAATAGGAACCCTTTAGCCTGCGAAGAGAACTTTTCTCCTCTGGGGTTACAAGAGCTGGACTAATGAATAATTGGTGCGCGGACGTAAGAGACTTTCACTTTCCTTTTCAATATCCTGGTTACTCTTTTCTTATTCACTGGATAATCTATTTAAAAGTTATTTTTCTGTTAAATAAGACAGACTGACTAGTCGGACTTGTATAGAGTTGTATGGGCCTCCTGATAGGAAGTGTGGTTGTATCCGTTTATTGATACAAAGTAAAAGGGAAACTCATGGAAGCTACTAGCAGTGAGCAAACAGCACCAGGTTTTCAGAGTCGCTGAAGAGTCACTCACGAGTTACGGCCTGGTCAGCTGTGTGCCACGAGAGGCCTAACAAATGAGAAGATTATGCTTTAAATTGTCATTCAGATATAAGATGGTCTCTAAATTCCTATTTTTTGGGGCGCCTGGGTGGCTCAGTCGGTTGGGCATCTAACTTCGGCTCGGGTCATGATCTCACAGTTCGTGAGTTCGAGCCCCACATCGGGCTCTGTGCTGACACTCGGAGCCCAGAACCTGCTTCAGGTTCTGTTTCTCCCTCTCTGCCCCTTCCTCTCTCATGCTCTGCCTCTTTCTCTCAAAAATAAATAAAAATTTAAAAAAAAATAAATTCCTATTTATTGATTTTTTTAAAAACCTAAGTAAGTGAATGCTCTATATTCACAAAACTGCAAGCATTGTTTATCCTAGTTGAAATATTTAAAGAATAATGTGATTTAGCCAGTTAAGATATTGCAGTACTAATAATTTGCTAAATTTAAGTTTATTCATTTACTTAGATTGGGGGAGGGAGACGGGGAGAGGGAGAGAGAGATTCCCAAGCAGGCTCCATGCTGTCAGTACAGAGCCTGATGTGGGGCTCAGTCCCACAACTGTGAGGTTATGACTGAGCCAGAATCAAGTGTTGGACACTTAATGGACTGAGCTTAATGCACCCAAGCACCCCATGATTTGCTATTTTTAACTGCTGCTAATTACTACATGTGCAGTAAAGTGTCCTTGTTCCTTAGCTACAGCTTCAAACGTTACAGGGACTTTATACCATATAGATGTTACGCATTTCAGTTCTAGACTAGGGCAAGGAGAATTACATGTACTTGCTTCATTTCTCCCTTGACTTTTTGAATTAGGAGCAAATGTAAACCTTTCTAAGGTTAGTGTTACAATTTAGTAAGAAACCAAGGTTTTCATCTGCGAAACAGCAGTTTGTACACTGGGCCATAATGTAAGATGGCTTTGTTCTGAAAAAGAAGGCTCTTTGTTTTGTTTGTTTAACTTTCATTCTGTAGAAACACAGTCTTTTCAAGGGAGTGTGTATGCTCATCTTCTGTTTTTATGTGTAATTGTATTTTGTACTATATGCAAGTATTAAGGTTTAGAGCACTGCTTTGCGTGTCCATTTTGAGTGTCCGTAATCTGAATTCTCTTCTCAAATAGGGAACGTGGAGAGCAAACCAAGAATATAATGTGGATGAGAAGGCCCTGAGCAGCAGATTTTTCAGGAGATCCGTTCTTTAACAAGTCTGATAATGTTAACCGGCAGCTCTCAGCAGCCATCCAGTAGCATTTAATTGAACACCTATTAACGACCAGGCACTTGTTTGCAGGCCAGAAGGTTGCTAGTGAACCAAATGAAAGCGATCTCTGTTCCCACTGGCCTTGCTTAGGTGCAGGAGCCTACACTGATAGGCAGACAAATCGGTAATCACATGCAGTGGATACTCTGAAGGACAAGAAAAGGAAGCCGTGAGGGAACAAGAGGATGGTCTGAGGGGGGACCTGTGGGTTAGGACCCCACGGACGCGAAAGGGTCAGCCAGGCGAGAAGGAAGGAAGGTTCGGCGGGCAGAGGAAGACCGTGTGTGCGGGACGTGTGTGGGGAAAAGCTTGCCGGAGTGTGGAAATTGGAGGCAAATGGGAAGAGCAGTCGTCAGTCCGTAAATATTTATCGAGATCCCCTGGATGCAGAGCGGTGCCCGAGTTAGGAGATGAGTGCAGAACGAGCTGCTGGTCGCAAGCGGTGGCCGTGAAAATGGAGAGAAGACCGTGGACTTGGGGTACACTTTGTAGGGCAAATCACGGGGATCTGATAAATTGGATATGAGATGGCGGGGGGCAGGGAGGCGCGTACGTTAAGGGTGACTCGGGCTTCTGATTTTAACAACCAGGTGAATGGTGGTGCTTCTTGCTGAAATGAAAAGATTGTGTCAGAAAGAGATTTGACAGAGAAGATTAAGACTTTAGTTTGGGCATACTGGGTTGAGATCTCTGTGAGACGTGGGTGGAATCAAAGTAACAGTTTGATACATGAGTCTGGAATCCAGAACAGAGCTTTGGGCCGTAGGTAGAAATTTAGGAGTTCCTTGTATTCAGGTGATGTTTAAAGTCTCTAGAATGTGTACCCAAGGGAAGGCAGGGAGTAAGAGAGAATTGGGCTCAGGACAGCATCTTTAGGAACCTGCAGACCGTCTGAGAATATTCAGAGAGGGGGATGCTGGCAGAAATGGCTGGAAAGGTGGAAATTCAGGAACGTGTCATGCCACGGGAGCCAGAAAAGTGTGTCAGTGAAGAAAGTGGACAGAAGTGCCACCTGCCACTGAGGCCTAGCAAGGTGAAGACCAGCGTGTTCATTGATTTTGGCAACAGGAGGGCTATTGCTGTGGCAGGTGACCCGGGGAGGGGGAAGCCAGGCTGGAGGGGCTCGACGAAGGAAGAGAGGTGAGGAAGTAGAGAAGGTTCACTTGAAATTAGCCGACTGTTCTCATTTCCCTTTTGCTGTACTTTCAACCATCTGGCTTAGCAGGCTGGGTTTTTTTCAAGCCTTTTCAAAGTTCAAGAGGACATTGTGTTTATATCAACCGATTTCTTTGAATGTCACTGTCTCAGAAGCAGAGTTAATTCCACTTAATAATGTTAACGTTAGGCCAGAGAAACACAGAAGAGTTTTTCACTCTGCTTGATAGTTTTACCTATGACCGTATCCTGTTTAGTGAGGGCAATAACTTGGCCATTGAATAACGTTCATTCCTTCGTTCCTTCAGCAGACATGTATTGAATACCTGTGCACACCATGTTCTGGGCTACGCAGGCCCCGGGGACTCAAGGTCACCGTGTCTGGTTGCCTTAATGGAGGCTTTGAATCTAGTGGGAGCCGGATAAGTCCCCCACCAGTGGTTGTCCGTGATGTGATAAATGCTGTAGTGTCCTGCCTTTGCTGATCTTTTTTCTGCCGAGAATACGCAGAATCACTAAGTGTTTGCTAACCTAGAAAAGACCCAAGAGGGTACGTGGGTCCAGTTCACTTCATTTTGTACATAAATCATAGGGTACGTAGGTCCATAGAAGGTAAAGTCACAGCTCGTTTTGATTAGAGCCACGATTCAAACTCGGGCCGTAGGACCCCATGGCCCGTGCTGTACCCAGTGCGCGCTTTCCTGCATCCCTTAATAACACGATTAACTGAGCAGAGATTTGGAAGCGAACTGCTCTGCCAGTATACATTCTGAACTATTTCCCACATTTGTCAGTATTCGGAAACACAGGTCGTGCTGCTTTGCTGTCTGACCTGATGAATTGGCAGAGGGTGAAGGGATGGATGGTAGTTAATGCTCTTGTGGGTGGGGGGGGGCGGGGGGGAGGAGGGGGGGGCTTCTCTGTGGGCAAGAGAGTTTAGGATGATGGACTGAACACTAAACTGGGAATAAAGTGATCTGGGCTTTTCCTCTCCTCTGCTGTGTGATTCTAAGCATAGAATTAGTTTATGAATGTTGATTGTTAATGATAATTAATGCTGCGATTGATTGTTGCACAAGGTTTGAGTTGTGGGGATTTCAGGATGCATTGCAGCACATCATCACAGAGCAGAACTTTCCATCTAGTGTACGTTCACGAGGATTCTTCAGGCCCCTCTATTGAGATAGCTGGGGAATTGAAACTGTATTTGGGAAGTGGGTTCTGGATTGGAAAACTGTATTCTTTTTTACCTTTCTTTCAACAACTGAGGTCATTGCTTTTTGAGAATCAAAAAACCAAAAGTACTACCGAAGAAGTTCTGGCAGAGCTCAACGTTTCTTCATGCTGTTGGGATTGTCTATGACCCTTTTTAAAAGAGTATTTTAACTTTGAAGAATTTTTCAGAGCTGAAAGCTCTTGATTTTTTTTTTTTTAGTTTATTTATTTTGAAGGAGAGAGCAATCAGGGGAGGGGCAGAGAGAGAGGGAGAGAAAGAATCCCAAGCAGGCTATGTGCTGATAGCACAGAGCCTGATGAGGGGCTCAAACCCATGAAACGTGAGATCATGACTTGAGACGAAACCCAAGAGTCAGACACTTAACCGACTGAGCCACCCAGGCACCCCAGAGCTGAAAACTCTTATGCTTTATAGTGTTATCATTAGGTGGAAACTGAAAAGTAAAAAAGTTGTTTTTGTTTTTGTTTTTTTTCAACGTTTTTTTTTTTATTTTTATTTTTTTTTTTTCAACGTTTTTTTTTATTTATTTTTGGGACAGAGAGAGACAGAGCATGAACGGGGGAGGGGCAGAGAGAGAGGGAGACACAGAATCGGAAACAGGCTCCAGGCTCCGAGCCATCAGCCCAGAGCCTGACGCGGGGCTCGAACTCACGGACCGCGAGATCGTGACCTGGCTGAAGTCGGACGCTCAACTGACTGCGCCATCCAGGCGCCCCAGTTGTTTTTGTTTTTTGAAGGAATTCCTTACAGGCTCCAGAACCCAAATTAGCTTTTTTTTTTTTTTTTTTTTTTTTTTTTAAGTTTAAATTTTGTTTTATTCTTTTATAATTTTTTTTTTAAAATTTTTTTTTTTTTTTAATGTTTATTTATTTTTGAGACAGAGAGAGACAGAGCGTGAACGGGGGAGGGTCAGAGAGAGGGAGACACAGAATCTGAAACAGGCTCCAGGCCCTGAGCCGTCAGCACAGAGCCCGACGCGGGGCTCGAACCCACGGACCGCGAGATCATGACCTGAGCCGAAGTCGGCCGCCCAACCGACTGAGCCACCCAGGCGCCCCTATAATTTTTTTTTAATGTTTATTTATTTTTGAAAGAGAGAGACAGAGTGTGAGCAGGGGAGGGGCAGAGAGAGAGGGGGATGCAGAATCCGAAGCAGGCTCCAGGCTCTGAGCTGTCAGCATAGAGCCTGACGTGGGGCTGGAACTCACACACTGTGAGATCGTGACCTGAGCCAAAGTTGGACGCTTAACCGACTGAGCCACCCAGGTGCTCCTAAAGTTTAAATTTTAAAACATATTTCTCTATTGTAGAAAATCATCCAGTTAGTCCCTTAACTGCCATCCTAAGACATCTTTATTGACATTTTGGTATATTTCCTGCTAATATTTGAATACAATATTGGATGCGGAGATAAACTTTTCTATACTTTCTGTACAATTTTATATCCCATTCTTTTAACGTTGCAACGTTAGCATTTCCTGGAGGAGGTGATTTTCTCAGAGAACCGGTAAGGCATTCATCTAGAAATGGATGTGAATTATTTGAATGGAAAATTCTTTCCTGTATGTATATTTTTATGAACAAAACGTGGTGCTGCTTATTGGTAACATGGAGTATAGGGTAAATCTTACTATGTTGCTGCCCAGTTGAATAACATTATATACTGTGTGGGAACTAGCCCCTCATCCCTTCCGTATTAAACTTCTTCCTCACATGTAAAATTTGTATTTAAGTTTTAAGGAATGATTTGAAAAAGGAATGCTGACCTCCACTCTGAAACCTGTATTATTTTAAGGAAGGGTTGTCGTTCTTCTATAATGTTTGGAGAATAATTGATATTTTAAGTTAACAGAATTGAACAGCTTTTATGTATAAGGTACATATGCTATAAGGTACATAAGTCTAAGATACAGATGTGTCTGTAAATACTCAGCATACAGCTAAACTTTTTTCTCTTTGGGATGAAATGTTTTAATGAAAAAAAGTCAGGTTCTTCTTTTTTGTGACTTCTGTGGTAGAATTACTAAACTGCAGCGTACGTTTTGTGTTGAGTGTGAAATTGGGATTTGGTAGGACTGTAGGAAAACTCTTAGAAAAATATGTCCATTAGCTTTAAATTATTTTGGTGAGAAGTCTGATTGAGAAACCGGATGTAAAAAGGAGTTTATTAATTTGTGAGCAATGGCAAGGAAAAGGCAGTTTACAAAATAAACTGATAACTTAGTTCTTTCCAAAAGTGTCCTATTTTTAATTTTGTGCCCTGGTTTGTTTTTATAGCTTACATGTAAGAAAAAATGGAAATTAATTGCCTAAATTAGTCAAACATTTTGGGGGGAAATTATATCTAGGCTATTGTAAACTACCTTAGATTAGTTTGGAAAGGTATTTCCTTTGGAAAAAAAATACTTTCAAATACTGGGGTCGTTTTTAATGTTGTAACTGACTAATTTTTGGCTCTTGTGGCATTTTTAAGTGATGCACATAGAAAACGCTAGCAAGAAACTTGAAACTGTGCATTCACTTGAAGTCTACTGAATATTGACCTGTTTTCCTTTGACAAGGAAGAGTTGCCTGTATATTTTTGAATATAAGTGAATGCTGCCTTGTTCCTTGTGAACCAAGCAGGCATGGGTGGTAGTGCTTTAAATATGCTCTCACGATACAGATGATGCTGTGACCCTCTTCAAAACCTGTGCTGTGTATCCCATCAATACTTCATAATCCTTTTTTTCTAGAGGAAAACGAATAGGGAAAGTCATTTAAAAAAAAAAAAAAGGTAGGTCATCTCAAAGATATGGAATAATAGGGTCTTTGAGAAGAGTGGGCAGAGTGGAGTGTTGGGGGGCACTAAATGGAGGAAGAGGTGGGGCTGTTCCCTGACACAGCTGGGGGGGGGGGTGCCCGATGTGCCCACCCCATGTAGAGCCGGCCTCTTTGTCACGTTTAGTTTGAAGACCAAATTAATGGCGGGGAAAGACATGGAACCTGTTGTAGAGATGGTATATTTCAAATATTTGGATGGTTGTAAGCTCTTTTCATTTTAGAGTCATTTTGAAAACTGCGAACAAACTCTTACAATATCATTAGGCCGGCTATTAGGTATAATGTTAAGAAATTAAGTATAATGTTAGAATCTTAGATTTTAGATAAATAGTGTGAGCAGAGCAATATGGTAACTTTCATATTTCATGTGACTCTGTGAAGAAAAGAAAGAAAGGACAAATAAGATGGGAAATTGAGTCTTTGAATAATAAAAACTACTACCTTCTGTCTTCGTTATTAGCCACATCCTTAGATTGACACAGAGAGTCTTGATTCATTAACCAGCTTTCACCCCAGACTTTTCCGGTTTGTACCTTATTTATATTTGGCATTTGAGTCTTAACTGTAAACCTACATAAGTAAATGCCAGGTGGAAAGGCTTACATTACGCAAAGTCTGTTTGTAGAATGTTGTCCTAAAGGCTTCTTATTTAGATATGGCTTCACCGTGATATTTGCAGGGCTGAAATGCTAGTGTCTACAAATATGAATTACTGATTAAAAAACATATAGGTCACTTTTATATTTTTTTTAGGTTTTTTAATTTTTTATTTTAGAGAGAGAAGATGCACACACAGCTGGGGAGAGGGTTAGAGGGAAAGAGAGAATCCTAAGCAGGCTCCATGCTCCGTGGAGAGCCCGATGCGGGGCTCCATCCCACGATCCTGGATTCATGACCTGAGCCAAGATCAAGAGTCGGACGCTCAACCAACTGAGCCACCCAGGCACCCCCAAAAAAACATATAGGTCACTTGTAAAAGCAAATGGATGTTTCCTTTTGAATGGATTTCTCCAAAAGTATGCTTAATGAAGCCTGCCTAACGAACACTCGGAAAACTTTGATCTAGCTTAGTTTGGGGAATTAAGAGACTGATGAGAAATAAAGAAAGGCATGTTACACGCATACCGAAACCTTGTTGTGGCGATCGAGGCGATGCAGTTTGGCAGTGTGACTTACAGGTGTAATCAATTTGAGGAGTAAACCGGCTTCTAGTTTTCTCTCATCTCTTGATCCTTTTTCCTCTTTGAAATATTCCAAACTTGCTAATGGAGACCGACTTACTATGCATGGAAAGTATGTAAACAGCTTTAAGCCATTGGACTTAGCCATTTCAGAACACAGACATCTATTTTGTAGTTTACTGGTACTTCTTCGGGAAAGTTTTGCTGTTTATAGCACCAGCACTTTGCTGGTTGGTTCCCTATATAAAGAGAAACTGGAAATTAACTTTGAGGTATGCTGTCATTTTCAGAATCACATGTATACTTAGATTTCAGAAGACAGTGTCTCACTGCTTAATTACCTTGGTAATACAGATTTTCTCTAATATTTCTTGTACTGTTATGTTTATTTTTAAAACCGAAAACTATTTTAGGTAATGCTGGTCTCGTAATAAAAGGTTTCAACACGTAAAAATGGGATACTTTTTAATTCGCTTATTTTTTCCTAAATGACTTTTTTTGTCAGTGTTTTCTGCCACTTACAGGCATGCTGAATTGTCCTGCAGTTAAGTTCTAGACACTTTACAAGCTTAAACGATGCAGTTTATTTAGTAGCAAAGTAAAATCTTATACATTATTTAGACTTTGCACTTGATCGAATTTCATCTGACCTTTTCATCCTGCAGGGTAATTCTTACCTGTTTATCAGGTAAAAAGGTAGCGTGCTAGGGACTCCTGGGTGGCTCAGCCAGTTAAGCGTCCGACTCTTGATTTTGGCTCAGGTCATGATCTCACAGTTCGTGAGTTTGAGCCCCGTGTCAGGCTCTGTGCTAACAGAACCGAGGCTGCTTGGGATTGTCTCTCCCTCTCTCTCTGCCCCCGGCCCCTCCTTCTCTCAAAAATAAATAAACTTAAAAAAAAAAAAGAGTGCTTCCTATTAAATACCTTGTGTTGCTTTACCTTACCATGCAAAGTTTGGGTGTCTGTTGTCGAAGCAAATTCATTTTGTAAGTTTAATTGAGGTTTTAAACAAGTTCTTTAGGATCCTATGCTGAAAGCGGCAGTCCTGATTTTTCTCATTTGTGCTTTTGTAGCAGTTTAACAGTGTTCTAACTGGATTACCAGGTTCATCAATTTTTGACCATAAAAATCTTGGGGCGTTAGCTCTGAAGGCTGTGGACTATGACAGGCATTTGAAAATAGGCTCTAAGGATGTGGACAGGAAGGCAGCTAGAATGGTAGGAAAGTATGTATGAGTGAGCAAACCAATAAAGAGAAAGAAAGAGAAGGCTCTACTCGTAGGCGTAATTCCACTGTTTATGTCGCAATTCAGAGCTGTCCGTTGAAGGCCTGATGTGTTCTACATGTAAGACCTAGTTGAACATAAGTGATACTCGAAACCTACTTTAACAGTAAGATAAAGCTAAATAGGTCTCTACTCTCATTTCTTAATATTCTTGGCATTTTTGCGAGGCTTAAAAAAACCCACAACTGATTTTGTGTAGTCAACACCAAAAGTCTTGAAATGAACATAAAAGCCAATTTTGAGCAAAACGAACGTCCGGATCTGAACCGATGCTGGAATGGCTGCATCAGAGTCCCTTTTCTTGGAGCTCGTTAAGACTTTGATTTGGTAGATCGTGGTGGGCTTGGGAATCTCCTTGCAAGCACGTTAGAAGTGCTGAGGCACTGCCAGGCATAAGGCCGTGGGTCTGGAACTGGAGTCAGAAAGCTTTCTGAAAAGGGCCAGGTAGTATGGGGCACCTGGGTGGCTCGGTTGGTTAAAGCGTCCGACTTTGGCTCAGGTCCTGATCTCACGTTTTGTGAGTTCGAGCCCCACATCAGGCTCTGTGCTGACAGCTCAGGGCCTGGAGCCTGCTTGGGATTCTGTGTCTCCCTCTGTCTCTGCCCTTCCCCCACTCGCACTCTGTCTCTGCCTCTCTCTCTTACTCAAAAGTAAACATTAAAAATTGTTTTGGAAAAAAAAGGGCCAGGTAGTGTGAGTGTGATGTTTTGTTTCATTTTATTAAAAAAAAAATTTATTTTAGGGGCGCCTGGGTGGCTCAGTCGGTTGGGCGTCCGACTCCGGCTCAGGTCATGATCTCATGGTCCATGGGTTCGAGCCCCGCGTCGGGCTCTTGCTGACAGCTCAGAGCCTGGAGCCTGTTTCGGATTCTGTGTCTCCTTCTCTCTGTGACCCTCCCCCGTTCATGCTCTGTCTCTCTCTGTCTCAAAAATAAATAAACGTTAAAAAAAAAATTAAAAAAAAAAAATTATTTTATATTTATTTATTTCTGAGAGACAGAGAGAGAGAGAGAGCACAAGCAGGGGAGGGGCAGAGAGAGAGGGAGACACAGAATCGGAAGCAGGCTCCAGGCCCTGAGCTGTCAGCACAGAGCCCGACGTGGGGCTCGAACTCACGGACCACAAGGTCATGACCTGAGCTGAAGTATGATATTTTAAACTTTGCATGCCAACAGACAAAATTAAGGCCATTATGTAGGTATTTATATAACGAGAAAACAGATTTCTACAAGTTTTTTAATCAGTGAAATTCAAAATAGAATAATAAAATTGTGGACAGTGTTTTGCAGTATAGGTCTACTAACGAGAAGAATGGGATTCTTTTGGGGATGGACATTTTGCTTCATAAGGGCTTCAAGTGTTAGTGTTTTCTATCATGAAAATCAACTGCAAACATTCATGAAGGCTGCTTTGTAGCGAGACTTTATATATTTCATCCTTAAAAAGAAAAGTCTGTTCACACAGGTGGGTACTGTCACCCGAGCCTGTGACTTTAGTTGAGCACAGTCGTTGCTTGGAAGACATCTCTGGAATTGTTAGACTCTTCTCGACGCTGCCTCTTGGCACGGCGTCCCTGGCATCGCAGGTTATCACTTCCAGTGGAGGGTCAGGCAGCGGCTCCTCTGTGCACAGGGAAGTGGATTTTGGAAATGTGAAAGCGTCCCTTTCACTCGCATCGGGCTCTGAAAGATGCTGCCGGAACTGTCCCCTGTACGTGCGCTGCCAACGTGAGCACTGGAACTGCCGTTTAATTTCGGAAAGATCGATCTGCCGCAGACCTAGTGCGGGGACGGAGGCCTCACCTCTGGTTTCGCCTTCCGACAGAGAAATCCTGCAAAGCAGTTCGACATTGCCTCTGATTAAAATAATGCCACTTGTCGAATTACCACCGTGTAAGTTGTGCAAAAACTGCTCGGCCTTTTAGTTTGGGGTTGAATTCCTTAAGGTGTGTGTGTCATCAAGTCCCTAAAGCCAGTTTCCACAGCCGTTCAGTGGTCTGCAATAGGCACAGGAGGTAGTTCCTGTTCATCCGTTCGTTCCAAAAATCTCAGTAAAAATTCACGTCTGCTAAGTTCTTGAACTGGGTAATAGGACAAATCAGCGTATTCAGCTTCTGTTTCTTACGAAAATTCATGGAACCGATGACGGCTAAGTCCGTGGGAGTCAATTAAATTTATTGTTGACACTTCTGGTTCAGTAACACAAGACAGATCCCTATACTTCCCACAGAGCACCTAATAATACAACGTGTGGTCATTTTGACGGTCTTTCTAAATTTGTCTTTTTTCTGCTGCGCACATATGTTGACTACCATCAGTTGTAACACCCCGTGGCATATTATAATTGAGGTTGTGCTGATTGAGAGTTTTCTCAGCTCCCCTGAAAGTCTTCCCATCTGTAGTTCTCCCACGCGGACTCTTCATACGGGCGAATTCTCTAGTCCCTGTAGACCCGGCACTGATTCCTAGAGTAAAAGGCCACTGAGCAGTCAGTGGTGGTCCTTGCATGGCCAGCAAGTCTGAGCCGCTTGGAAACTGTCATTAGTTTCAGTCTCCTTCCATCTCTTACTTGTGAGGAAATCTTGCTGTGATGTGATGAACTTTTCCCTTTTAAATTTTGTGGTTTTTCTGATTGTCCCTTTCCTGTGAGTTGGGATAGTTTTTGTTTTTTAATGTTTAATTTTGAGAGAGAGCGCTAGCAGGGGAAGGGCAGAGAGAGGGAGACGCAGAATCTGAAACAGGCTCCAGGCTCTGAGCTGTCAGCACAGAGCCCGACGCGGGGCCCGAACCCATGGACCGCGAGATCATGACCTGAGCCGAAGTCAGATGCTTATCCAACTGAGCCGCCCGGGCGCCCTGGAGTGGGATGATGTGGAAGATTGTTTAGTCTGGTGACGTTGACTACATCGTATTCTCTTAGCGTAGCCACCATGTCTGTGCATAGTAAACACAGTGCTGCTCCATTGAATTTTGTTCAGCAAAACGATCCACATCCCATCATGCCTCAAAGGCGGGACATGAAAAGTCCTCTCTTGCTTTTTGTTTTGACGGATATGCGCTAGTAACAACAACAGAATCATGAGGCACTCACGGCGACATTTGGGACATTTTCAGGCTGTAATTGCATCAGTGCATCGTGTCGTGCAAAGTGAAGAGAGCTACACGCAAGGCCTGTGTCGCGACCACTTGTGGCTGTGGCCGCGTGGAAGCAGCCCAAGCCAGTGCGTAAGCAAATGAGCAGAGTCGTGCTCCGATACGGTTTTATCTATGGACACTGAAATTTGAATTTCATATCACTTTCAGATGTCATGAAGTCTTCTTACGATTTTTCCTGCAACCATTTAGAAATGGGCCACACAAAAACAGGCGGTGGGCCGGACTTGGCCTGCGTGCGGGTCGTATTGGAGGATCCCTGCTCTAGAATATGGTTACATGAGAGGAATAATCAGTGGTTCTCGGCCAGCTGTTCCTTGTGCCCCAGCAGTAATGTACCACCGCTGTACTTGCATAGACTTTTCCATAGTTCTGCGGGGAGGATCATTTTTAAAGCTCCTGTTAACACATTGCCAAGCTGCTTTCTAGAATATGCATGCCTTGCTTTTCACAAACAAATCTGAGTTAAGTCCAGCTTAAATTCCACATCCTTTTAAAGTTGCAGATTCTAAATGCCGTCCTTTATACATTTTAGCTGTGCAGAAGAGAGCGTTGAATAAATTTGTCACTTTTTCAGTAACTGGGCAAATAAACTGCCAAGCTTTCCTGTGACTGCACATTTGTTTAATAAAAACTATATTCTAAATTGTGTTCTCAGCTTCTCCATTACCTTTAAACTCAGGGCCTTTAACTTCTTTTGTTGCAAGCAAAGAATCTTAATGAAACATGATTCTTGGGAATGAGGGATAACGTTGAGGCTATTCCTAGTTTATTTCCTTCTTTTTTTTTTTTTTTTTTTTTTTTTTTTTAAGCTTTTCCTAGTTCAGACACAACTTACAAAATATAGTTCATAGAACTAATAGTCTGTCAGTGTTGTGAACCGAGGAAAAAAAGATCTAAGGGATGACAGAAAACATCTTAAATTTTAAAAGTCGTAAGTATGAAATGGCTTTTCGTCACAATTTTACGAAAAATTCTCTTCGGTAACATCAGACAGACTGGGGAAAGTTACAGTGCAGTCTCAAGTCATAACCAACAGAAAGTGAGCGTCAGACCCCTGGCATTTCTGGCCTGATACCCGAAATTAGTTACTTCTGTCTTAGCCAAGAGCCTGAGCAACGTAACTTGAATAATGAGTCACAGCACAAGTGGGTTTAGGATTCATAGACACCGAGATACAGGGAAAGGAGAACTTAAGTTGAAATCGGTTATACAAACTGAAATGGGTGCCCAGAGCAGAACTTCAGTAATGATCCATCGGACCACGGAACTTCCTCATTTTGTTGACGGTTAAACTGAGGCCTGGAGAAGTTTAGAAACTCGCCAGATCGGTGTTAGAAAAAGGACTCGAATTCACATCTTTTCCTTAACGTTAATAATAGAACACTAGAAGACTTTGGGATCACTTCTGAAACCGTTCTGTTGGGAAAAAATACTTGAGGGAAATTTCCCCCTGGTAATTCATACTCCTTCACCACACACTCCGGGGCAGGAGGGAGAGGAGGCCCCCGGGGGCCTGTGCTGAACTAGGTGTGCATTTGCACGAGGGCTGTAAAGCACGAACAGGGCAGGGTCGTCTTCGGAAGCTCCGGCCTCCTGGGAACAGAGAGTCCCGTATTCATTTTCCACGTCCTTCGTGATTAGACCGCAAGTGAGACATATTTTATATCTTTAATTTGGAATTGTTTTTTGAGATTGTAGAAAGACAGGTTCTCTCTCTTTTTTTCAGTAAAGCCCCCTCTCTATAAAACGACTAAGAAATTTCCCCTAAATGACCCACTTCAGAAAAGTATTTATCCTTTTATTAGCACGTGTGTTTGCACACACTTAGGCGCACGCGTGTGGGCATCTTGTGTGCATGGGTTTAAAATTGTTTCACAGTCGCTTAAGGGGGGGGGGGGGGCTGACCTCTTCACAGAAGGAGGCTTTAGTCTGCAGTCACGCACAGTAAAAGATTCTGGAACCGTTCCCGTGCCTCCCACTCAGGGTTTTCCAACTAATGGAAGGATCAGTAGTTTCACCTGTGGTCTAAAATGGTAAATTAACATAGCTTTTTATGTTCAGGGAGTTATTTTAACCATACTGTATTTTTTCAGAGGAATAATGTTTTAAAGTATTTACACCTTGAATAGACACTGGCTGAGTGATAGTGGAGAAGGCAAAGCTTGGTCCAAGTATAGTCGTTTGGCAGATGGGCACTTTATTTGGGACTGTAAATAATTGTTAGAGATAATCCACACATTCACATGTGTGGAAGTGAATTATAAATGTTTTCTACAATCTCAAGTGCACAAGGGACTGTGTAAATTACACTGATGAAACTTCCTTCAGTGGAAGTTGAAATTTAATAAGAACACATGCATATTTCTCTATTATCATTTGATTTGGGTGAGATTATGAATCCCCAATAAACAGAGACCTGTGGTAATTTGAACCTAAAAGATCTAAGGTCTAGGGAATGCAGTTAAATCAGGACATGACAGGGAAAAGACCTTAACTTTTTATTTTTCTATTTGTAATACCAAGAGAAGAACAAATAGGAATGATTTTCTCTTTTTTTTTTATTTGAAAAGAGAATACAGGTACTCATTGAGGTACAAAGTTACCTTTTCCATATTTAAATAGAATAGTTAAAGCATACGTAATACAGACCCATTCTTATAAATCGTTGGATCCAGATTTGTTAACAGAATTAAGAACGTTTGGATTTCAGAAAGATAATACCGTGTATGTACTGTTTATTACATAATACCCACAGGGGTCTTTTTGTTTTGGTTTTTTTTTCAGCGAAACATCTGAATAGTTTCACCAAGTAGGAGAAATAAAGACTAAAGAACCTAGGTCATTTTGCTCCCAGTTGAGTGTTGGGGGCCGAGCTTACCAAAAGAAGTTGTAGATAAGGGGTTGTAATTTCTTTGTAATCTTTACTTTGTGGTCTCCTACTTTAATTTATGGTTTAATGGTGTAAAGATTTCATATGTGGCAATTATATTAAAATAATTATTGGATGATATATAATGTTATTATTATATTAGTATACCAAAATGTATTAAGTCATTACCTTAATGCTAAGTGGAAAAATGGACTTCCAAATCTTGCCGTCATAGGTAGCGATCAGTAAAATATCTTTTTGTTTGTAACATTTTATTTATGTTTAATAAATTCCTTAGAATGGTTGAAAGTTCAGGGGCACCTGGGTGGCTCAGTCGGTAAAGCGTACAACTCTTGATTTCAGCTCAGGTCATGAATTCACAGTTGTGAGATCAAGCCATGTGGGGCTCTGTGCTGACTGTGGAGCCTACTTGGGATCTTCTCTCTCTCTCTCTCTCTCTCTCTCTCTCTCTCTCTGCCCCTGCCCCCGCCCCCATTCACAAACACAGTTCTGTCTCTCAAAATAAATAAATAAACTTAAAAAAAAAGGTAAAAGTTCGTTGAAAGTTTCACCCATACTACTCATAATTTTCTAAAAAGTTTGAATTCGCAAGGTCACTAGAAAGAGCATACCAACTTCCCTAGACCCCCAGAAACAATGGGTTGGTTATAAGCTTTTTTTTTTTTTTTTAAAGGGAAAGGGGGAGCTTGGCTGCTTTAGATGATGTGTTCATCTTAAGGTGACTTTAACTTTCTTTTATTTGACCCTCAGTTAAGATAAACAGAGTACTAATTGAGATAAGGTTTTTGTGTACTTGAACTTTTGCTGTGGATTTGGATATGGAACCTATCATTTTCTTGGGCACACACAGCCCCCTTGCTCTGGGATTTCTGAAATGAGAAGCGTCAGTTGTCACTATGTGGGGCTTCTCCGAGATTGCACCTTAATTTATTACAGACACATCTGCGAATCAATCTCCTGTGACCCCTGCTCAGTTCATCTCCATCACAGTTTCGCACTGTTGGCTAGGAGCAAATCAGTAGGACCTTTGTGGCAGTGAGTAGTGAGTATCTTAAAAATGCCTAACCTCTCTGCCTTGGTAATTCTTCTGAGATCACTCAGGACATGATTCAGGAGCACATACAGCTGTTTATCACAGTATCATTTACTTTCAAAATATTAAAAGTGCTTATTAAAAAAAAGAATTGAAATACACAACATTAGATCAGTGGTTTTATTTAGCTTTTTGTATAACAAATACTAGGAATTATTTTGACCATTAAATTTACCTCCCAGTTATTTAAGTGGAAAAATCAGGATGCAAACTTGTTTGTATTGTTTCAGCTCTAATTGGAAGAAAATATCTTCGATGTTAACGGTGGTCGCCCCTGAGTGGTGGAAGTGATGGCTCTTGCCTCTTTCCTTCTTTGTACCTTTTTCTAGTTACCAGTTTCCACAGTGAATTTATATTAAATCCAAAATCAAGGAAAAAGCCAATAAACGCGATACACAATACTACCAGTCCAGAAAACACCTTTTTTAGAAATTCACTAAATTTCATTTAAGGTGTTTGACATTACATAAGTATTCAATATACACATTACTGAAAGGGTAACAGTTTTGTTAGTCTGAGTCATATATAAACAGAGTGACTTATCTTTTATCGTATTTGTCCAAGAGGCTCTACTTCAGTATAACGGAATTGTTATTATCTGTTTGAATTTGACTTTTAAAATACTTTTGGTGGGTCCTCTGGGTGGCTCAGTTAGTCAAGCGTCTGATTTCAGCTCAGCTCGTGATCTCACCATTCGTGAGTTTGAGCCCCACATCGGGCTCTCTGCTGTCAGTGTGGAGCCCGCTTCAGATCCTGTCTCCCTCTCTCCCTGCCCCTCCCGCCCCTCTCTCTGTCTCCCTCTCTCTCTCTCTCTCAAAAATAAACATTAACAAATAAAAATAATAAGTAAAAAGATAAATACTTTTGGGTTGTACGAAGAATCCTATATGCGGATATTGATGTTATTTGTAGATTAAGCCCAAATTCCCTTTGGCTTATATATTACATTAAAATTTGTGATATAATGCAAAATATCCATACAGGTTTGCCCAGATAATCTCTTCATTGATCTGAAATGAATTCCTTGAAGATTTTTTTCCCGTCTCCTAAAAATCTTTTTTTTTTTTTTTTTTTTTTTGATTATTTTGGTGAGAGAGAGGGGGGTGGGGGGGACAGAGAGAGAGGGAGACACAGAACCCAAAGCAGGCCCCAGGCTCTGCGCTGACAGCACGGAGCCTGACCGAGCCACCCAGGCGCCCCTAAAAGTCATCTTTAGGTGCTGTCAGTGCTGTACAAGGTGCAGAAAAAAGCAAAATCGTCTGTCACTGCTTAAAATCATGAGGAGATCAGCCAGACACCCCCCCACACCCCCACCCCTCCCACAAGCACACACCCATGTACTTGCTCGTGGCGCGCAAGAAGGCGGCGATTGTCCAGGTGGGGTCCACAGACCTCTGGGGGCGTCCTCGAGTCGGCACTCAGATTTATGACGACACCAGGACGACGCCTCCCTTCCCCCTGCGTTCCCACTTGCACCCGTGGCCGAGGAAGAGCAGCAGTGGCTGTGAAGAGCCAGCACCTTAGCACGGATCCACACATCGGCTCCAAACAAAAGTGGTATTCTTACCACCACGCAGCTGCCATTTCTCTCTCACACACACACACACACACACACACACACACACACACACCAGTTTCATTTAAGATGAGCCTTAATGGAGCGTGAAAAATTATTGTTTTCAATCTCAGCCTTTGAGGGGTGCCCGGATGGCTCAGTCAGTTGAGCATCCGACTCTTGATTCCGGCTCAGGTCGTGATCTCACGGTTTTGTGAGTTCGATTCCGGTATCAGGCTCCATGCTGACGGTGCAGAGCCTGCTTGGGAGTATGGCTCTCTCTCCCTCTCTCTGCCACTCCCCTGCTCACACTCTCCGTCTCCCCCCCCCAAAAAAAATCTCCACCTAAGAGCGCACACCTCTGTACGACAGAGCGGGAGGCGGGTGGAGGCACGGAAGTAGGTGAAAAGCACTTCTGCAGCTCGTTGGACCGGGAGCTGAACTAACCGTATTTTTCACGGAATGCCATTTTACTCGACAAAACCATCAACTTGCTCAGACTTGGGCATTGGACAGAAAATACATGTTTTAGAAAATACATGAAGTTAGCCTGTCACCTCAAGGAAAAGAAGAGGGAGTATTTGCTGCCATTGATAAAACTTGAGCTTTGAAGTGAAAATCAAAATTGAAGAAAACTTGTTTTGGCCCACCACTGTGAGCTTGTCAGCTTCCCAGTACGTGAGACTTCTGATGAGATGAAGGAGGTCCTGATGACTATGGTTTTCTTAACATTGTGTAAGGAAGCATGCCAACATTGGAAGATCTGTTACTTAGTTGCCCGCCATCTTCCCTGTGACCAGTGCCTGGCATTACAAAATAGCGGGTGGGTCAAAGATCCATTCTAAATGCAGTGTAAGCCAATGAATTTTCGTGTAACACAGTGAACTAACATTTTTAAAAACTACCACTTGTCAAGTTTTGGTATAGTAGCAAAAATATCTATAATTATCTGAAAATATTTGATTAAAATACTCCCTTTTCCAGCTACATTTTTGTGAAAGGCCAGGCTTTATGTATATACTCAGCCGGAACAACCTATAGTAGCAGGTGCAAATGCAGAAGCAAATGAATGTCTCACTGTCTTTTATGAGCCATACTAAAATATGTTAGCATACAATGAATGGGTTTATCATCGGTATTCTTTAAGGAATTTCTATTCATTTGGTTTTTTTTAAGTTTACTTATTTTGAGAAAAAGAGAGCATGCGAGCGAGAGAAGGGCAGAGAGAGAGAGAGAGAGAGAGAGAGAATCCCAAGCGGGCTCCCCTCCACCATCTCAGAGCCTGACATGAAGCTTGATCCCATGAACCACAAGATCAAGAGTCAGACACCCAACCGACTAGGCACCCAGGAGCCCCTAAAGGAATTTTTAAATATTTTAAAAATTTCTCAATTTTACTTTCTAATATAAATATTAATAGCTATTACCCACATGAAGAAGATCCTCAAGAGTCTTAAGATATGTAAAGGGATTCTGAAACCAAAAAAAAATGGAAAATTGCTGCTTTCAGGCCTGTAACTCGATGTCCCAGAAATCACCTGAATTATAGAAACTATTGGTTGGTTGCCTGTCCCGCGCCCCCCCCCCCCCCCCGCCCACCTCTCCCCCTTCCCCTTTCCAAATCAGAACTTCTAGTCAACTAGGATCTTCAGGTGATTTCCCCTAAACATCACAGAAGCACTGCCTTCCGGAACTTGTGGAAGCAGTCACGGGCAGGGTGGGTGCTGTGCCCAGGGAGAGCATCCTGGGAGAAAGACAGAGCCCTTCTTGCCCCAAATGGCTCCCCTCTTCTTAGCTGTCTGTCCTCTGTTCAGGTGTTTCCTCTTAAGAATGTATACTCATACAGTTTAGGTGTTGGAAATTGACTGGAGCTCTAGTAGAAATCTGGGCTCGGAGAGAGTAGGCTGAGTGAACGCTCAGGAAGAGACCTGACGGAGACGCGAAGCCGCAGCAGTTTTCAGAACCTTCTAGAGCAAGGCATGTCTGTCCAAGCAAGTGCCTGTCACCAGAAGATTTTACGGTGTTCTCACCTCCTCTCTGGTTTGCTCTTGACACTAAAGATAACCACCGTTGGTATAAACTTAAGGGGGAAGAAATGCAGACACTTAAACTGTAGTAGTACGTTTATCTCCAAAGCAGTTTTCACCTTTTAATTCCATCTTCCCTTTGGATACGCAGATAGTTCTATCAGTAAGCATCCATGCAGGGCCGTCCACGCTGAAGGTCACTGGGTGCCGCTCAGGGAAGGCAGTTGTGAAGCTAACCAGGCTACCACACTCGGCCAGAAGTAGACGTTGTGTATGCTTTCGGTGGGGTTAGTTGTTCACTCTGAATTTTGTGACTAAACAAAGTATGTTTGGATTAAGTGTGCAGCCAGACAGTTTAATATAAACTGTTGTAACAAAATCTTCCATTTCTAAGCCCTAATAACTATTTATTTTTTTCTTCTTTTAGGGTGAATCCGTAAAATATTTCCTGGATAACTTGGATAAACTTGGAGAAGCAGTAAGTTTTTGTTTATGTTTATTGCTGTTTGAAAGCAATAGGTTATTAGGAGGTTTAGAAAAATTATGTATCGAGCTGTTTGCTGCTTCCTTCATCCTGGCGGCAGCTTTCGGACTGTTCCCTTCATTTTGTCTCCCTCTGTCATCCAGATCGCTGCCTTTTCCCTGAAGAACGGCCTGTCCTCTGGTTCGTGAACATAAAACTGTTCAGAGAAAGTTTATGTTTGAAAATGAGGTTGCACATTATCTATTCTACTTCAGTGTCGTGTGTGTGTGCGTGTGTGTGTGTGTGTGTGTGTGTGTAAGCAGAAACGGGACACGGTGGGTTGTTTGGCTGATTTCAAAACCTTTCAGCAAACGGTATTTTTCAGCTCGGAAGCGCTTTGCGTTGAGTTACAGTGTGGGAGGGCTGGATTCTGAAGGCCGGCTGAAGAGACCACCAAGTAGGAGAAGGAGTCACCCCGGGAAGGAGAGTTTCTGATTTTCCTCTCTGCTGGCACCGTGGCTGGCTGTGGCTCCCGGGCCTGCCGCGGGCAGGGCGTGTGCTCTGTTGTCTGTGCCGGTCTCACGCCAGAGACTTCCCTGGAAGACAGGTTGCTGCCGCTCAGAAAATGTGTGAAGGCCGTGGCCCCACAGTCATTGGCACCTGCTGGATTTACGGCAGCGTTCTTTGCCTCCTCTTTAAAGCTCATTTCTCTAATACGTTGTAGTACAGTCTCATGGGTTCTTGGAGGTTACCTTTCAAAGTAAAACTGAAAGAAAACACGCAATGAAAAACCCGCCGCAAGTAGGAAAGTGGCATGCTGATGTATCTAGGACATGTGAAAATGTACCTTCTTTTTGCAAGATAAACTTTACATCCTCTCATTTTGGATTTTGCCAAATTGTACTTGTCTGCCCTGAAGTCCGTTTGTTTTTCTCTTGCCTGTCTCCTGGACACATGTGTTCCAGAAGTCGGGAATCTCCGTATGAGTCTGCGTAGTAAGACTTGATTTCGTGGTCTCTTTTCCATCTGGTTAGAATGTAAGCCTTAAAAAAGTTACACGTGGGGCGCCTGGGTGGCTCGTCGGTTGGGCGTCCGACTTCAGCTCGGGTCATGATCTCGCGGTCCGTGAGTTCGAGCCCCGCATCGGGCTCTGTGCTGACAGCTCAGAGCCTGGAGCCTGTTTCAGATTCTGTGTCTCCCTCTCTCTGTGCTTCTCCCCTGTTCATGCTCTGTCTCTCTCTGTCTCAAAAATAAATAAACGTTAAAAAAAAAAATAAAAAAAAAAAAGTTACACGTAGGCCAAATGGAGAGAGCCTTAGCAGGGAAACTAATTTTTAAGAGTTACCGCATGTTTTCCAAACCAAACGGTGCTGATTTGACCTGCTCTTCTCAGTTTGCCTTTTCAGATCAGCTTTCCTTGAGCACAGCATTCAAAGTAGGTCCCTCGTCTTGTATTCAGTTTCAGCCCTTGCTTTTTTCAAAGATCTTTGCTGTCTCTACAGTTGGTGATTTCCGTGTTCGCTTGTCTTCTACCTGTACCTCTTGCCATAAGGGCAAGGATCTCATCTCTTGATGGTGAAGAGTTGAGTTCCTGATGCCTAGTGACGATGCGTGGCATACAGCAGGCACTCAACAAATAACTTCTGAATGCATGGCTGTAGGCCCCTTTGTACTGGCTGCTCAGAGTCTTAGGTTGAGAACAGTTCCGAGGCCACATCTGGAATAAACCGGAAAAAGCGCTGCGATCAGTAAGTAGGTCGGTGTAGAGGAGGGAAAACAAAGCTGGCTGTGCTACAGGCTGGCCATTCATCCTGGCGTGTCAGCCTCGTCACAGGGTTGCATTTGCTTCTCCGTCTCTGAAGTACCAGGGGTGTTGAAGCCCAGCCGTGCGCCCCCTGACCCTCTGGGAGGTAGAACAGCACAGAGTCCAGGACGTGGCTCTGCAGCCAGACCACCTGGGTCCCCATCCCAGCTCCCCACAGCCTGTCTCTGTGTGGGCAGAGGCATCTCTAAACCCGAATTTCTTGATATCATGGGCATCGTACGAGACCTGACCTCACGGGGTTATGGGATGGTTACGTGAAATAAACCCTGTGTCTTAGTCTGCTCATCGTGCTGAGACAGAATACCATAGACCGGGTGGTTTAATAGCAGACATTCACTTCTCACGGTCCTGGAGGCTGGTAGTCTCAGATCAAGGGGCCAGCGTGGTCATTCTCCGGTGAGGACTTTTCCTGGCTTGCGGACTGTGGCCTTCTCTCTGTGGCTTCTTCACATGGCTTTTACTCGGCACATACACATGGAGAGACAGGGATCTCTTAACTCTTCTTCTAAGACCGCCAAGACTATGTGATCGAGACCCTTCCCTAGGACTTCATTTATCCCTGCTCGTGTCCTCCAAGCGCCGTCCCAGAGTACAACCACTTTGGTGTTAGGGCTCCAGCGTGTGAACTTTGGGGGGACATAGTTCAGTCCGTAGCACTCGGTAAGGTATTGGGAACAGTGCCTTCCATGTAGGAAGTGCTCGGTGTTGGCTGTTTTGCTCTTTGATCCCTGATTGTAGGAAACTCGTTCTCGTCAGAGACAGAATTACAACATACACACAACCACGCAGAGGACAATTAAATGGTACTGATCACGAAGATGGTGTTAGTTCCTAGAACAGAGAGAGGTGTTTTGACCGGAGAGGCTGGAGCTGGGCCGTAAGGGTATATGAATCTGAACTGTCTGAAGGGGGAGGCGGACTTAGAAGAGGAGTTGCGGCCCCCCAAGATGGGAGACAGCTGGGTGTGTTTAATTTTAGGAGGCACATCCGTCTGACAAAGGACACGTGACAGTCTTGGCTCTGACTTATAAAA
The DNA here is from genome assembly GCF_046562875.1 of Panthera onca. NCBI lineage: Eukaryota > Metazoa > Chordata > Mammalia > Carnivora > Felidae > Panthera > Panthera onca. The sequence goes on from NC_138352.1 coordinate 4,426,423, forward strand.
ACAGATTCCTAGAAGGCATTAGCTGGGGTTTGGATGCATCGTTCTTGCAGTTGCACTTGTGCAAGTGGATGGTCGGGGAACGGTATCAGGGTGTGCAGCTTTGGGCAGATCTGGATCTCAGCTGTGTGGTAAGCCTGGACAATGTAGAGCAGAGCCTGCCGGTTCCAGAAGAGCCAGGAGTAAAGAGGGTCTTGGAAGCCAGTCAGCAAAGTGTGGACCGGATGCAGTGAAGAACCTCACCGTAAGTTCTGAAGTCACGGTGCCGGGGGGTTGGTCTGAGTGGTGTAGGGACAGATCCAAGAGGTGCGAGGCATTCAGGGCAGGGAGGGAGATTCAGTGGAGAGATAGCAATCCACACCGGAGGAGGTGAAAAAATGGGGGATGGCGGAAATAAGGAGAAACAGGATTGGAAATAGAATCAGTGATGCTAGGGCAGAGTCCACGGTGACAGGGGGGCTAGAAGAACTCTGAGGTCGTGGGCCGGGAGGGCAGGAAGCAGGGAGGAAAGCGTGCTGGTGGTGCAGAGGGGTCGGCTGGGGAGAGAATGAGTTTTCTGATTGAGTGTGTGTGTGTGTGCGTGCGCGTGTGCACGCGTGTGCGTGCGAGTAGATGACCAAGCGCAGTGAGCAGTGAGCTTTTAGACATGAGACGCGGGCCACCTGACGGGAGCTTGCCTGGCGGTCCCAGCCTTCTGGATTCCCTCTCTGCCCAGCAACGCTGGCGGGAGGCGCAGCAGAACAGCTGGACTGGGTGCCCCGCACGGTCACCTCACTTAGTCCTCGAGGCCCCTGTGACCCATACGACCCGTATCTCACCCGTGAGGATGCGGAGACACAACAGGATTCGGTGACCTGCCCAGGGCCACACAGCTCGTGTGAAGCACGAGCTCTGGAACTCACAGTCGCGATCGCTGATACTCTGCCAGGCCACTTAGCACTTGATCGCATTGTCCTGGTCTGGAGGCTTCGTAGGAATTAGCTTTTAGCTTCCTGACTAGCTTCTGAGCTTCCAAGTGAGGCAGTAGTAAAGAACTTTTAATTTCTATAGACTTAGAAGTTTAAAAAAACAAAACACCTTAGGACTGGTGTCTTTCTTTCTTTCTTTCTTTCTTTCTTTCTTTCTTTCAAGTTTATTTATTTTTTAAATTTATTTTGAGAGAGAGAGAGCACGCAGGGGAGGGAAGAGAGGGAGACAGAAGCCCAAGCAGGCTCTGCAATGTCAGTGCAGAGCCCAGTGCAGGGCTCGAACTCACAAACCGTGAGACCACGACCCGAGCCAAAATCGAGTTGGTTGTTTAATGACTGAGCCACCCCAGCACCCCAGGGCTGGCGTGTTTCTGAGGCAGCTGGCACGGGCACACGCGGTAAATTTGTACCCTGTTTCTGGAAAGCAGTTAGGCTTTGAGTGTCCAGGGTCACCAAAATGTTCATAATCTTTGACCTCATAAGCTTATTCCTGGTTATTTTATCTCAGGAAATAGTCCAGAAAGGAAGAAAAAAAGTATATGCGTGAGAGTTTTAATTGCAAAATTTGTGTTAAAGCAAAAAATTGGAGAAACAACCTTAACGAGCACTAGTAGGAGAATGTTTATGTAAATTACAGACCATTAATCCAGTTGGTGTTTTTATACTGCTTTAAAATGAAATACAACTGTATCAGCACATGTAACCGTTCATGATCAAATGTTAAGCCAAAAAGTAGGGGCAGGCTGAAAATTGTGTGGATGTGCTGGTTATAAGGAAAGTAGCGAGTATGTGAACACAAGCTAAAAGGAAACCTGGAAACACCCGACATTGTTTATGAAGGCCCTAGAGTCATGTCCTAAAAGGTGTGGATTACAGATAACCGATAACCGCCTACTTTTTTTTTTTTATTCTTAACTCCATTGTACCATTTTGAGGAGATAACTATTCACATTGTGACAAAATTTCAAAATTATATTACGCTATTTGGAAAAGCATAAAATACAGCATCGTGACAATTAGCACTGTTTTAAAATCTTGCCTCAACTTAAAAAAATAAAATAAAATAAAATAAAATAAAATAATCTTGCCTCAACTTAAAAAAAAACAAAACAGTTTGACCCTGACAACGAACATTCAAGAGCTCTCCTGTTCAGTATCGCCGAAGAGCTACGTCAGAGTTCTGGAAAAACACTAGTTTGAGAAGAAAGAACCAGTTCTAGTGCATCAGGAAGGACGTCGTCAGGGGTAGTCGGGGACTCGTGAGACAAGCAGCTTCCTGTAGGGGTCACGGGCTGCCTGGTCCCGTTCCCAGGTCGGGGCCCCTTCGGTCTTTGCGCAAGCCGTCCCTTTAAGGCAGGTGGGCCGGGTGTGGTCTCCTTCGTATGACAGGCAGGGGCGCCGTCACTGGGACCCAGCTGCGTGGCCGGACCCTGGAAGCAAACCCAGGAGGTGACTCAGGGCGAATTCAGTGTATTAGCTGTGCTAGGCAAGTTCTGTCCACGCGCGTGGTGTGGCCGCAGTCCTAACGTGGAGTGACCCGTGTCAGCGTTCTTAGTCACGTTCTTAGTCCCTTAGTAAGGGAGCATCTGGAATGAGCTAGAGCGAGGTGGGCAGAACCCCGCACTGGGAAGTGACCCGCACGAATTGGCGTTTCAGCCCTCACTGCTTTCCGAGGAGGGGCAGGTGGGCAGGTGGGCAGGCGGGCGCGTGCGCAGGAAGGTCGGGGGTGGGGGGCGGTGAGGGCTGGTACTAAAGGTAGAGGCACAGCGGCGGGCGGGGGGTGAAGGCCGCGGGTCGGGAAGACCTAAGTCTGCCGGAATAGCGGGGGTGAACAAAATAGCCCGCGCTGCTCGTTTGCAGCGTATTGTGAACCAGTCTCTGTTCGCTGACAGTTCACTCTACCTTGGCGCTTTGTGATGAGACTAGTCGTGCCGATGCTTGGAGGAAGGCAGCCAGAAGTCCTCCAGAAGGCAAGTTTGTCTGCATATCCACTCCCTCGACCAGGCAGCAGTACGTTAGAAACTCTCATTCCTTCCGGGTTCCCGAGTCTAAAGCGTTGTCTTCTTTTCCAGGATTACATCCCATCACAGCAAGATATTCTGCTTGCCAGAAGACCCACCAAAGGCATTCATGAGTACGACTTTGAAATTAAAAATGTTCCTTTCAAAATGGTTGATGTAGGCGGTCAGAGGTCAGAAAGAAAGCGGTGGTTTGAGTGCTTTGACAGCGTGACGTCGATACTTTTCCTTGTGTCCTCAAGTGAATTCGACCAGGTGCTTATGGAAGATCGACTGACCAATCGCCTGACAGAGTCTCTGAACATTTTCGAAACGATCGTCAACAACCGGGTTTTCAGCAACGTCTCCATAATCCTTTTCTTAAACAAGACAGATTTGCTTGAGGAGAAGGTGCGAATTGTGAGCATCAAAGACTATTTCTTAGAATTCGAAGGGGATCCCCACTGCTTAAGAGACGTCCAAAAATTCCTGGTGGAATGTTTCCGGAACAAGCGGCGGGACCAGCAGCAGAAGCCCCTGTACCACCACTTCACCACCGCAATCAACACGGAGAACATCCGCCTGGTTTTCCGCGACGTCAAGGATACTATTCTTCATGACAACCTCAAGCAGCTCATGCTGCAGTGACGTGCAGAAGACTGGCTGCTTTCATACCTTGTGTCCCTTTGATTGTTTTCTGTGTGTTTTGTTTCTTAACATAGCAGTTTACAGCAGGAATTAGAAGAGTCTTGATTCTGAGTTTAACTTCTAGGAAACCTTAGTCGTCCTCCCTGCGGACCTTGGTTTGTGGCGCAAAGCTGCCGAATAGCACACGCCGATCCCTGTCAGAGTTCAGCCTTTGATTTGTTTCGCTGTGGCTTCCACTTGAGGGGGGTGTAGTTTCCTGCCGAGCGTCTTCCTAGGTACAGTTCAGCCTTCAGCTTCTTCCCCTCTTCCAGCTGAGTTCTCCTGTAGTGCCAAGTAGAGAAGGTGCCCTTGACTGTTTCTTGGGATGAGGTTAAGAATATCCGGTTCTCAAACAAGCAAGACCCCTTTTTATCTGCCCTGCCCACGGCAGCGACACCTGTGCCGAGCCTTACGGTGACCTGTTTGAAAGGTGACCTGTTGGAAAAAAGTTTGATCTAAGGACTGGCATTCTGTAGATGCACGCAGATTCAGCCTTCGTGTGTTTTTAATTGCTTATATACCCAACAGTTGTTTCATTTTAAAATTTCTGTGGTTTCTCAAGGTAATGTTCTTACTTAGTGTTTTAAAGTTTACATGAGGATTCCTGGTCTGATGCTAACGAAAGTTCACGAATGGTACGGGGCAGGGGGCGGGGAGCAAGCAAATGCCTTACATAGTGTTTTGATCCAAAGCAACGAGTGAAATATAATTTGCCCTTTTCATGTTTAAATCTCATGTAATAAATGTGCCATATGTGAAACGTTCTGGCCAAGCAGCAACTGAAAATGGCAAGTAGCTTGATAAGGGAGCTTTCTAGATAAACAGAGCCTCTCCAGGACGTTCTGTGCTTTTACTTCTCGGACTTTGACGTCCTGTCCCAGGATTCGGGTCCTCGCTGTAGAGGAGAGCTGTTGTGGCCGTCACAGACATCTTTTCTTTTGCTCTCCTGCCTGTTCCCATCAGCTCCAGCCTGGCGCTCATGGGAGGTTTTGTTTATTTGGCAGCTTGCCAAGGGCAGAGTTTTCCTGTCAAGCTACTCAAGAAGGCATGATCTGAGATTCCTGTTCATTCTCGGTGGCTCTCTGAAAGACGCAGCACGTACATGCTTCTCTCGTTATTGCTTATGAACTTCTAGCTTTACTGAGGTACATTTGGAATGTTTTAAGGCTGCTTCTAAGAACAAATAGTAATTTCTTCAGTTCACACCGAAAGAGGATCCCGTTTGACCTCTCCTCGCCCCTCACCGACCCGCGGGCGCACCCCTGAAGCGGCTCGTGATGACGGGTCTGATCATCGTGAGCTCAGCGGGCTGGCTGGTGTCCAGGGGGCACCGCCCGGCCGCTTGTGTGGCATGCGACCGGGACTAGAGAGACAGGTGCCCGCGGCCAGTGGCCGTTGGCAGAGTCCAGCAGCTTTTCGCCTTTTCCTGAAAATTGTGATTAAGACTGTGATATCTGCCACTTTACTGTAGAGCTGTGTTCTCAGGTATTCCGTTGCCTAGAAGGTCCTTGCGAGATGGGTCAGCATGACGGCTCACGCGGCCTTTCCGAGGCCGCGGCTCTTGGTCCGTCTGCTGTCTGGCGGGAGAATAGGGCTTTGCAGGGAGCGAACCAGGGACTGCTCGTACCATTCCTGACCCTTCCTGCGCTTCCGGCACCATTCTACCTGCGGTAGCCTCGCAGTTTCCGTGCCTCGGTGATGCACGAGCCACAGACACGCAGCCCCGCGTCCTCGTGCGGGTGGTCACGGTATGCAGTCCACGCGCGTTTGAGTCCTTCTGCAGCCGGTGCTTCTTGCCAAGAAGAGCGTGCTGTCCCAGTTCACAGAATTAGGATTCAACCTCAGTGCTAGTGAGTATCCGAATGTGTGCACAGTAACATTGGGACTTCTTGCTGGAGAGTCTGTGTGTGAATTTTGCAGATGGTTCCCTGGCCTAGCCAAAACCGTCGGCCTCCAGTGGAGGCTCGAGTCCGTTCCCTGTAGAAGAGGCAAGTCAGTCTTGTTTATTCAGTCCTGTTGAATATTGACAACCTGCACGCGGAGCAGGCCCGTTGCCTGACGAGTCCCCCGGTGACCCCCTTTTGACTGCCTCCAAGCAGTGTCAGAACGCCTCATACGTAATGGTATTCTTTTCTGTCCCTGGGAGTTCTCGAGCTCTCCTTCCTGATGGGCCGCCTCCGATGTCTCACCGTTCTTTTAAAGTGAAACCCAGGCCGTATCCCGAGGCGGCAGATCACTTGTATTGAATGGCACGCTTGTTGAGACAGAGGAAGTGCGAGGCTCAGTCTGAAGGCTTTGGTCCACCCTTTTGAAAACCATCGGAAGGAGTCTCCTACCTGTATTGTGAAAACTGGGTCCTTTGGAAACACGGCTGTGCGAAGGAGGAGGTGAAATTCAGGACCAAACGAAAGGGTGCTCGTAGCTTTCACCGCGCCGGTTTCTCAGAGCAGTCGTTTGGTGTGTTGGCTTTTCAAAGTCTTACTGGTTATGATTTACAGTAAGATGTGCCTGATCCTCTATTATGTTGTGTTCTTTGAATCTGAACGTCTTGTCCTTTAATTCTTGAAAATGTCACACAAGTGTCCTCATTGGCCTCGAAGAAACGTAGAGCAGAGCTGCCTTATAAGTCAAAGAACACCACGCATCTGGGCCTTGATTTTTATAGGGAAAAGGTTTTTGTCACATGTTTTCCGAAGAGCCACATCATTTAAGGCTTGCCCCTGCCACTTAAATATTATTTTTTGATGACCCGAATCGTTGCTTTCTGCCAAACAGCGTACGAATCGCAAGTGTTCGCTTGAGTGTTCCTGTCTGGAAAAGGCGCTTGGGTGGCGACACGGCAGCCACGGCCAGAGAAGGTGATGTGGAATGAAAAAGATCCTCCATTTTTGTTTCGTTTTCTTGGAAGTCGCCCTGGTGGGTATTTCACATAGTGAAGATCCTCTGGGCGATCTCTCAGGCGGGGTTGTCTGGGGCAGTCCTCCCGCACCCGGTGACGGTGGCTGGTTTAAAGCAGGAGGAAGTTAAGAGTGTGCGGATACCAGAAATGATTCGAAGTGTCAGTTCGGACGCAGCAGAAATCGTGGGCTCTTTTTTTTTTTTTTTTTTCCCCCGTAAGAGAGAATGAGTAAATCTTGACCTCCGGCGTAACCCCAAATACTTGTATTTATGCTTTTGATAAGATGTATTTTCAGCATTAGTCCACATAACCGGTTATGCCTTATTTATGTGAAGAATAAAGTTACCAAGTTCTGTTCTGTTCTGTTCTGAGATTCCAGTCACTATTTGAGAAGGCCTCAAATTGGTGCTTTCATTATGTAATGATACATTTAGACAAAACCCCAAACCAAGCCATCTGAAACAAGGTTCTCTGCATTGCAATTTGTAGCAATGTCATTTCCGTGTATGTAATAAGAAGGCTAAATATCAGTGTTAACTCTGAATTTCTTGTTTGAAATCCATGAAATCATGTCTGTAAAGCTTAGTCAAACATTTGTAACAAACTCCCCAATAAATCTAGAGAAAGACACTCTGTTAACCTTTTTACTGCTTTTAGTTTTATTTAAGGAATCAAGAGCAGAAGTTTTGCCTGTGTCTTTTTCAGTTCAAAGTTTGACTTAGTCCAGGGGTCACCTTGTGTCGTTTTCCTGTCATTTTCCCGTTGTGCTGCTGCCTGTACAGGGACTGGTTTTCCTTTCTTGACAGGAAACAGGCTGGCCTTCCAGCCCAGTAAACTCGAGGAAGGGGGGAATGGATGAGAGCTGGGGGGGCGGGGGGGGGGGTGGCGGTAATGAGTCTCCACATTCCAAATACGGCAGACGGTATAATACCCAGTATTTCATGGTACGAGGTTAGGGCTTAATGAATTTATGCTAGAGATCGAAGTGTAAGTCTAAGCCTGAACACTTGAAACGGGTTGGACTTTGTGGCGTTTTCAAGTCCCATCAAGGCAATGTTAGCCTTAGGCCGGTAAGTGATTAGTAACATCATGTGAAGGGCGGTGTTTGTACCACTATCGTTCTTGTGTCTTTACTTGAACGTATAGTTAGCATTGAAGTCAACGTGTGCATTCTTGTGGCATCCAGGTCTAGACCATCTGACCTTGCACGCCAGAGCTCAGATGGAACAAAAAAGAGTTAAGGATGGGGCAGTATCTTCTCGGTTGGTGGGAGGTTTTGGAATCTGTCCAGATCTGCTGTTGGTAATGATAAAAATTGCCAGATGGATCGAAGTGTGCAAGGACCCACCATGCATCACCTTTCAGTCTGTGGGTGTCGTGACAGAAATATGCTAGCTACTTGGTATCTGATTGGGGTTTGTATTCAGAAAGCTTGCTGATGATGTCTCTTGCCATAATAAGTGATACCTTTGTCCTCAGTTACGCCTATTCGATGGTACCAAGGGGGAAACACAGCGGGAGCAGGAAGGGGTGAATTCTCGGGACGTATTTGTAACAGCACAACCAGCTTCACCTCTTACTTGAAGGCAGAACGGCAAAATGTTTCTAATGGCTTTTCTGTACTACTCTACGGTGATGAGAGCTCATTTACCACAAGAAGCCTTATCAAAAAGTATATTTTGTAACAACCTCACAGATCCTGTACCCAACAAAACATGATTTGTATTAGCTTTGTATAAAAGTATTTGTGGCTTAGGATTTTTTATACATATTATATCTTTTTATAACTTTCCAGGAACTAATAAGCACATTATCTGATACTGTTGTTGTAAATTTTTTTCTGTCCGTGCTTTAGTTCAGGGATTGGCAATAAATTATTTCTAAAGGAGGTCTGAAAGTGGAAAGGATGGTTTGATTTTATAAAATGAGTTGCTAGTCATTAAGGCTTTTTACTTTTGTACATACTTTGCAAGAACTTTGCCTCGTGCTATTAATACTCGCTTTGTAAAAATTACTGACACTTAATAAACATTTATAAACTATTCAATACTACGATGTTATTTAAACCAACAGTTTGCTAAACGTAAAGTGCAAAGCAGACGCGTAAAGTTTGAAAGCCAGAGCGCAGTCACCGAAAGCCCGTAAAGTCTCTCTCGGCAGATCTCCAGCCATAGTTTGCCTTCCTTCGTAATCTGTCCGTTTTTCCCGACCTTTAAAGATGGAGACGGGGGCTTCATCAAGGAAGTTCCCAGACACTTAGCATGTTTGCACATGGGAATGGTGAGATGGGGACCGCTCGTTTGCCTCTCCGCTCCCCCTTAAGATCTGTTTGTTTGTTTGCTTCATGTTTGTTTATTTTTGATAGCACAAGTGGGGGAGGGGCAGAGGGAGAGAGAGGGAGGCACAGACTCCGAAGCTCCAGGCTCTGAGCTCTCAGCACAGAGCCCAATGCCGGGGCCCAACAGTGGGATCGTGACCTGAGCCAAAGTCAGACGCTTCACCGGTGGAGCCACCCAGGCGTCCCTCCCCTTAAGGCGCCTTCAAGGGCACTAGGGCGTTTTCAGGAGTCTGTCCCACTTGCGGGAATAATGCCCTTCGGTCTGTTGTAATTGAAACGGTGTTTTAAAAACAAACCCACACGTTAACCACTCCTTTTTCTTTAGATTGTGATTTACAGAAGAGTGGCAGCCGTGGTGGAGTGCCCCGGTGCTCCACACGCTTTACGTAGTTGCCGCGATGCACATCTTGCCTGCCTTCGTCTGGTACATTCGTCACAACGAATCTTTATACTTCTACTTTGTTATTAACTGAAGCCCCACCCTTCATTCAGGTCTCCTTAGTTTTCCCCTGATGTCCCTCTCGGCTCCTGAAGGCATCCGCGCCTACCGCTTGCATTCAGGTCTCTCCTCCGGCTCCTCTCGGCGATGACAGGTTCTCAGGCTTTCCTTGTTTTCGATGACCGTGGCGGGTTTGAGAAGCGACACGGGTCAGGTGTGTTGCAGATCGCCCCTCTCCCGGGATCTTCCTGATGTGTTTCTCACGATTACGCTCGGTCATGTGTGCTGGGGGCCGCAGAGGCAAAGTGCTGTTCTCGTCAAATCCTATCCAAGCATAACACTCATCTTTTCTCTTTGCAACGTCAGCGAAATTAGAAGTTGTTAAATAACTTCTGGCATGTTCCTGCCTTTTCTGAAGTGGCATGTATTGAAAACTGAGCACGTACTTCCCCGAAGCGGAAGGAAGGGTCCTTCCCCGCAATAGGACTTGCAAAGCAGATATCCAGAAATGTTCAGTGGCCATGGCTGTACCCCCACACTGGTTGGCTCCCGGCCTTAGTGGCAAATGAAAACTCTGTACTAAGGTCTCACCTTTAATGTGAAGTTTCACCGTTGGTTCCAAGAAAAACTGAGATCGAGAAATTTGGACTTAAATATCTACAAATCTCTACAGATCTGTACCTTGGAAACAGGTCGTTAAAGGCTTGCTTTCAGAGATTTAAGATCTTTTAAAATTGAAACTAAACTCATGTGAGCGTTTGGATCCCCAAAAGAAGTCTTTAAACACACACACACACATTTTTTATGCTGTCGTTGGAAAAAGAGAATATTCCTTTGTCAAAGGAAATGGCTAAAAGTCCAGCTGTCGTCTGGTGAAATGTTTTAGCACCGTCATGGTTAATTGGCATGAGATGGTCTCAAAATGACCTGTTCCGTTGCCCACAGTGTGGGTTGTTGCAAGAGAAAAAAAGAGACTCTGGTTGCAAGAATGCAGGAAACTCAAGAGTTTATAGGTTCAACCAGAGGTTTGTTTTGGTGACGGGAAATTTGGCAAATCCTCAAAAAACTAACGACCGCGGACCGTGTTTTAAAATAGACTGTACTTTTTTCCTCAGAAATTAGTGGGGCAACTGAAATACAGTATTGTCGTGGCAGCATGGAGTATCTGCGAAAACACTGTGCAGCTGTATTTCACAAGGGTCCCTTTTCAAGTACAGGAGACAACAAAAGGCTCAAACAAGGATTCGATACAAACTAACTATTCAAGGCGGCTGTGTGAAGCTTCTCTGTTGGCCAAAAGAATACTAAGGGAAGCTGTGTCCAGAATTAACATTTATACTGAGTGGAGGAGTGTGTTGGTTTTTCTTTTCCCCACGAAAGTACATGATAGGAAAATGTAAGCAGCAAAGTCTTTTTAAAGGTTGAACCTTCTTTTTTTTTTTTTTGTAAATTTTTTAAATGTTTATTTTTGAGAGACGGAGCCTGAGCGGGGGAGGGGCAGAGAGAGAGGGAGACAGAATCAGAGGCAGGCTCCAGGCTCTGAGCCATCAGTACAGAGCCCAACGCAGGGGCTCGAACTTACGAACCGTGAGATCATGACCTGAGCGGAAGACAGACGCTCAACTGGCTGAGCCACCCCGGTACCCCCGTCGTTCTTTTGTGATTGAGCACACCGCATCTTCAGACTGAGGTTTGATTTTCAGTTCAAACACCACAGAAGAGAGAGAACATGCTCAGAAGATGAAGCCCAAGGTCAGACGGCTGACCTTGGGAGCAAAAAAAGTATATATACGTGGTTTGTTTCACTCTTTTATTATTCTACAGGGAAAATCCCAATTCTTGCAAACCTCGTGGGATTTAACTCGCTTTATTTTAACACCAGAACGAGTTCGTCGAAACGTTATCCTGCATAAGAGAGCAAGCATCACAGTGCCCGTGGCTGAACAATATTGGTGACGTCACATATTAAAGTTAATTTTGTAGGTGCAATCCTGGCATGTGTGCAGCCGGTTACAGTTTGGGGAAAGATGCTTTGAATCGGTGTCATGGGGAATACATTCCAGGTAAGGGCTGGATGCCCAGCTTTATGAAAATAAAGAGCACCACCAATTTAACACAGGCATCCCGTACAGCGTAACCCTTTCTAAAGTGCACACAACAAAATCACGTTCAAGCCCCCTGCCCAACACTCAGGACATCTAGCGTCCGCGCCCCCCGCCGACCAATCTTCCCTTCCAGCAGCCTTCACCCACCTACACTAGCGAGCCCTTTCCCGCACGCCCCCTCTCTGGTTCACTTTGCCCCCCAGGCCAGATCCTACTCATCTTCCAGCTCATCTGGGAAGAAGATTGCTGGCTTGCCGTCCACCCCACGACCCAGACCAATTTTCTTCCTTTGTGTCCCTCTCCCACCTCATTCCTGCCTCAGGGCGCGTCAAGCCTTCTGCCTTATTTTAGAGCTATTTCTGTCCCCATCTCCGATCCTCTGCTGATTGTGACATGAGCTCACACTCTTGCTAAGCTCCCTGAGTTCCCGTCGTCGTACACATCTGACTGTTCCTAAGGGTCACCAACACAGAGTCCCCCTTCTCAGGAGACTCGGATGCAATCAAGCTGTCACAGGAGCCTGGGGAAGGCCAGACTATGAGGAAGAGGCCCCCCGAGTTGGCTGTCGCTAGTTGCAGGAGTGACCTGGTTAGACTACTACTGATCTGAGACGTCAGGAGGTTGAGCTAATGGCCTCCAGTCCTTTCCTACATTCGGATTCTTGAAAGCCTTCTAGAATATTCCAGCACATAACAAAAATTGTTTATAGAAGCATATAGTGTTATACTCTATCGTACAAAGTTCCTATGATAAATTCTTTATTTTTTTCCTCAAAACAAAAAAGTAAGGGGGACTAGCCAAGGGGAAAAATAGCCTTGAAAGGCGCTAAGGGTAACTCAACAGGTTTTGAAAAAACCCCAGTGTTTTGTTCTTGTTCTCCCTGCACTCTGTCCTTGCGGGGAATTTACCCACAGCAGGCCGCAGATAACTCGAGTGTGTTCGTCCTCCCGAGTTACCGAAAGTTAGGACCTGGCAGTCTCCAGCCCTCAATGGGTACTTTCAGATTCATTTGTACCCTGGCCACTGTCATAGTTCAGCCTGCTATGAAAAGTGCCACAGACTGGGTGGCTTACAAAAGACAACAACAACAACAAAAAGGGCTGCTCACAATTCTGGAGACTGAAGTCTGAGATCAGGGTGCAAGCGTGCTGGGGTTCTGGGGAGGACACTCCTCTGGTTTGCAGACTGCTGGCTTCACTTTGGCAGAAAAGAACTAGCTTTTGCTCCTTTGTCTAATTTCCATTCATCGGGGCTCCCTCCCCTCATGACCTGATTACCTGCGAGTTGGCTGGCGGCTGGGGGAGGGGGGGACACAGACCTTCAGCTCTCAACAGTCACCAAAATGTTATCAAAATTGGCTTGAATCCAGCTTGATTTTCTGCTCCCCCCCCCCCCAAGAAGAACCTCTTTTTTCAGCGATCAGTGCAGAGATAAGGATCCTGCAGTTTCTGAATAGCTTCTGTTTGACACCTTTTTTGGTATGATTTTTTTTTTCATCTACTACAAAAAAACTCTCGGTGAAAAACCGCCCCTAATCTTACCACGCTATCACAACTACCGTAAATAGTTTTGACATTTCTGCCTAGTCAGTTTTCCCCGCATATGATTTAGTAACACGTCATTAGCATAAGCCCCAAAGGTCATTGTTTTAAATACTTGCGTATTTCATTGAGTGCCTACCTGTATCTTTCCACGTCAACTTCTCACCCAAACTGGAGACGCGAACACCAGCAGCAAGGGTGACACCCCTTCGTTTTCAAAGGCTCACAAATCAGATGGTTTCGGACCGAACTTTTTCTCCCAGACACCAGCGCTTCTTTCCGAAATTTTCCAACGTTCTCATGAATCCAGTATCTCTGCTTTCCATATTGTTGTGAGAGTTGAACCGCACTGTGGCTGAGGCACCAGAGAACAAAACAGGAAGGTCTAAAACTGATCCCCCCATATTGTGCGGATCACTGATCGCGCATGAATAATTCTCAGTTTGGGGAAGATATCTCAAAACCTTTGGGGCGCCTGGGTGGCTCGGTCGGTTAAGCATCCGACTTTGGTTCAGGTCATGATCTTGCGGTTTGTGGGTTCGAGCCCCGCGTCGGGCTCTGTGCTGACAGCTCGGAGCCTGGAGCCTGCTTCGGATTCTGTGTTTCCTTCTCTCTCTGCCCCTCCCCTGCTCATGCTCTGTCTCTCTCTGTCTCAAAAATAAATAAAAAAACATTTAAAAAAATAAAAAACCCTATAAAAAAAAAAAGATATCTCAAAACCTGATCGTAAATAATTTTACCCATTTAGTAATAAAAAATAACAGTGATTTTATTGCTGCATTGTAAAATGAAGCTTTAGTTTTTCTCATGTTCCTAGATTTGGGGGACTTTTAAAATTAGTTTTGTGTGTCGAGGGACATTCTCTAGCTATATAGGGTTGATGTCCAAGGATGTCCTCATGACTGTTTACAAAATCCAGCTCAAACCTATCCATGAGCGGATCCCAGAAAGAGCACTCGGCTACCAAACCTCAAGTTTTTTTTTATCCACCAGTGACTTGATCTCTGTCTTCAGCACCATCCTTAAGTAACCAAGGTGTTTGTAGCAACGTCCAAATAAGGATTTGAGATTTCAGTAAGCACGCGAAAAGATGCTCGGCATTTAAAAAAAAATTTTTTTTTTACGCTTATTTATTTTGAGCCAGACAGAGCACAGGTTGGGGAGGAGCAGAGGGAGGGAGAGAGAATCCCAAGCAGGCCTGATGCGGGGCTCAAACTCACACAGTGAGAACGTGACCTGAGCTGAAATCAAGAGTCGGATACTTAACCAACTGAGCCACCCAGGTGCCCCAAAGCTACATTATTAGTCATCAGGGAAATAGAAATCAAAGCCACAGCAAGATACTACCTCACACCTATTAGGATGGCTAGAGTTTTAAAAAATGGACGTAAGTGTTGGTGGGGATGTAGAGAAATTGTAACCCACGTAAATTGCTTGTGGGTTGGTAAAACCGTATGTAGCCCCTTTGGAAAGTAGTGTGTCTGTTCCTCAAAATGCTAATGTTTCTTTATTTTTGAGAGAGAGAGAGAGAGAGAGAGAGAGAGAGCATGAGTGAGGGAGGGGCAGAGAGAGGGAGACACAGAATCTGAAACAGGCTCCAGGCTCCAAGCTGTCAGCACAGAGCCCGACGCGGGGCTCGAACTCACGGACCGTGAGATCATGACCTGAGCCGAAGTTGGCCGCTCAACCGACTGAGCCATCCAGGCGCCCCCCCCAGTCTTCGTCTTTATAATCATATTCTATAATTCCATTTGCAGGAAATATCCAGAATAGGCAAATGTATGGACACAGAACATAAATTGGTTGTCGCTTAGGAGAAGCGGGGAAGCGGAGAGGGCTGCTGATGGATATGGGCTTCTGGGGGTGGGGGGGGCAAGGGTGATGATACTGTTCTCAAATTAAATTACAGTAATGGCCGCATAACTCTGTGAATACACTGAGAACAACTTATGGAATGGAATTTAAGATGCTTACAGTCTAGCGGGAGAGAAACTATATGTGCATAAATGATCAAGGCAAGATATACAGTAAGAAATACCACCCGAGAGGGCTAGATTAATTGCTGTGTGCCTTCAGAGAAAAACAGTTCCTTCCATTGAGATGGAATCTGGGACACTTTTGTGGAAGAGAAGGCATTTGGGCTGAGCCTTCCAAGGTGACTTACGTATACCCAGACATAACGGTGGGAAAGGCTGTTTGCTGGCTGGCTCGCTGGCTGGAACAACATAGGGGTGAGAAAGCTCCCTCACTGAGCAGCCTTTTTAGGCATTAGAAATAAGAAGGAGAAACATCTCCCCTGCCCCCACCCCAAGAAGGCTGCTGTCCAGTAGGGGAGACAAAAATATGAAAGGCTACGATAAAAGATGAATAAGTCATAGGGAGTCCTAGGAGAGGGTACAGCATGTGCAAAGGCCATGGGGTCTGGTGGAGCTTACGAGCGGGGGTAGCAGCAAGAACTCTCCCTGAGAGACGGTCGGAGAGCAGCCGGACAGGCAAAGCCAATGGCAAGCTATTAATTGTACATTGTGCTGTTCTTGCAAATTTTGTGTAAGTCGAAATTTTTCTTAATAAAAAGCTATAAAGGAGAAAGACATCGTGGCCTTGTTGGGGTGGTGGTGTAAGTATTAAAAACAGTTTCAAAGCCTACACTTGACCGGGGTCCGCACCACAATGCATGGAGGGCTGAGTTAGGCCAAATCCATGACATCAAGATGCTTTTCATCTCAGCCGCAACCCGCGAGTGGCCTCCTTACGGCGAAGCCCCAAGGGGCTGTGTGCTCTCACCAGCCTGTGTGTGATCCGTTTCTGTAATGGCCTCTTTGCTCCCTGATGCAGGAGGTCCAAACCGCCAATTTCAGCACAGGACGGGCTCGTTACGTTGTTTTCACTCAAGCTTTCAAATCCCAGTGGTGGCTCTCCTAGAGAATTGGCAGGCTGCGGTTTCCTTTTATTTTGTAAGGTTGTTTAAGGAACGACCACGGGGCGCTTCTGTGACTGATGAAGAGCGTGATCTTGGAAGCAAGATGTGCTTGGATTCAAATCCAGACTGCTCTTACTGAGCTGTGTGCCTTCAGGCAAATGACTTAGCCTTTCTGGGCACTGGCTATCACACCTACTGCAGTAAGTTTGTTATTAAACATCAAATGCAGAAGAAACACGGCAGGGTCGGGCACGGAACTGGAATTGGGGGTAGCTATTATTATTTTTGTCCTTTGAAAAATTTTGATTTTATCTTCATCTTTCTCTTGTACTCCCTTCAGTTTCTTTGTCTTCCTTCTTCTCTCTCATCTTCCTCTTTCTTTTTTCACCTTAACAATTTGCCCTTCAAAGAACCCAGAAACCAGTGTATGAAATTCTCCGCTGTAATATTACCCTGGCCATCCAGAGGTGATTCTTGAACCGGAAGTCCCTGAGAAAGGAGTTGTGTTGACATTTGATTGGGGGTCGGAGGAGTCCATCTTGTATTAATTACACCTTATGTTAAAAGGATCTGGGGGGGGGCGCCTGGGTGGCGCAGTCGGTTAAGCGTCCGACTTCAGCCAGGTCACGATCTCACGGTCCGTGAGTTCGAGCCCCGCGTCAGGCTCTGGGCTGATGGCTCGGAGCCTGGAGCCTGTTTCCGATTCTGTGTCTCCCTCTCTCTCTGCCCCTCCCCCGTTCATGCTCTGTCTCTCTCTGTCCCAAAAAAAAAAAAAAAAAAAAAAAAAAAAGTTGAAAAAAAAAAAAAAAAAAAGGATCTGGGGGCGCCTGGGTGGCTCAGTCGGTTCAATGTCTGACTCTTGATTTTGGCTCAGGTCATGATCCCAGGATTCTGGGATCAAGCCCCACGTCAGGCCCTGCACTGAGTGTGGAGCCTGCTTAACATTCTCTCTCTCCCTCTGCCCCTCTCTCCCGTTCTCGTGCATATGCGTGCTCTCTCTCTCTCTCTCTCTCTCTGAAAAAATAAATTTTTTAAAAAGGATCTGTAGGGGCGCCTGGGTGGCTCAGTCGGTTGGGCATCCGACTTTGGCTCAGGTCATGATCTCACAGCTTGTGAGTTCGAGCCCCGCATCGGGCTCCGTGCTGACAGTCCAGAGCCTGGAGCTTTCTTCAGATTCCGTGTCTCCCTCTGTCTCTGCCCCTCCCCTGCTCAGGTTCTGCCTCTGTCCTTCAAAAATAAATAAACATTAAAAATAATTAAGAAAAAAAAAAAAGGATCTGTAAGCAAAATACGTGTGCACTTTAATCTTATCATTGGCCCAGCACTGTAGGTAGAAGGCATTATTAAATCAATGACCAATGACAAGAGAGTGCAGCTCTGTTCTATTTTTCCTCTAGGAAAATATGAACTAGGTGTTTTTTAAAACTTAGTATTGTGTTCAGGCAGATGCTAAACATTCCCCAGTGGGCGAAGGCTTTTACACTCATCTTTCTTTTTTTTTTTTTTTTTTAATTATTTTTAATGTTTATTTATTTTTGAGACAGAGAGAGACAGAGCATGAACAGGGGAGGGGCAGAGAGAGAGGGAGACACAGAATCTGAAACAGGCTCCAGGCTCTGAGCTGTCAGCACAGAGCCCGACGCGGGGCTCGAACTCACGGACCGTGAGATCATGACCTGAGCCAAAGTCGGCCGCTTAACCGACTGAGCCACCCAGGCGCCCCTACGCTCATCTTTCAAACATTTTTAATTCAGGCAAGTTTGATACAGAGAAATTGGGGTCCCAGGTTTGCCCCGTCTCATTTTGGCTCTTAGAGAGTGAAAAGGGGGAACATGATGTGGTCTCTGCCCGAAGCTGGTTCAGTTAGGGTCGCTCCTGGGACCTGTCTCAGTAGAGAGGACTCCCTTGCAAATCCACTTCGGGCAAGTTGGAGACATCATTGGATCAAGGGAGGTCACTTGACCAGAGTGGGCCCATCCATTGGCTGATGGGTGGCTCATAATGGCGGTCTCCCAGGGAGCAAGCTATTATTTAGACTAGCTCCCTGTAGTAAAATGGCAAATGGAAACAGACAGACAGACAGACAGAGATGGGATAGAGCAACACGTCCCCAGAGCTACATTGCGTCCTGACAGCTTTCCCTGGAAGGGGCTCGAATATCCTCACTGCCTATCTTGAAGGATGCCTTGATGGCTCTCCATTCTCCACGATGGACCGGGGCCTCCTGCTAGCTCACAGGGCACAAAGCAGAGGCAAATGTACACAGTTAGCAGGTTTTCTCCCCAACCCTTTGGCTTTGTATCTTTGCATGCAGATGTCTACATTTTGTATTGCTTTTTTGAGGTAATATGTTTTTAAGCGCCTTCCTGAATTTATTTTTCTACCTGTCACCGTAGCAAATCCACCCGAATATCAAGAATGTTCTCCCCATCTCAAGACCATGACTTAATCATACCTGCAAAGACCTTTTTTTTCCACGTGTGGTGCCAGTCACAGCCTCCAAGGACTAGGACTTGGACATCTTTGGGGGGCCGTGGAGGGAATGTTCCAGTTGGCTGTTATTTGGTGCCTCTCCCTCCCACTTGCTGGAGATGTGCCCTCCTCTGCTCCAACCTTCCCTAACAGCAAACACTCTGGCTTTCCCGCACAGTCCAGCTCCCTCCTGACTCCCTATCTCTGTGACAGCCGCATCATTTTCTCCATCACCCTCCTGGGAGTTATCTTTGACCCTTCCAGCTCCTTCCCTATTCAGACCTCACCCCACCCACACTTTATGAGTCACAGATCTCAGAGTCCCCAAGTCTCTGAGCAGAGGGGAAACTTCCCATCCAATACCTTTGATTCACAGAGACAGAGCTGAGCCCCAGAGAGACGTGGAGACTTGTCCACATCACCTGGCGATTTAATGCCAAGGCTGGATGAGAGCCCCGGGGGCCCCTGGCCCCGGCTGCCCATTCTGGTGAACGTCCTCCCAAGGACGGTGCTGGCCACATCCTTCTTCTCCAGCCCTCCCCTCACCTCCTCTCCGCAGGATGCTGCAGAAGCCCCTGGGGGCCTCTCCTCCGGTCTCCCCAGCCTTGGTTCACTGCTCCCACCTGACCTGGGTCACCCCCGTGGAGATGGTTTCAGCGTCTCCCCATGACGCAGAGGCCAGATTCAACTATTCAGCGAACATTTATTAAGCATCTATTACATGCTAGCTGTTGGGGGCGGGGGATACATGGCGAACCATGTGTCTGGGTGGCATGCTGCTGTGGCCTGGCATTCGCGTGTCTCAGCCACCTCCCCAGGCCCCCACTGCCCCAAGGAGCCCACCTGCACGACTGGGGTGCCCGCACTCATGTTTCTGCACGTCCAGGGGGGTCGTCCCCTGTGTGCAGAGCACCCGGTTCCTTCCTTGCCATCTTCAAAGCCCAGTGCCTGGCCCCGCCTACGAAGCACGCCCTGCACTCCAGCCCAGGACCCTGAATTTAGCCCCGTTGGCTGGTATGCACCCTTCTGCGACCTCGGTCCTGCTTCCTGCCATGGGTTGATCGAAGGAGCCCCTGGCAGCTGCCTCCCAGGGTAACTTTCCGCCGCCATCCCCACTTGGCTGCACCTGTCTTTCCTGGGTTTCGCTACTGCCTCCAGCAGAGGCACCCCTGACTCGGTGGCCCCAAAGCGCCCCCGCTCCGAATGCGACGGTTTGTGTCATTGCCTCTCTGGGGAGCAAAGTCAGGGGGAGCCCCTCAGCACAAGGGTGCTGTGTGTCCAAGAGCCGAGAAACTCCCCCGGGGGCCCGTCACCTGTTCCCACCCCAGAGTCCGGAAAACTGGGGACCTCGGAGAAGTCCTGTTTCGTCCTCAATAGTAAGCGTTCCTGTCCTCCATAGACCCTGAGCAACCTGACCAGCCGGACGGCACAGATTCCTGACATTGTTATGGGTGTTTTACCTAGTTCCTGCGAGCCCCGTGGGGTTTCATTACCTCTGGCTGGCTTTGTAACAGACTACCCCAAACTCAGTGGCTCGAAACAACAGCAATGCTATTTGCATCTGTGGGCTGTGAATTTAAACAAGGCTGGGGAGGGGTGGGGGAGGCTGGTCTCTGTCTGGGTGGGACATCCAACGTGACGCCTCCCCCACCGTGTTGGGCGCGTCTCAGCCGGCCTGGCTCCCAGCCAAGTCTGGGGGTGGCTGGACCGGCCAGCACAGGGGCACACACTGGGCTGAGTCCCTCAGTCCTCTTTCTCAGAGCCTCGGGGCCTGTCCCTCTCTCCACGTGGCCTCTGCAGCAGGAGAGACAGGCTCGTTCCGTGGTACCTCGGGGCTCCAAGAACGCCGGGGCAGAATCCACTAAGCTTTCCAGGCTTTTCTAGGCTCGTGCTGGTTCCCTGTCACCTCTGTCATAGTCCATTGTGTTAGGCAGCCCAGACTCCAGGATGCATCCGTTCAATGCCAGGAAGGCACGAGTGCCGGGAGGGGTGAATACCAGGGCTGTGGGTCACGGCGACCAGCCCTGTAGCGACTTACTCTCCATGCCTTTTCTTTCCAGGTGGTTCTTTGAGGTGGGGAGGGGTGGCTCTGCCCCTCAGCACCCTTCCTAATGGCTGGCTCCTAGGACTGGCTGGCTTCATCACATTCATTTCCTTGAGAAAGGAGAAGGGGAACCATCTGTGTCCCCAAGAGCTTTCCTTGGGATTGGTTGCAGGGAAATGAAGCATTTGGGCCTTTGGGCCACCTTCTTTTACACATCAGAGAACTGGGTCTCATCTGAGCTTTTAGCTTATATTTCTGAAAACGACCACATAAAAAAGGAGGAGATGAGGCTTGAGAGCCCAGGACTCTCGTGTTTTGTTGAAAAATAGGGAAATAGGGGTGCCTGGCTGGCTCCGTTGGTGGAGCATGCGACTCTTGATCTCAGGGCCGTGAGTTCAAGCCCCACGTTGGGCAAAGAGCTTACTTTAAAAAAAAAGAAAAGAAAAGAAAAATAGGGAAATAAACTGACTTTTCAGAAGTTCATTGCCTAGCCAACTTCTCCTGACTATGTCTAATCTGTAAAACAAAAGATATCCATATTTTCTTCCACAGGCTACCTTCACCCAGATGCTCACTGCTTTGATTGGATATACCCGATTATTTCTCACGCCCTTTGAACCCAAACGAATCACATGGTGGCAGCCACTGTCTGGGGTGAGGGCCACTGGGGTTACCCCAAAGTCCCCATGCTTCCTAAATGTGATAAAACTAGTTCCTTGGAGGACAAGATAACCCCCCACCTCCTCTCCCAAGAGAATATTTGGAAACATCTCCATATTTGAAAACTGTACTCGAGCAGCGATTTGGTGACCGTGGGTTCTTTTTTTGCCTTGTTTTTTGTTTGCACGTTTATTTAACCGAAACTACTTTTTCCAACTTTAACTCTCTTCTTTGCGTCTTCTATGTTCTGCCCAAAGGAAGTCACCACCAGATACATCCTCTGCTTCTGCTTGACTTGTGTTCAAATCATTCCCTCCACTGAACACGCCAGACCGTGCTCTCTCCACCTGTCAATATTCAAAAAAAAAAAAAAAAAATTTTTTTTAAGAGAGAGAGAGAGAGATAGAGCACAAGTGGGGGAGGGGCAGGGAGAGAGGGAGACAGAATCCAAAGCAGGCTCCAAGCTATGAGCTGTCCGTGCAGAGCCTGATGCAGGACTTAAACCCATGACCTGAGCCACCCAGGCGCCCCTACCTGCTGATATTTTCTTAAGATTCATACAAATGCTCCTCCTGCAAGGTGCCTTCTTCCCCCAGTCCCTCCAAGCAAATGTGGTCTTCCTCCCCTCTGAGCCTAGCACACTTGGAGCGCATTCTGTGTGGCTCTCGCGTGGGCCCTGTACGGGGTCTCTTGCGTGTTCTACGCTGTAAGGTCCCTGGGGGCGTGGGGCTTGTGATTTACCAGAATTTACTCTCCCTGAGTCACCCAGCCCAGTGCCTTGCATGGGGAAGTATTGGCTATTTGTGTGGAATTTGTCTTTGTGCCTATAGAATTACCTTTCTTCTCTTTCCAGAACTGTGTGTAGGTTATGTGAGCAACGATGAGGTCACCCCCACCTCCAAGAATTTGAAGATAGGAAAATAAGATTTCCCTCGGAGATAAGGTTAACAGATTTAGCAATAAAAGTACAGGATGCCCAGTTAATTGGAACTTCAGAGAAATTATAATAATAATAAATATATAATATATATAATACATATGATAATAATTTTAAGAATAAAGCATGTCCAAAGCTATACTTGGGGCATGCTTATGCCAAAAAGCTATTCATTGGTTGTCTGAAATTCAAATACCTGGGAATCTTGCATTGTATCTGACAACCCCTGCTTTGAGAGTTAAACCATAAAGCTAACACAAATGTGAGGGGCGCCTGGGAGGCTCAGTCGGTTAAGTGTCCGACTTAGGCTCAGGTCATGATCTCAGAGTTTGTGAGTTTGAGCCCCGTATCGAGCTCCATGCCAGCAGCTCAGAGCCTGGAGCCTGCTTCGGATTCTGTGTCTCCCTCTCTCTCTATTCCTGCCCAGCTTGTGCTCTGTCTCTCTCTCAAAAATAAATAAACATTAAAAGAAAAAAGAAAAAAAAAAAAAGAAATGTGAAGTCACATTAGGAAGTCAGAATGGGTCCTTCAGCAAGACTTGACTATAATTGGAGAATCTAAGGAAAGCGTATTTACAGAAACACTTCAAACCTTCTATTGTGACATATCAAGAATGTGCCAGTCAGGAAGGGGGTTGGCCCACAATGGAAAATGGAGGGTGCTCTGAGCTCATTGTGGAGATAGACTTACCAGGCCTTTGCATGGCCACTGGGGTCACCCCGAAGTCCCCATGTTTACCGGGAAAACTTGTTAGAATCTGGAGTCCCATCCCTCCCAGGAGTGAATGTTCTGGTCTGAGAATGGATGTATTTATATTCAGCCTTCTGAGGGTAACAGTTAAATGGCCTCAGGGACTTTTTACACCATTTTCTCCGTGCTGGAACCCCCAGGTGACACCCAGGGTCAGTAAGTTGTGTTTTATCTCAACTACTGCACTCTGTTTTGCGGGCTGTCTGCTACAGCAAATGGCAGAATACGTTTCTTTTCTTTCTTTTTTTTTTTTAATGTTTATTTATTTTGAGAGAGAGAGAGTACGCTCGTGCACATGTGCGAGATCAGGGGAAGGGCAGAGAGAGAGAGGGAGAGAGAGAGAATCCCAAGCAGGCTCCACACCGTCAGTACAGAACCTGATGCCGGGCTCGATCTCGCAGACTGTGAGATCATGACCTGAATGGAAATCAAGCGTCTGACGCTTAACCAACTGAGCCACTCAGGCGCCCCCAGAATCCATTTCTTCAGGGTCTAAGTGCAGGGCCATAGTAAGTAGCGTTTGTTTATTTATTTATTATTTATTTATTTATTTATTTTTAATTTTTTTTTTTTGATGTTTATTTTTGAGAGAGAGAGACAGAGTGTGAGCAGGGGAGGGTCAGAGAGAGAGAGAGAGAGGGAGACACAAAATCCAAAGCAGGCTCCAGGCTTTGAGCTGTCAGCACAGAGCCCGATGGCAGGGCTCGACTCATGAACCACGAGATCATGACCTGAGCCGAAGTCAGATGCTCAACGGACTGAGCCACCCCGGCACCCCATAAGTAGCATTTATTAAGTGCTTCCTATCTCTTCCAGAATCCTTAGAATAACTCGATCTCAGATTTAGAGATCAAGAAGAGAGGTTTAACAACACCTTGTCCCAGGTCACGCGCCCAATACGTGGCCCAACTGGGACTCAAACCCGTGGATTCTTCCTATGATTATTAACCATTATTGGCAAAGTTGCAAGCATCTTTCTTTTTTTTTAAATTTTTTTTTAACGTTTATTTATTTTTGAGACAGAGAGAGACAGAGCATGAATGGGTGAGGGTCAGAGAGAGGGAGACACAGATTCTGAAACAGGCTCCAGGCTCTGAGCTGTCAGCACAGAGCCCGACGCGGGGCTCGAACTCACGGACCGCGAGATCGTGACCTGAGCCGAAGTCGGCCGCTCAACTGACTGAGCCACCCAAGCGCCCCTCAAGCATCTTTCTTTACACACACAGATACCCATATTTTTATATGAATAGGCTCAAGTTATATGCACTGTTTTGAACCTTTTTAATTCAGCAAGATCTGGGGGACATCCCTCCGTGTATGTGGTCCCAACTGCCATGCCGTAGAATCACGCAGAGTAGAGCTTTACATGTTAACAGAGACTTTGACAACTCAAAAAAACAAGCTCAAGAAGACTCCAGAGGTGAAATCCAAATATTAAGGAGTAAGAAATACTCAGCCTTGAAAAGAAACAGCCTCAAGCCCTATCACATCCAAGGCCACCAATAAAAGCCTAGTCAGTTTTAAAGCCACTGCACAGCCATCCACAGTAAGAATCTTTTCGTGTTTTGTGCTTTGTGAGAGGGCCGAAGTTATTTGAATTACCGTTTAAGAGGCTTTACCCAGGTTACTAGGCTGGATCCTGAATCAACTGAGGTGTGTATGTATAGAAAACCACAGACTCTAAACAGGAAAGGGAAGGGTCTAGAAGGCAGCCCAGGGGGGAGACCCCCCCCCCCTTGCCAGTTATGTGGACACCTGCTGTTTCAGAAGCCTGTCACTGTCAGGGCTGTAAATCAATCCCCTGGATGAAAAGGATTATAAATCACTGCTCTCCTTTCATTTGAATATACATACCCCCAAACCCTTCCCAGGAGAGTCCTGGGCCCGCAGAGTTCAACCACCCCTGGTGACTCACACCAACAGGCTGTTTGGTCAGAGAGCATTTCCGTAATCAGAACTTGTGACCGACATGTCCAACCACGAGGATGTATCACAAGGACTTGTCGTGAGCGCCGGTCTCTTAGCAGAGACGGGCTGCTAAAATGTTAGGGCTTTGCGTTTTTGCCTTTGGGGTTTTGTCACGCTGTCAGTAATGTGGTCAGCTTCTTCTGATCACAAACAGTTGGAAGGGGCTTTCCCAAGTCTTATTTCATCCGCTCAGCCACCCTACGGGTACAGGTTCTTACTGTCCCGTTTTGTGGATAAAGGCACTGAAGCTCAGGGAGGTAAAGTATTTTGTCCGAGAAGGGCCACTGAGGGGGCGGGGGGGGGGGGGGTGCCTCAACTTAAAACCAAGTCCACTGACCATGGATTCTAGAGTCTCTGCCTGTGGTGCCCAGGCCTGAGCTTCCAGAATAGTTGTTTTTTTTTTTTTTTTTTTAATGTTTTAATGTTTATTTTTAGAGTGAGCAGGGGAGGGGGCAGAGAGAGAGGGAGACACAGAATCTGAAGCAGGCTCCATCCAGGCTCTGGGCTGTCAGCCCAGAGCCCAATGCAGGGCTCAAACCCACAAACCGTGAGATGGTGACCTGAGCCGAAGTTGGACACTTAACCGACTGAGCCACCCAGGTGCCCCTGAAGTAGCTCAGTTTAACCCTCACGATCTCTACGGAACTGTCCACACCACCACGCCAAGGGTATTAGGCTGAGCTTCGTTTTCCTCAGCCTCCCCCACCCCCGTGCCTGCTGGGCTGACTGCTGCCACTGGACGGCCCAGAGAG
Source organism: Panthera onca (assembly GCF_046562875.1). Lineage (NCBI taxonomy): Eukaryota > Metazoa > Chordata > Mammalia > Carnivora > Felidae > Panthera > Panthera onca. Next base: position 4,451,897 of record NC_138352.1, read on the forward strand.
AAGAGTGACTCAGAAAGGCAAGGAGGAGAGTTTCCAGGCAGGAATGCTCCGTGGAGTCAGATGCCAGGGGTGATAACGGCCCACAACGTGCCATGCTTTGTTGTGACTTTGTGCCTTCAGTACATGCTGTTCCCTCTGCCTGGACTGTCCTGAACTGGCCAGTCCCTACACCTCCAAGACTCAGCCCCAAGTATTGCTTCTTTGTCTACACAGTGGAAACATCATTATTGCTTAAAATGTAACACAGCCTCCTTATTTTAAAAAGCAAGCACAAGGGAACACATTTTTTTAACTTGTCTTTAAATGCACACATTTAACATGTATATGTGAATTTGATACTTAATATTTATACTGAATAAAAAATAAAAATGTCTACATTTTTGTGTTTGTACATTTTACGTATAAAATATGCACATTTGTATACAAATGTAAACTCTCACCGTGGAATCATACTACGTATGGGTTTTATAACTCATTTCCATTCACCTTATAATGGATCTATTTCATATCATCAATAAGTACTGATTTACATAAGATTTATATTTGAGTACGAATACTTAATAAATATAAAACTAGTAAGTGCTCATTGCAATAAATATCTAGAGTACCAAAAGATACAAAAAAGGAAGTAAACAGCACAGAAAGCCCTCCTTCCAGAGAGAACCATCGTTAACATTTTGGCTTTGACTTGACACACATATACTCATGCTGTTACATAAATAGGCTCAAGTTGTAGATTCTGGTTTGAAGACCTTTTTCTATTTTATGTATGTCTTACTGCTGTCTTTCTTTTAAAAAAAAATTTTTTTAGGGGCACCTGGGTGGCTCAGTTGGTTAAGCTTCCGACTTTGGCTCAGGTCATGATCTCGCAGTTCGTGAGTTCGAGCCCCGCGTCGGGCTCTGTCCTGACAGCTCAGAGCCTGGGGCCTGCTTCGGATTCTGTGTCTCCCTCTCCCTCTCTCTGCCCCTCCCCCGCCCATGCTCTTTCTCTCTCTCTCTCTCTCAAAAATAAGTGAGCTTTAAAAGAATTTTTAATTTTTTAAATGTTTTTATTTATTTTTGAGAGACAGAGCGTGAGTGGGGGAGGGGGAGAGAGAGAGAGAGAGAGGGAGGGAGGGAGGGAGGGAGAGAGACACAGAATCCGAAGCAGGCCCCAGGCTCTGAGCTGTCGGCACAGAGCCCGACGCGGGGCTCGAACTCACGAACGGGGAGACCATGACCTGAGCCAAAGTCAGCAGCTTAACCAACTGAGCCACCCAGGTGCCCCACTACTGTCTTTCATCATGTTGACTCAAGCAGATGTGTTTTTACGTTGCACAGAAGTGTGTGTTTCTGTTTGTTTATTTATTTAGAATCCCAAACAAACAGGCTCTGCACTGCCAGTGAGGAGCCCCATGTGGGCCTCGAACCCACGAACTTTGAGACCGTGACCTGAGCCGAAGTTGGAGCCTCAATCGACGGAGCCACCGGGCACCCCAGAAGTGTGCGTTTTTTTAACCGCCTCAAGGGGCACCTCTGGCGACATTCTCCCTTCTGTTTCCTGTGCCCACACTTGATTCTATCAATTGCCACTTTGTCATCTGTCTTCGTGTCCTTTCTTTCCCTCAGAGACTGTCAGGCCCTCCATCGTGTGCCTCAGGCAGCACCAGCGGGGCCCTGCAGGCATCGGTGGGGGGGGGGGTGTGTGTGTGTGTGGTTGCTGACTCCCTTGGAGCGTGAAACGGAGGTAAGGGCTCAGGGAGGGTCCTGGGGGAGGCCCCCTCAGGTGGCACCTGCGTTTCACACTTGCTGGGCATCTCTGGGTTGTGAGCTAAGTGGGTTGTGCTTGTGAGGAAGAGGCCCTGAAGGACACACGAGAGCAAGGAGACCTTTCCTGCCTCAAAGCGCGCCTCGGAAGCCTGGAGGTGCCCCTTCTGTCTCCAGTCTCCCTGGGGCTCCCCACTGTGACCTGGCCAGAGGGAAGCTAGCTGCTTTGGGGCGGCGGCTGTCCCCTCCCCCAGCAGGTCGGAAAGGACGCAGAGGATGTCTTCAGTCTTTCCATAGAGGTCACTGATTGAGTGGGCTGTTTGATGTTTGGTTAGTGCAGAGACACTTCCTCTTTCGTTTGTGTCTCGTTAGGGCTTCCTCCCATCCCCCCGCCCCCCAACCCCCCTCCCTGCTTGGAGACTGAAAAAGGGGAACAAAGCGGAAGGGGAAAGAAAACTGAACATTTCAGATGTAGCTGTGATGCTGGAGACCGCTGTGGGGGTGGGGGTGGTCTGTGGAAGTCACCGGGGGTGGGGGGGTGGCACCCTCCAGAGGTCATGAGGCCCCCCTTGACCTAGCCTTTCTCCCTGCCCTCCCACTAACTTCCATGGCTCCCGCCCAAGCACTCCTAAATGCTTACGGGAGATCCTTGGAACCCTGAGTCCTATTTTTCAGGGAGCAGCATCCTTAAAGGAAAACCTAGATCTGTTTTTGTTCATTTCATTGGGTTGACTATATTCATTTGCAAGGCAGATATAGCTAACACACATGTGTGTGTGTTTATACACACACACACACACACACACACACACACACACACACAGACACCCCAGATTGTGGTAGCTTTTGGAAACTGTCTGAGGCACAGAAAATAACTTGCCTGACAAGACATCAAAGACTTGCAAAGAGACCACAGCAGCAAAGGCCTTCAGACTGCCTAGCAATTTCTACGTGATTGATGATAAGCATCTATTTGCTCCAGTAAGTCGAAGTAGAACTGTAACCTTTTATTTGTTCCGGGAAACAGTAACTGAAGTCACAAATCATAAATAATAAAAGATAGAAAAGTCCTCTTTTAACCTAATGGACTAAAAGATCTCTTGCTTTTCATTTCTGCTAATGGCCTCCCCAACTTGGCACTATCCGAGCTGGCCAAGGACAGGCAAACCGAGCCTCAGTTAGCAAGCAGGACTTGGTCCAAAAGATCGTTTATAAGTTGCTTGTTTGGAACGCAGAATGCATTTTCCCTAAAAATCTATCTTTCCCAGGGTGACTGGGCACTCAAGTTCCCCTTGCACGGGACTCCCCAACCTGTAGAGTACCCGGGCGCTGGGTCTTTGAAGGCAAGCTGTCTGCAGTGCCAGAGGGAGGAAACAAGTCAACTCTCGCTAGTGTAGCACCGGCCCAGCACAATTTAAATGTAAGTGCATTTTCTTTTTTATCCTCTCACCTCCCTTGTGGCATCCAGGTCCCAGGGCCCGAATCTCATGGCTCACAATCTGCCTTATGTGCTCTAGGCTGCTCGGCTGAGGGACTCCGTGACCCTAAATTACCTACTTGTTTCCACTTCCTGGTCGGTCAGACTTCCATTTCCTCAGAGCAGCTGATAACGGCTAAGGGCTAGAGGAAAAGTAAACGGAGCAGGTATGAATTCATACCAGCAGGTGAATGACTGAAATCCTCTTAATATATTCTCAGGTTAAAATGGGTTGGTTGTGACATTTGAGAGTCATCGTGGGCCGTAAGTTAAAGAGGATGAAAACAAGGGGGTTAAGGATTCAGAAACTGCACACCCATGAGTGGGATGCTCAGGCTAATTACTATACCCTGTTTCCAGAACACTGGCAGTCAGGAAACAATTCTTTTTTGGGGGGAAAAAAGGAAGGGGGATGGTCACAGGTTCAGACACTAGGGAATCTCTCCTCAGTGAATCAGCTGGTTCTCTGCCAGATCACCCTTGAGAACTCCCAGTGGATAAGCTGCTTTCATGTACCCAAAACCATCAACCAGCTTTGTTGATGCTTCATGATGAAATCTTAACAGACAGCCGAGGGTCGTCAAATGTTTGTGGAAAGTTATAACATGAAAGAAAAAGACCCAAACAGAGGAAACAACGAACGAAACTTCAAAAATAGCATAGTTCATACCCATAGAGAAACAGGAGAAGACATCTTATCCATTAAATGAGAAACGGTGTAAAATAAACAATCTGAATAAGAAAGAACGTTTGGCTATTAAAAAATAGAATGTTTGAAAAAAAAAAAGATACTCAAAAGAAAAGACAGAAGATAATTGGTGAAAACTTCAGAAAATAGAAGAAAAAGATGGATGGAAAAAATGACAGAAAAGATAAGAAAATGAGAGGATCCATCTTGAAAGTCCCACATCCAGCAAATATGGAGAGAAGGAAATTTCTCAGAATGGAAAGATAATAGACTCAAGATTGAAGAGCCTCCTGAATGAGCAGCAAAATGAATGGGGAAGAAAAAAAAACAAAAAGCTCAGACCAGCTCACATCTTTAAAAAACTTATAAACATATATACTTAAAAAAACTTAGAGTCCTCCAGGACTCTAAGGATGAACGGAAGATTCCAAGATCTTCCTAAAAAAAGCAGGTAACATACAAAGGATCAGGAATCAAAATGGTTATATTATCGTTAAGTCGGAAAAAATGGAAGAAACCCTTCCTAACGCTGAGGCAAGAAGATTTTTCCACCTAAAATTCCACACCCATCCAGGGAAACTCTCAGTCAAGAAAGCGTGCTCATAGCACACGGCTCAGCTCTCCAGTGAACAACGAATAATTATCCTGGTGGGGGTGCTGATCACAGAGTCAATCAAAAGTTGTGATACAACTACATTGGGGGGGGGGAGGAGTGAGCCGTGTGAGGGTGTGTGAGAGAGGTCACTCCCCATCTACCATGGCAACAAATCAATAGACGCTGCCTTAAACCAATGGATCAAGAAAGCTCATTATATGCACCCTGTTCAGAAATATGACAAAAATGCCAGGGAAAACAGCTGAGAGCCTCTTGGAAGTTGGCCTATCGGGTGGTGCTGTTACTTTTCATTACAACTCTTTTGGTATGATCTGGCTTTTTAAAATGTACTTGGAATATTTTCATATATTTAGTAATGTATTTTATTTATTTATTTGCTTACTTACTTATTTACTTACTTACCGAGCCATTCAGGCATCCCTAGCAATTTTTAAATAAAATCAGAGAACTAGGAAAATAAATGATAGATTAGCTGTTAAACTAAATGGATCTCTAGTGGAATTTCAGGGTGAGTAAAATTCAGAGACTGTGGGGAAATGGACGAGTGGGAAGGGGGAAGAGGTACAATTAAAACAGGAGTTCACACTGATAAGAAACTCGTATTTATTTATGAAATAATTATGAAAATGTGCTTGGTTTTAGAAAATATATGCTGGAGTAGTTAGGAGTAAAGAGACATGTCTGCAACTTACTCTCAAATGGTTCAGAGGGAAGAAATGTAAATTATATACCTTTTTATTCTAAAACTAAAGCTTAATAAATACAAGGTACTAACATTTTTAAACAATAGCTAGTAAATACTTAGGGACTGTACAGAAATACGGTATCCTTCTAAAATTTGGGGGCAACCACAATGGGTTTTTTTGTCCAGGAAGTGAATTTAAATGGTTTAAATGAAAAACGAAAAATTCTTGTTAATGAATACAGGAGTTGAATAAAAACGTAATGAATAACTTTTGTTCCAGATACCTTGAATGAAAGCGTTTCCCTTTAAGCATCTCACAGTTTAGAAAGGGAGACATGAGTTATAGTCGTTGTGATAAGGACAAGGAAAGCAGTATACGCAAGGCGACGAGCACTGGAGAGGAGTGGGTTTTGTCTTCCAGGAGGTGGGGTTAGGGAGAGCTCTATGGAACAGGTGAACGCCCAGCTCGGCGAAGGCTCTCAGGATGTCAGAAGGCCATTCGATCAAGAGTTAAAATGTCCAAAGTTAATTCACTTACTCCCTACAACTATAGAAGGTCTGTGCTATTATTATCTCTGTTGTACAAACCAGGGAAGAGATGCATAAGGTTAAATAATTCATGCAAGGCCATATGCTAATGAGCAGGGGTTCCAAGGTCCAAACCCAGATCATCGTCTTAGCCCCTGCCCTACACTGACTCTCGGGATGTCTTGGAGACTGGCATTCAATCAAAAGGCACCACGTCCAAGAAAGTTTGCTACTTCTGGGCACAGTGTGAGGGATGCGTTGATGTTCTCAGTTTGAAACTTGGGGATCGGGAATGAGGGGCGTGCATTTATTGAAGAATGGGGTCCAGGTAAGGATGGGAATGGGCGCTGTGATCAAAGAATGAATTCGGACATTTGCAGATCGAGGGGGAGTAAACAAATGAGAGACCCAGGTCATCCCCGGAGTTGAAAAGATCAAACATCCATTAAGTGAAGGCTCGCTAAGGAGAGACAGCAAGCGATTAAGGGTGGAGAAGATAACCATTAGAGACGGCTCTGTAGTAGGACGATGGCTTGGAAGTGAAAACTGGGGCTCAGGGGTATTTTTGAGTGACGGTTGGAGGGAAGAAGCGATGTCCAGGGAGGAAAGCTGGGTGTCCCTTAAGGTGAGGCTCTTGGGAAGAGAACTTGCGGGGAAAGGTGGAGGTTCGAGGAAACAGGCTTAACAATGGACTAGGGTTTTTCCCGGGTTCCTTGCAGGAAGCTGGTGTGTATATGGAGTGGAGAGCGTGGGGCGAACCTGGGGAAGAATCAACTGAGTTGGATCCGGAGGTGGGTGGGCTTGTTTGGACGCGCACACCCTTGAAGGGAGAGGGGATGGGGATTAGGTTGGCTTTTGTCCTTGGCAGCCCTAGGGGGCACTAGCCGGCCTGACCACCGACACCGGGACACAAAGGGGCTGTAGAGGGGTGGGCCAGGGGATCCTCTGCGTTCACATGCAACTTCCCAGGGCTGAAGGGGCTTCAGGGATCAGAGCTCCCTCCCGCCACCTTCCCACAGGAGACCCCCTGAGGCCCAGAGAGGTCAACCGGCCTACCCAAGACCACACAGCTAATTCAGTCCCAGCGCCCGCCCGCGCCTTTTTTCTACTTGTCTCCGGCACACGCCTTTGGGCCTTTTCAGCACCAGCGAAGCACCAAGCGAGGAATCCCTGGGTGGACAGAAACCCTGCCGGGGTCGCCCGGCCCCCGCCTCCGCGCCGCCCGCCACCTGCGATTCGCGGTCGCGGCCCGCGCGGAGGCCGCTGCCGGCGCCGCGGCCAAAGAAGGGAAAGTCCAGAGGGTGACGGCACCGGGGCGCGCGCCCAGGCTGTGCGTCAACCTGCGGCCACGGCTGACTTATTTTGGACCCGGTCGGTTACATCGGTCACGCCGAGGACGCTCCTCAAACCCGAGGTCCCCGGCACGCGCCACGCGGGCAACCGCGGCCGCGTGACACGATGTCCAGCAGAGCCCCCCCGCCCCAGCTGCCCCGGGGGCGGCCCTTGAGGGGCCATCGGGGGGCCGGGGGACAGAAGGCGACCGTGGGGACTGACTTCGACGCCTCGTGACCCCTCGCCGACCGCCCCCAGTCGCAGAGAGGGGGACCGCGACCCCTCATCCGACGTGGGCTCCGCGCCTGCGAGACAGCCTCACGCTACGGGGCGTGGCGTGCGACGTGGGGGCGTGGCAGGGCGTGGAGCGCGCGCGAAGGGGCGTGGCGCGGCGGAGCGGTGCGTGGTGCGATGGGCGGGGCGTGGCGCCGGGTTGGTTGGGTGGGGGGGGCGGAAGGCGTGGCACGGCGAAGGGCGCGTCGTGCTGGCGCGCCGTAGCGGCCGAGGGAGGCGGGCGGTGTCTAGGCCCGGCCGGGTGAGGGTCGTGCGGTGGAAACGTCAGATCCGGGCCGTGGCCTCCCGGGCTGGGATCCTGGTTGGAGGGGACGGGGGACGGTCGCGGTGGGTGGGAAGGGATGAGGCTGTGGGCGAGGCCGCCGCGGCGGAAGCAGGGGAAGACAGCGGGGGGGCGGGGGCGTCTCCTGGGAGCCAGGCCTGGCCTCTGCGGAGGCTTCCTCCGGGGCAGGCGGAAAGTCGAAGCGAGAGTCCCCGGGGGATCCCCCCACCCCACCCCGGCCAGCGACCTGGTTGCGGTCGCTTTGGGGCCCAGCCCAAGGTGCGGGTTGCTATAGCAACCAGCTGGGGTAACCAACTTGTCCAGGTTTGCGCAGGATGTGCTGGTTTTGGCACTCAGCACTGCAGGCCTCCAGCCCGCTGAAGCGATCCTATTCGGCCTCCCGCGGCTCCGGCCAGAGGAGACCTGGGAGGCCGGCCGAAGGCCGACCTTTCACACTGCCTTTTCAATATTAGGGTGAAGGCGCCCCGCACAGCACTTTCTCGGCCAGGCCCAAGCATGCCAGTCCTTGTAAGACAAAGACTTCAATGGGAGCCTTCCTCCTTAAAGGTAGGTAGAATACAGAAGGGCACATTTTGTTTGGTGTCTTGGAACTTCAGCCCAGGTGTGGAGCAGCGAGGACGAGCGTCTGCACATATCGGAACTTTGACAAGAGTGACCTCTGTTTGAGAATTTCTTCCAGACTCTGGAACCCCAGGATTCTGGTGTCCAGCCAGAACGGACGTTAGCTGAAAATTTCCCATCAATTGTCAATCATTAAACTGTAAACATCCAGATAATTAGAAAATATGGGGGCGCCTGGGTGGCTCAGTCGGTTAAGCATCCAACTTCGGTTCAGGGCATGATCTCACTCTCTGTGCGTTTGAGCCCGGCCTGGGGCTCTGTGCTGACAGCTCAGAGCCTGGAGTCTGCTTCAGATTCTGTGTCTCCCTCTCTCTGCCCGTCCCCTGTTCGTTCTCTCTCTCTCTCTCTCTCTCTCTCTCAAAAATAAAGATTTTTAAAAATTTTTTAAAAATAAAAGCAACTATGATAGGTTCCAGACAGCGAAGTTTAATTCTTTTTTCCTTTTCTAACTCAAAAAGCCTTGTGGTGAAGCAGCTGTTTGACACACTCAGAAGGAAGGATGACAGCTATACAGAGGAACACGATGTGAATGGAAGAGACCTGTCATTGTGAGTCTGGCTTTTGATTAGTCACCTGGTGTCTTCCCCAGGGTGACATGACTTTGAGGCAGTAAACTTCAGTGACTGAGATCTATTAGGAGCCTGCAGTTAAATTACAGAAATGGGCAGGATTTACATCAGTTCTCTTTTTTGTGTGGTCTGGAACATCTCTGACTCACCTTGGAAAGGCTGAGTATTTTTCATGTGGCCCTGATGACTCAGTTTGTAATATTGTTACCCAAATGACAGAAGGAAGTAGGCAATCAGGTCATTCTCTTATGGTTTTTATAACGGGAGCAGGTTCTTTAAGAGAAGAAGGGATGAATTTCATTATTTTTCTTTTCACTTTTTCAGATCCTCACCCCAGGAAATTGATTGGAAATGGGAGGGGGGGGGGGAACCCGTTGTTTGGTATGAATTAAAAAAAAAGCAATCCGTTTTTCCATTCTAGGGAGAGATTATACATGCAGGTGGAGGGTAGGTAGATTAAAGTCACCTGTATGGATATGCATTGTATATTTGATTCCTTGTGTTTTTCTGGTAGATGGAAACAGTACGGCACTCTGAACATACGCTAAAAACAGCTCTCATCTCGGAGAACCCAAGGCTTGTGTCACAGTATGAGAAGTTAGATGCTGGGGAAAGGCGTTTGCTGAACGAAGCCTTCAAGCCAGACCATGATCTCTTCGGACCCATTACCTTGCATTCGCAATCGGATTGGATCATCTCCCATCCTGAGGCTCCCCAAGACTTTGAACAGTTTTTCAGTGATCCTTACAGAAAGGCACCGTCTCCCGACAAACGCAGTATTTATATACAGTGCATTGGTGTGCATCGGTAACGGGCTGGATTTGTTTGGTTTGCGATGGGGCTGTCGCCAGGGACAGCCTGGGTTGCTGATATCATTTAAGTGGGCAGCTTTTATGATCTTTTTTTAAAAAAAAAACCTTTTTTTAATGTTTATTTACTTTTTGAGAGAGAGAGGGGGGCAGAGGCAGAGAGAGAGGGAGACACAGAATCCGAAGGAGGCTCTAGGCTCTGAGCTGTCAGCACAGAGCCCAACGTGGGACTCGAACTCACGAACTGCAAGATCATGACCTGAGCCGAAGTCGGATGCTCAACCGACTGAGCCACCCAGGCGCCCCATGATCATTTCTGACATTCATCACAGTGGTGGAAGCGTTGTACCCAAATTGCCTTAAAAGAGGACATTTTGTTTCTTTCTAATTCATATTCACATCAATGAGTGATAGAGGTTTATTAAAGATTTAGAGTCCCATTTGCTTCTAATTTCAGATTTCTAATTAGAGACTGAGGTAAAGACTGAATGTTTTGGGGTGCCTGGGTGGCTCAGTCGGTTGAGCGTCCGACTTCGGCTCAGGTCGTGATCTCAGGGTCTGTGAGTTCGAGCCCTGCGTCGGGCTCTGTGCCGACAGCTCAGAGCCTGGAGCCCGTTTCGGATTCTGTGTCTCCCTCTCTCTCTGACCCTCCCCCATTCATGCTCTGTCTCTCTCTGTCTCAAAAAAATAAAGGTTAAAAAAAAATTAAAAAAAAAAAAAGACTGAATGTTTTAATCATCTTCGAGTCTGACTTTACATGCTCTTCCACCTTACAGGCTCTCTAGGCAACACCAGAATTATCAGTGAAGAATATATTAAATGGCTCAAGGGTTACTGTGAAGCATTTTTCTACGGCTTAACAGTGAAACTCCTGGAACCAGTTCCTGTCTCTGCCACGAGGTGTTCCTTTAGAGTCAATGATAACACACAAAACCTACAAATTCACGCAGGTAAATTAAACAGCTTTACAATTTGAACTGAGTACAGGAGATCTATACATAGGTGTATATGGAGAGACATGTGTGGATGTACGTATCTCACACACGCATCCCTTTTTAAATAGGGCACATCCTGAAGTTCTTAAAAAAGAAGAAACCTGAAGACGCCTTCTGTATTGTGGGAATAACGATGATTGATCTCTACCCAAGAGACTCCTGGAATTTTGTCTTTGGACAGGCCTCTCTGACAGATGGTACTCCTTTTTGACATTATTGGTAGAAATATCCTCAACTTGAGATTACTGGAAGATGTTGATAGAGGGAAAAAGTTCCAGCCAGTTATAATGTTGGTACTAAAGGCTGTATGGTATTTCTTTTTTTTTTTTTTTTTTTTTTTAATTTATTTTTGGGACAGAGAGAGACAGAGCATGAACGGGGGAGGGGCAGAGAGAGAGAGGGAGACACAGAATCGGAAACAGGCTCCAGGCTCCGAGCCATCAGCCCAGCGCCTGACGCGGGGCTCGAACTCACGGACCGTGAGATCGTGACCTGGCTGAAGTCGGCCGCTTAACCGACTGCGCCACCCAGGCGCCCCTAATGGTATTTCTGGAGCATCATGCTGGTGTGGGAAATGTGCTGTGGATAGATTCTGATGACCTGGGTCCCTGCCCCGCTCAGCCATTCACTACCTACGTGACCTTGAGGCCAATAATACCGATTTTTTTTTAAGTTTGTGTATTTATTTTGTGGGGGAAGGAGCAGAGGGAGAGAGAGAATCCCCAGTAGACCGCACACTGTCAGCATAGGGCCTGATGTGGGGCTTGAACTCAGGAACCGTGAGATCGTGACCTGAGCCAAAGTCGAGAGCCGGAGGCTTAACTGACTAAGCCACCCAGGCGCCCCTAACAATACCTATTTCGGAGAGCCCTTTTGCGATGGGTTACCTAACAGTGCTGATACATAAACAGTGTGGATACGTAAACTGTGTATATATGCCTGGCATATACATAAGGCGTTCAGCACAGCAGACAGTAGGTGTCCGAAACTGGGTAGCAAGGTGAATGAAGTCCAGTAAGGATGTTTGAACTGTCGTTAACGTAAGTGAAAGTCTTGCTGGTTGCTTTTCAATTCTTAGTTCTCTCATATAGACAGGAAACTATAGGCTGATGTACAGGTGTGTGCTTCTTGTCCTGTGTCTCATGACGTCTTGTTATTTTATTTTTGTAAAAAAGTCGACTCCAGGTTTTGATTTAAGATGTAGTCACCTTGACTCACCAGGGCTTCTGCATGGTGATACTGGGGGTAGGAAAGGATCTGGAAGCAAATCCTATTTTTGCCTAATTTTTTTTCTTCTTCCCGTCTGTCCACTTCTTTCCTCCGCACCCCTCCCTTTTTGCTGTCATCTCTCTACCTTCGTCCCCTAGGATCTGACAAGTTGGAGGGGGACAGTCCAATGCACTAAGGGGAGTGGTTGTCTGTTAGCAACGTGGCGGTGGGGAATAGGTACCTGGGACTGTCCCTATTCTGAGTTCCAGTTTGTGGACTGTCTAGGTGTTCTCGGTCTTTCACAAATGTTTCTTTGTTAGGTATCTCCATCTCTGACACATTGATCGGGTCGGGGGAGGGGGGGGACCCAGGGCACCACAGAACCTGTTCATCCCCCTTACTCCTTCATGGGGGTTTCTCCATTTACATTCCTATGGCGCCCCCTCCCCAGTCGGCATACTCTCCTGGAGACTCTGGTCACTGCTGTCTTTCTGACTTTTGTATGAGCTGTCTTTCTGTCAGAAGTAAATTTTTACGAGCTAAACTTTTATGTCCCCTTTTATTATTTACCTGACAGAGACAGAAACTTTAAAAATGTAAAACAATTTATCTGGACATTGCCAGCTGATGCATCTTATGCATTTCAAGAGGGCAGGAGGCATTTTCCCAAAATGTTTCTACTTTAACTCCCCCCCCCCCGCCCTCCCTTTAAAAAAATTTTTTTTTAGTGTTTATTTATTGAGAGAAACAGAGAGAGCGCACGCGTGTGCATGAGTGGGGGAGGGGGCAGAGAGAGAGAGACACACACAACCCGGTAGGCTCCAGGCTCCCAGCTGTCAGCACCAGAGCCTGACACAGGGCTCGAACTCACCAACAGGAGCCAGGAGCCGCCTGAGCCACCCAGGCAGCCCACCCCCCACCCCCTTTTTAAGTAAGTTTCTTAACTGCTGCATGGCCTCAGAGAAGATACAGGCTTGCAGGACTGATGGGCCAGGCAGTGAGACAGTATCTTGCTACAAGTGACTGTTCTCTCCAAGTTTACGAAGACGGGGATTTTAAAACGGAGAAATATTTAATTACTAAAGAAAATAACCTTCCATTTGTAGGATTATCAGGAGGAATGTTCTCACTAGAGGTATTATAATGAAATATGCTCACACTTCCTTGGCAAGAGGACAGAGGAGGTCAGCCGTGACATGAATAGATTCAGTGTTTTCTTAACTTTCAGAATGTGCTCTTTCTCTCTCTCTCTCTCTCTCTCTCAATATCAAATACGAGGCGACATTTTCCAAGGGTGGGGTGAGGAGCATTCTCTTTGGATCAGGTTGGATTGGACAGACTTACTGTGAATTCATTTCTTTGACAAAAAAAAAAAAAAAAAATCCTTATTACTTTCAAGTAACAACTGAAAGAGACAAATAAAAGTGATCATGTCAACAAGTGCCGTCATAAAGCCGTGCCCTTTAGAACGAGCTGTGCAGCAAAGCCTGTTCTCCACCTGTGCAGAGGTGGTTGCTATGAGCCTCAGGGTAACAGGAAGTCAGTTACAAGGGTGTTTATTCTGGTCACCCGACGGCAGCCACATAGTACAGTTGTGTTGTGAGCGAGGAAGGGCAGGAGGGAAGAGGGTCTGTCTGTAGGCGTGGTCTCAGGCATGGTCTCCAAGCATCAGGGCAGTCACACGGCGGTTTTCCTCAGCCTGTTAGCAGGGACATCCAGGAACTCTCCCCGACACACAGGACCTAGAGATCTGTTTATTGTGTTTTTTTTTTTTTTTGTAAGTTTATTTATTTATTTATTTTGAGACAGAGACAGAGAGAGCACGAGCTGATAAGGGGCAGAGAGAGAAGGAGAGAGGATTCCAAGCAGGTTCCATGCTGTGAGCGCAGAGCCCGATGGGGGGCCCGATCCCACAAACCGTGAGATCGTGACCTGAGCCGAAACCAAGAGTCACACGGTTAACCGGCTGAGCCACCCAAGTGCCCACGTTTGTTGTGTTCTTAAAGAGTAAAGTTGGGGCGCCTGGGTGGCGCAGTCAGTTAAGCGTCCGACCCTTGGTTTTGGCTCAGGTCGTGATGTCACAGTCCGTGAGATCGAGCCCCGCCTTGGGCTCTGTGCTGATGGCGTGGAGCCTGCTTGGGATTCCGTCTCTCCTCCTCTGCCTGCCCCTCCTCTGCGTGCTCTGTCTCTGTTGCTCTAAAAATAAATAAATTAACTTAAAAAAAAATAAGAGTGAGGTCATGGGTGTGTGTGGTCCATTTTTCAACGTTCCTCTTGGAGTACTTGATTTGGACTATTCTGGGGAAAAAAAAGACTTCTTCCGTGGGGAACAAAAACCTCTGGAACTCCCGATTTCTCGAGAATTTGGACCTCGAGCCCTTTGTGTTTTACAGGGCAGGGCAAATTGGACAGCAGCGGCAGACTTGGGTAGGGAAACCCGGGGCCGACGGCCACCTCTGTCTTGGCAAACCTCAAGCACATGAGACCGTGGGAACATGGGAGCGCAGACGAGACGCCCGGGCGGGCTCTCCTCTTGGTTTGTCCTTCAGGAATCTTGCTCCCGTTCTCTTGCTGCTTGTCCTCCTTTTGTAGGTGTGGGGATATTCAGCTTTGCCAGGTATGGCAGTGATTTTTACAGCTCCCGCTACGAAGGCAGAGTGAGCAAGCTGCAGAAAGGATCCTCGAGTGACTATGCAGTTTTCGATAACTATTACACTCCTCAAGTGACCAGTGTTCTGCTGCTTCGTTCCTGTAAGGTGAGTTGTTGAAAAAAAAAAAAAAAAATCCAACAGGAGTATTTTTTAAAGAGCTCTTCCCCCCCCCCCCCATGTTTATTTATTTGTTTTTGAGAGAGAGACAGAGAGGCAGAGAGAGAGACAGAATCCCAGGCAGGCTCCACACTGCCAGCACAGAGCCCGATGAGAGGCTCGAACTCACGAAACTGTTGAGATCATGACTTGAGCCGAGATCAGGTCGGACGCTTAACCAACTGAGCCACGCAGGCGCCCCAAAGAGCTCTTAATTCCCTAAATTGTATGTCAGCAGTCCTTAAGGTAATATGATAAATGAATTTGTATCATTCGTATGCTTTTGATGGACATCGTGTTTGCCTGAAATTACCAATAAAAACAATTTAAATGGATACCTTACTGATAGTGACATTTACAGTATCTGTGCTGGAATTATGCCCTGTTAGTTATGTACAGCCTCAGTTATGTACAGCCCCACATCCTCACCACTAGTTCAATTCCAGAAGTCTGGTATGAGTAAGTAACTGACTCTTTGAAGTTGTGGTCATCAAGTAAAGCCGCTCTTGGAGGGCCTCTGCTGGCAGGTGTCTTGACAATGGCTTCCTCTTGGGCCCCAACCTTCTACTGAGGTTAGCTCCACTGACAGCTCCTGATTAATCTCCCCAACTCGTGCTCTTTGGAGAGCCTGTTTCCTGATTTTTCCCCTTTTCCTTAGCCGGAGACATAGGCATTTCCTGCAGCTGGGAAGTTCTGCCTTCATTCCTAGCCATCTCTTCAGGTTTGAGAGCTACACTGCCTGGAACAGTGTTTTCCGAGTGTGTACCCTGCATCAGCATCCGCTGGTGTGCTCGTTAACGTGGAGACGGGAGCCCCCTTCCTTCCAAACCTACGGACTCAGCGTCCCTGGGAGAAAGGACCCAGAATCTGAATCGTAACAAGTGTCCCACTTGTCTGGAGCATGGCTCTCAGGCTGGGATGATCTTGCCCCCCCGGGGACTTTTTGGCAAGGTCTAGAGACGTTTCTGGTTGGCCCAGTTGAGTAGAGGCTGTGGATGGTGCTAAGTATCCTACAGCGCCCAGGACTGCTGTTCTCCCCTCCCCCTCCCCCCCCTCCCCCCCCCAACACACAAAGAATGATCCTACCCAATACATCAGGGGTCTCAAGGCTGGGCAACCCGGCTGCAGGTATACTTAAGAAATTAAGTCTAGGAAGGAAGGCAGTGTAAGTAGGGAAATGAAGGATTAAGTTTGGGGGCAGGTTGAAGTTTTGGTGATGATGGTAAGGGAGTTGCCTCCCCTACACTTGTTTCTTGGAAAAACAAGAAAAAGAAGGAAGGGCTAACCCACTGATGACGGTGGCGCCATAAAGCTTTGATGTGAATGTCTTGCAGACTTTAACCCACGAGATCGGACACATATTTGGACTCCGACACTGCCAGTGGCTCGCATGCCTAATGCAGGGCTCCAACCACTTGGAAGAAGCCGACCGGCGCCCCCTCAACCTTTGCCCCATCTGTTTACGCAAGTTGCAGTGTGCCATTGGCTTCAACATAATAGAAAGATACAAAGTAAATGAGGGGAAGAACAAAAGGGGGAAGTGGTTATATAAGTAGCAAACTACCATTTTCTATTAGGCCCTTCTCTGGAACTATAATTTATCAGAGGAAATTAGTGCAAAGATAAGCAGGAAGCTGTGGTTACAAAAAAAGAAAACCCTGCAAAGAAATCTCATTAAAAACTGCCTGGCCCCGGAGAGCCTTACACTTGTCGTTGAGTGAGAAATGGTGAAGGAGGTAATCTGTACTTCCCATTCCCTAAGGCCAGGAGAGCTTGACTCGTTGCAGAACAGTAAACGTTGATGCGTGCGGCCGGGTTCGTTTCTGACAGCTACGGAAAATGCATAGAGATAGTTTCTCTTTCCAAATGTGGGACAGGGGTATGCAATTCACTGGGAGGAAAGGATGGGTTTCTTTACGAAGGAAGAGGGGAGGTACCGAATCTCAGGATGCGTGTGCGCGTACGTGTGTCCACACGTGCCCACGAACGTGTCAGTGGCCATCGCGGGACTCCTGGTGGGTGGGACCCCGCGTGCAGGTGGCTTTACATACGTGCGTCCACCTGCGCCTCTGTGCACACTTGCAGACGTGCCCGCTTCCGCATCGGGTTAAAAGCACGCGCCCGGTGCCCCGTGGGACATCTGGCGAGCCGAGGAAAGCCTACCCCTGCCGCCCAGCAAAAACCCGTGAGGGGTGTCTTTCTCTCTGGTCTTCCCGCCCCCCCCCCCCCCCCGGGCACACTCTGACCATCACTCGTAATCCTAGCGTGTGCGTTGGAGGTAAACGCTCTTTCACCCAGTGTTGTTTCATGTGCACAAACATCTTTATCAAACGGAACATCTCCCTGGGGCAACTGAAGTCACTGATTGCGATAACGTGATTTTGAAGGCCGTGTTTTTCTCTAGCCTAAAACTGTCTTGCTCCGATTTGTTAAAATGTGCGTCTGGCTTGTGTTTTTCAAGGCGCTGGTGAGGTGGATCGAGGACGAGTCGGACAGCCCCGGAGTCAGTACGAAGCGCAGTCGTGAGGGAACCGTGGATTTACCGAAACCCGTGGACGCCTTTAAGGAATGGAAAGAGTGGATAATAAAATGCCTTGCTGTTGTCCAAAAATAAGGACCTTCACTTCACATAGGAGTAATTAAAATAAACAGTTGCAGCCTCTGCTTTCATTTGGACGGAGTACTTCGTTAGAATACACTGTTTACCGATTCTGCCCGGTGTCAGGTAACAGGATGGAACCTTCTTGAAAGCACCTGAACTTTGAAATGAGGCTTATTTTTTTTAATGTTTATTTATTTTGAGAGAGAGAGAGACACTGTGTGCGAGTGGGGGAAAGGCAAGAAGAGAGAGAATCCCAAGCAGGCTGCATGCGGTCAGCGTAGAGCCCGACACGGGACTCGAACTCACAAACCGTGAGATCATGAGGCAGACCTGAGCTGAGATCCAGAGCCGGACGCTGAAATGACTGAGCCACCCAGGCACCCCATTTTAGCATTGTGAATGATAGGAACTATAAACTCCTCTGTCTTGATAGCCTGGCCTGTGGTAGGGAGCACATCGTTTCCATTCTTCAAATATGCTTAGGTCTCGAGAGAGCCGGGACCAGCAGATAAGTAAGTAAATATTCCAAAAACTGCTGCCTGTGTCCTGAGAACGGATTTCCAAGGCACGTCATTTCCGGGGGCTGACACTTGGTTCGTTTCCTGGAGGAGGGACTCCCTCCTTTGCACCCAGGCCGGTCATCTGCTCTACTCGATCCCTTACCTGTGGCCTCTCCTTCCCAGACGGGGGCTGCCTGCTCTCCTTTTATTCTTTGCTGGTTGTCGGCTCGAGCCTCAAGGACGCAATGGCACACTTGGGTTTTCGGCAGCTTATCAAAGGTGACCTCCTGGGGCACCTGGCTGGCTCAGTTAAGCGGCTTGGTTTGGGCTCATGATCTCAACGTCTGTGGGCTCCAGCCCTGTGTCGGGCTCCTCGCTGACCGTGCAGAGCCTGCTTGGGATAGTCTCTCTCTCTGACCCTCCCCTGCTCGAATTCTCTCATGCGCAAAATACATAAACATAAAATAGAATGTGACTTCTCACTAGTTACAAGTGAAGATAGTGGAACTTGTACTACAACAGACATAGGATTTGTGAGGGGTCTTGCGCATGATTTGCTACAACGGCCCTTAAGTTTGTGAGTGTTGCACTTTGCCTGTAGGCTCAGAGCAGGTGTCGGGTTTATTCCCACAATAGTGTCTCCCTCCCTTCTCTGCACTGGGAAGTGTTTACTTGAGTAGGGGGAGGCCGTGATGCGGTTACCTGTTGGCCCATGATGGCCTGCAGGGCTGGGGACGTCAGCTGGATTTCCTCAGCGGGGAACAGGTTGAAAACCACAGACTTCACACGTCTCCTCTGAGAGATCAATGTATCCTGGAAACCTAGAAATTACGTCAGATCATTTAACTGAATGCTGGTGAGGAGACTGCATTTCTCATGTTCCCATCTTAACCTCAAGGGTAAAACTTCTGGGTAATTAAACATTTTGATCTTTCGACCCTAAATTTTTTCGCTGTTATTCATTATAGTGTGATTTAAAGCACATTTTATAACTGCATCAATGGTTTTCCTGGCTACAATTCATTTTCTTACTTGATTAAAGCTCATAAGGTCATTTAGAAAATGGTGATTTATGTTGAAACTAATTGGAGAGTGGGGCGCCTGGGTGGCTCAGTTGGTTAAGCACTGGACTTTGGCTCAAGTCATGATCTCATGGTTTGTGGCTTCGAGCCCCACTTCGGGCTCTGTGCTGACAGCTTGGAGCCTGGAGCCTGCTTCGGGTTCTGTCTCCCTCTCTCTGCCCCTCCCCTGCTCATGCTCTGCCTCTCTCTCTCTCTCTCTCTCAAGAATAAGACATTAAAAAAATTTTAAACTAATTGGAGAGAGAACGCTTGGTCATTCTAATATGAAAAGACAGTTAAAGGGAGTGTGGACTTTTACCGGTTGTTACAGGTTTTATTTCCTCCTTGAAAAATATCCTATTGTCCGGTCTGTTCAGTTTTCCTCCGTTTACCTACAAGGTCGGGACGGGTTTAGTGCTGTAGGTCAGCAAGGATTACAAACCTACAAATTCAGATTTGGCTAGGTGTGTCAGTTAGGGGTTGCAGTTATTTGGAGAAGATATAAAATCCATTTGTACCTACCTTGCACTGACCAGGAAAAAAGGCTTCTAGTAAAGAATCCAATCATTCAGTCCTTTACAAGTTGGACAAATTTCATGTGACAGGGACTTATTCAGCGATCATCAATTAAGTGTATAGTATCACATTGTACTTAAAAAAAAATTTTTTTTAACGTTTGTTTATTTTTGAGACAGAGAGAGACAGAGCATGAACAGGGGAGGGGCAGAGAGAGAGGGAGACGCAGAATTCGAAACAGGCTCCAGGCTCTGAGCGGTCAGCACAGAGCCCGACGCGGGGCTCGAACTCACGGACCGCGAGAGATCGTGACCTGAGCCGAAGTCGGACGCCTAACCGACCAAGCCACCCAGGCGCTCCCGCATTGTACTTTTAGACGGTTTCCTAGCGTTAAATTAAAAAATAGAATTTGTTGACTGCAAGGAAATTGTACGTACTACGAATAAATCTTGTTTTGCGAAATGATTTTGCACTCAGTAACACAGAAACCCAGAGAGTTTGCTTTGCCAATGCCGAACGAACAAGGTAAGAGTAAAGAGAATGGATTTGTTCGCCGTCTAAACACAGTGCTAGAAATCAGTGCATCCGAAATGCTGTTCACGTTGTCGCCTGAGTGACTAGCAGTCTCTCTGGTCAAGAGAAGGGTTAAGTGTCGACAGGTTAGTCCGGAAAGCCTTGTAACGGTGACGGCTGGACAGAAGAACGTGGCCTCGTCCGGCCGGTCCTCTGGAGCCCGCGGGCCCCCGGGCTCGACCCGTGTCTCCTTTCCGCACCCCGGGGTGCCGCGCCGGTGGCTGGGGGGCACAGGTGGTGGCCGCGGGCCGCGACGGCGCTGCACCCCCCGCCCCTCCCCCGAGGCGGCGCTGTCCCGTCCGCAACCCGAACGGCGGCGCCGTTCCACCCCGTAACCCCCCGGCGGCGCTGTCCGGTTCCCCGACCCGCGCGGCGCCCCGCCCCGCCCCGCCCCGCCGCCGCGAGCTCGCGCGGCGCGTCCCCAACCCGCGCCCCCGGCCGTCCCCGCGCGCCCCCGGCCCTCAGCGAGGCCTCCTGGGAGTGGGGGCGCAGCAGCCGCGGGAAGGCCGGCGGATCGGCGCGGCGAGCGGCGGCGGAGCCGTGAGTGCGAGCGAGCGAGCGGGCTCGGGGGCGCGTGTGCGCGGCGGCGCCCGGAGGCCGCGTGGGCGCCCCTCGCGCGGTTCTGGGGACCAGCGAGAGCGGCACCGTCCAGTGCGCGTAGAGCGCGGGCCCCGGGTGTCACCTTGCCGTGCCTGGGAGGCACGTGAGCACGTGCACAAGGGGGCGCGTGGACTGAGGTTGGAGCGCACAGTTTAGCCCAGTTGCAACCCGTCCTCGGTCTGAAAAAGAACATTCTCTTCTCGTCCTGGGTGGCCGCGTCTCCGCCCCGGAGGCCACGCTGCACGTGCTCCCCGGCTCCGCGCGGCTCGGGGCTCGTGGCTGTAGATTCGGGCGGGTTTCTGCGCCAAGACGCACCTGCGAGGCGGCACCAGGAGGCACGAACGGGAAAGGCTGTTTCGGGGGAAGCGTCGCGCGGGTCTTCCGGGGTGTGAACACTGCTAAGGGCCTTCGCGTTCGGTGTTGACTGGCCCGCAGGTCTGGCTGTTCCCTTCCGTGGCATTGGTTTTGGTTTTGGTTGTTCACCCCCTCCCGTTACCAAGGGCCTGGTATGGCCTTTAAATGTGCTTTTATGCTTGGAATGTGGAATCGTCAAGTGTTAGTAATAACGTGCATGCTGCTCAGTTCACACGTGATGAAACAAGGCCGCGGTAGCTAAGTAAACTTGTGCACGGTAGCACCCGTGGCAAAGACAAAACGGGTCCAGATCTCCCTCATTTCCAATTGTGCTTTGTTTTGCCTCTGCCGCATGACCTCCTAAGAAGTAAAATACCACAAGCCAGAAACCTAACCGATTTTTTCCCCCAGATTGTTTATAGAAGGGGTTGTAAAAGATTAAACTTTCTTTCAACCCCTTTTCTATTTGAGTGGGGCCATCTGGGGTTGCTCAAAGTCAGAGAAATCAGTCCGTGCACTTTGTCTTAGCACCAAAAAAAAAAAGAGATTCGGTATCCAGAAAAGCCCTTGCTCCCGAGGAGGCATTTAAAAACAAAAACAAAAACAAAAAAAGTCATCATAAAAAAAAAAAAAAAGTCTACTGGAAAATAGGTTAAGTTGGGGCGCCTGGGTGGCGCAGTCGGTTAAGCGTCCGACTTCAGCCAGGTCACGATCTCGCGGTCTGTGAGTTCGAGCCCCGCGTCGGGCTCTGGGCTGACGGCTCGGAGCCTGGAGCCTGTTTCCGATTCTGTGTCTCCCTCTCTCTCTGCCCCTCCCCCGTTCATGCTCTGTCTCTCTCTGTCCCAAAAATAAATTTTAAAAAACGTTGAAAAAAAAAAATTAAAAAAAAAAATAGGTTAAGTTAAAACAAAATCTGCTCCAGCAGTATTGTGAAAACTCAGGCTTCCATCGGCCTACCTACCCTCCTGGTAATTTCTTCCCACTGTTTAGTCTCCGTTGGACCTACGTTTTTGCCCTTAAGCTGATTCACCCATGTAGAGCTCCCCCTGCTGGACCATTGGAGACTTAGCTCTTGGGCCGCTAGGTTTGGATCCCAGGGCTTTCAGCGTCCCAGGGCCACCCAGCTTCTTTGCAGCGACACCAGACTGTCTTGAGCTGTAATTGTCAATAGGTGGCTTTTTTTTCCCCCCTTGAAAAAGCCAGTGGGGGAAAATGAAAGAAAGAAAAAGCCGATGCAAAAGGAGGAACTCATTTGTTCGCTCAACAGTATTTTGGGAGCCCCACCTACCACATGCCAAGCCCTACTCAACGCCTTGGGAATCGAGCAGTGCACAAAACACCTGCTACCGTCACGTACCAAGGGAGGAGACATAGTGAATGAGGGAAAACAAATACTTCTATAACTTTTTTTTCAGGGTAAAGAGTAGAAACAAGGACTGTGTTGGGTAGGATGGTCAGGAATGCCTCCGCAGGAAGACTTGGAAGAAACCAAACTGACGGGTGTGCCAGGGAAAGGGAACAATTGATGCTAAGGTAAGAGGCTGGTGTTTTCAAGGAACAGTTCGAAGGCCAGTGCTAGAGTGGCAGGAGGAAGGGAGGAAACAGTAGCAGCAGGCAGTGCATGAAGAACCCATTGTTAAGGATTTTAGGTTTTTATTTTTTATTTTATTTATTTTTTAAAAAATTTTTTAAATGTTTATTTTTGAGAGAGCATGAGAGAGAGAGAGACAGAGCGTGAGCAGGGGAGGGGCAGAGAGAGAGGGAGACACAGAATCTGAAACAGGCTCCAGGCTCCGAGCTGTCAGCACAGAGCCTGACGAGGGGCTTGAACTCATGAACCGTGAGATCGTGACCTGAGCCGAAGTCGGATGCTCAACCGACTGAGCCACCCAGGTGCCCAGGATTTTAGGTTTTTAAATGTGATCGTGTCTGATTTGTGCCTTGAAAGGATTATTGTGGGGCGCCTGGGTGACTCAGTCGGGTGAGCGTCAGACTCTTGATTTTGGCTCAGGTCGTGATCCCAGGGTCGTGGGATCGAGCCCCACATTGAGCTCAGTGCTGAGTGTGGGGCCTGCTTGAGATTCTATTTCTCTCTCTCTCTCTCTCTCTCTCCCGCTCTCCGTCCCTCCCCTGCCCCCTCCCTCCCTCCTTTCCTCTGCCCCACCCCCCACTCCCATGCACTCTCAAAAAAAAAAAAGTATTGTAAGGCTTCTATATGGAAATTTAAAGCAGGAAAATTAAAGCAAAAGTGGAATTGGGCAAACCAGCTAGATGATTATTGCAGTAATCCAGCTAAGATGCTGTTGGCTTAGATCAGGGGTCCTGGTAGAGTTGGCGAAAGCAGGTTCTGGCTATATTTAGAAAGTAAAGCCAATAGGATTTGGGGAGGAGCAGGTTTGGGGAGGAGGGTCGGGGGTTCCACTGAGGACATGTGAAGGTGCAAATGCCTGGTTGGTGTCAGGTGCTGTCACACAGGCGTGCGTGAGTCTGGACCTCAGCTGCAAAGGCAGATCTTAGAACAGGAGTTGTCGGTGTTGGGAAGGAACTTACGGCTTTGGTTGAATTCTAGGGGTGACGTTGCTAGGATAGTTGCCGGGCTTTTCTTTTCTTGAGTTGCTGGAAAGGTCTATAAAGAATATAAATACGTGGCCACAACGTGTATCTTCTCTGCAGAATATTCGCTGAACTCTGTTTAAAAAGCCTTTACAGATAAAGTGTTCTGGGATATCACTTTTGCTCTCCAGTTTTCCCTCTAGGAAATACGTAGTCACTGAAATAATTTTGGTTCGGACGTGAGAGTTTCTCTTCCAGGAAAAGCCAAGTTGTCGGTTCTTGAACTCGTCATTTTTCTGGTTTTGCACCCTCAGGGAGTCCTTACAAAAGCCGAACACCAGGGGGAGCTAGTGTCCTTACTTATACAAAGGCTGGCCCACCTGTCGGGAGATTGTAGCCCTCATTTATTTGATTTATTTGATTAACATGTGCATGTATGACATGTACACCAAAAACGAGGACAGCTTCTCTTTTCTCCATGCAACTGCTGCTTATAGGATTGACCTTTTAGCACAGAACATGTCGGAATTGTCTTTAAATTGGTCGTTTCAAGCAATGCTCATAACCAAAGGCAATAGTATCCGAACTTTGAATCCCTATTAGTGAGTCTGATATCTGGGAGCTTTTTACAATAAGCATTCGTGATTATATCTGATTTAGGATATTTGAGAAAGAGTACAAAAATCTAAGTGTAGGGGCGCCTGGGTGGCGCAGTTGGTTAAGCGTCCGACTTCAGCCAGGTCACGATCTCGCGGTCCGTGAGTTCGAGCCCCGCGTCAGGCTCTGGGCTGATGGCTCGGAGCCTGGAGCCTGTTTCCGATTCTGTGTCTCCCTCTCTCTCTGCCCCTCCCCCGTTCATGCTCTGTCTCTCTCTGTCCCAAAAATAAATTAAAAACGTTGAAAAAAAAAATTAAAAAAAAAAAAAATCTAAGTGTAATGTAAATACCTCTGGGTGATTTGAATGGATAGCAGGCCATGGGAGCCCGGACTTAGGATCTATATTTTCCCTTCTGTTTCCGTATCACCAGGCATTAAGCCAGAGGAAAGGCAAATAAATGCACAAAGGCTACATGACACATTATGGAAGTACAAAACTGACACCTTTGTTTAAAGGTTTGGAGCCACTGTATCCATTAAGGATACATTCGTAAGGATACATCAGGGATGCATTTGTCTGAAAAGAGACGTGATCTTCATTCATTTTTACCTCTGAAATAATTTTACTTTTGGCGAGGGAAGTAGTCTTCATTTATACCGGACCGTTATTAAGTCGACAAGGTTAAAGCAGAATCTCCTTAATCCCAGGAAATGGAAACCTGTAATTAACATGCTATCAGCTGTTTGATCTTTCCTGTCTTTGGCACCCGTGATCCAAAAGCCACTTTGACCACAGTGATCCTTTCCTGTCAGTCCCGACGTTCCTCTTCGCTGACCATTCCAGTGTTGCGGATGCGAATGGGGCAGGGGGTCAGAGACCACAGTCCACGGGGCCGAAATGCAGCCAGTCCACTGCCTGTTTTTCTTTCCAGATCACAGGCTAATAGGGTTGGTTTTTATGTTTTACACTTCTATGTGGTTGAGGAAAAAAATCGGAATAATACCTCATGATGTGTGAAAGTTTTATGAGATTCCAATTTCAGGATCCATGCATGAGTTTTTATTGAAGCAGGCATGCCCATTCTCGTACATAGTGTCTGTGCTGCTTTCACAGTACAAGCGCGGGGCTAAGTAGTTGTGACAGAACCCACCTGGCCCACACGGCCTTAAATATTTACTATCTGGCCCTTTGCAGAAAAAGTTTGCTGATCCCTGGCACGGACAGTATGCTGTTTACTTAGGATAGCTCTTAGGACTGTTCCGTAACTGGATATAGATAGTCTCAACTATTTATTACTTTCGATAGGCTTTGCTCCTACTCTGTGGTGACCGAGATATCATCTCATTTATATATTTTTCATTAAGAAGTAATCAAGTCCCACAAACACTTCTTGGAAATGTTTAAACGTCTCTAGCAGAGTTAAAAGATTCTGCAGAGGGGAGCCTGGGTGGCTCAGTGGGTTAAGCGGCCGACTTCGGCTCAGGTCACGATCTCGCGGTCCGTGAGTTCGAGCCCCGCGTCGGGCTCTGGGCTGACCGCTCGGAGCCTGGAGCCTGTTTCAGATTCTGTGTCTCCCTCTCTCTAACCCTCCCCCGTTCATGCTCTGTCTCAAAAATAAATAAACGTTAAAAAAAAAGAATTTAAAAGATTCCGCAGCAAAGTGAAAAAAATTATTTATTTGGAATGAATCTTCCTTGAGTTTTTATGACTTTAATTGGATCACACAATGAATGCTGATGAGTCCATTAAAAAAGGAATCCGTCTCTTTAAATAAAAAAAAAAGCCATACATTTATTGCATATCTAGTAGAAGTACCAGAATGTCACAAATACAGAACAGATCAGCAATCCTGCTTTAATTTTCTCCAAAACATTTAAAACCTTGATTATTGACATACTGAAATTGGCATACATTGTTTTTCATGCAGTTAACAGAATGGCAGATTGCTCAGAAATCAGTTATAAATATTAAATTGTATTGAACATTCATAGTAAAAAATGTTGTAAAGTGCTGAAGTCATGTAAGCCCGCAAAACTGCCACAAAGCTCAAAGTCCTTCTCAAGCAGTGACAGAGATTTGCTTACATCCACCATTCCAGGTGTGTCTGTTTTCGACACTTTGTCATTTTTTTCCCCCACCCCCCCAAAGTTTTACAGATTGTCCTATTTCTATGGCTGATAAAATGCTATACAAAATGTAGCAGGTGGTGATGAACTACGCCACTTTCATTTCAGTGCAGAGAAATATTCAAGCTTGTGTGTACCTGTAACCAAACTAGGCTTGTTATATTTTTTCCCCCTGAGTTGTCATAAATTAACAGTAAAGATGAATCAAAGAGCAGTGAGGGACCATCACCTGCAGAGTGAGATTCATTACATGTAAGTAAGTAGCCCCCCTGTGACCCTCACACCTGCCCTCTTTACGGAAAAATGGTAACATGAGAAATTCTATACATGTAGTGTGATTCCAAAAACAAACAAACAGACAAGCAAAAAAAAACCAAACCCAACAATAACCAGTTGACCTGATAACTCTGGCAACTTAGAGCAATCAAGGTTTATATAAGATGTAAATGGCAACTTGTAACATACGATGGTAAAATACGATGTCTCTGCTACCCCATGTGAAATACAGAAATGCTTCAACAGTTAGCTGTTTAAAGGAAGAAAAAAAAATCAGAAATGCTTCCACAATTCAATGAAATAGAATTCCAATCAAAGGAGATCCTCAAGTATTCTTAGGTGATAAAACAAATTATTTTAAGAAGCTAAGGCGATTTGCTATTCATTATTTTTTTTCCCCTTTAACTAGCACATGTGGCCTTTAATCAAATTGAAGAATCATTATAACCTGGCCCTTTTATGAGAGTAACTTTCCAAGAGGTCTGAGGCATTTCAAGGATTTGCCAAAAGGAGGTAAAAATGATGCTTAGGTCTCAGATTTTACTTCTTTTGATTATTTTAATCATCCTAGAATAACTTAATAATAAATAGTGGATTAAATTAAAGATACTACAGTCACATATTTCGGAATACTTAAAAGCAACAGGAAACATATTTTTGAATGCCATTCTGTATATTCTGTGTTGAAATACTTCTGGTAATGACTGGCCATAGAAAGAAGTGGTAATCTTCACATTTATGAAGTTCAAGTTATATATCTATATTTTTTAGAATTTGTTAGCCGAACGTTTGGTCTTAAACTATACTTCATTCCCATGGAATAGTTGAAAAACTGAGAAACCATGATTTGTTAATGGAGACCTCAGTGTTTTCCAAGGGGTTTTAAACAGTGTGTTCCTATTTCTGAAAATGAGAAATTTGAAACGTGATTTAAGATTTTTTTTTTTTTTTTGGTGGCCAATTTCATTTCAGTGATCTGGGCTGATGGCATTTTATAAGATAGTTGTTTATCACATGTGAGAGCTCTTAAAACCACTCTGGCAATTCACGTCACTGTTTTAAACTTGGAATGTGAGCCAAAGGGTCCTTCTTTGTATCTCTTATTGCTACTGAAGACAACCAGATTGATGTGTGGAAATTGCTGGGTTGTTTTTGTTTTGGCTTAAGAAACAAGCAAAAAGGAAAACTTACAAGGGAAAAAAAGAAAAGGATGTTGGTCGTGTTCACATACACATTCCCTTTAAGATGTCGTTTGGAAAGTGCACAGAGCCGACAGCCCCCGTACCTCCCCAGGTCCCCCCCGCCCACCGTCCGCCCACGTCCCGGCCAACAGGGTGGCTGGCGTTACTGCAAAGCATGTCATACTGGCTCCATGGTCACGTGAACTTTATGCTCATTTTTCCCGAGGTCCATTTCAAGAAAGTCTTCGGGTATGTCCTGTAAAGCTTTCCCACGAGGATTCTCGGCCTGGGCCTCGCCTGCAGGACGACGCTGGCATGGTCCCTTTTTACAAGGTCTCACAAGCGCGAGGCACCCAGCAGCCACAGACGTGCCGGCTGCACACGAGTAGAAAGCTCTACTGTAAATCTTACTCTGGTCCACCAGCAGACCTGAGAGAAAGCATTCGTATCTGTTAGCAACATGGCCACAAACCCTCTCTCACCCAGAAGCTTCTCAGTGGCTTAGCCTTCTGTGTTCTAGCTGGGTTTTCGAAAGAAAAAAGGGTGTTGAAGGTATGAGTCTTCCCTAGACTGGGGAGAAGGGAGAAGTCAGACAAACGCACAGCTGAGACGACTGGGTTGCTAGCATGTTCTTCACGGGCTAATCTGTCCTCATGGAGCATAAAACGCGGGACAGTTAGATGCATGCTTCTTGGAAAAGGAAACAGTGAGAAGAAAGAACTCTATTGTTTTCACTTGAGTTCACTTTAGGGCTCTTTTAAGATGAGGCAAGATTTCTGTCCTAATAACTTTTGAGGACCTATTTCCGGGGCTAAGGTATGAAACACACCCAAGTCCTTCCGCCGGGAAATACCGTGTAGTGATCAATTAAGTATTTGCAGAGTGAGTTCTGTGCTCAGTTTCCTCACACCCTTCCTAAGAAGGGCAGGTGACTTACAGAAGTCCTTTTGTGCTGTGGTTCCAAAAGTCAGAGGGTAATGAATGAGGTTATACCGCGATGGGTACCCCTTTAGCATTTACAAGGCAAGATGGCAGCCAAAGGTTGGGGCAGCCTGGACTGCAGACGGAGCTTCTAATCCTGACTTGGTCACTCATTTACCATACGATTGTTGGCTTACATGCTTGGACCTTCAGTTTCCTCCTATTTAAGTCAAGAGAGCTGGCTCAGGTAACCTCTAATCCTGTCAGCTCTGAAATTCTATGGACCATATAAAAACCAGTAGGTTTTAAGACTCTCACAAGAAGCCAGCACAACCGATAAGGGGATAGTAGACAAGGGTTCGGATTTCGTGTATGTAAATTACCTGCAAGAGGTGGTCCCGCCAGTCCTGATATGCTCTGAATGAAGACATAGGCTCCCGCCGCAGAAGACATCTTCTCGATCCCCACGACGTCGTCTTCGGCAAGCAGTGGAATGTGGGTACCCCCTACCGTTCCAACCATGAACCCAAAAAATATGCTGCATGACATCAGACCCCAGAATTCAGTAGCGAAAGTAAAGGCAAACAGAGACACAGTCAACAAGATGACGCAGATGAGCTCAATGTAGATCTTCCGGATGGGCTCTCTGTTGAAGATGCAGCCGGCCCCGATCCTTCCAAAAACTTCAGCAATCGCCATGGTGGACAGTAAGAAGGCAGCGCGGTCCTGTTCGATGCCTAGACTAATGGCCAAGGGAATGATGTACAAGGAAGGTGCGAAGAATCCCAGGGTTGCAAAAAGACCGAACAACGCATAACAGATAAAACTTGTGTCTTTCAAGATGGAGAAGTCCAGTAGAGGGGCTTTCTTATCGCTCCGCTTGGAGCTGGCCTTCACCAGCTGCATATTGGCCTTCGGCCCCAGTTCTATGTTGGCGTGACTAGGCACATTTTTTGGTGAGGTAGTTAATTCTACTCCTGAGTCAATGGAATCTATTGAGGTGCGTGTTTTCTCATTTTCGAGCATACATTGCACTTCCTTCCGGTGTTCGTGTGCGGTTGCTTTCGGGGACCCCGGTCCTTTGATGATAATCGGTCTCAGCAACGCCCCGCAGACGACAATGTTCAGCTGCAGCAAGCCCACGAAGAGGAGACTGTATCTCCAGCCAATGTTGTCCTTCAGAGCCGTGATTGCTTGAGGAGGCGGGGGCGAAGAAGAAAGAAAAATCGAAGGTCAGAAAACAGACTCGAGGCCCAGGAGAAAATACCGAGCAGAAATAAGGGTTCCGGTCGAGTACTAACTTTGGTAAAAGTTAGGACTTGGCAGTTAGTACTTGGCAGGGTGAATGTGGTCCGCCTGTACCGTATCCTTCATTCTAGGCTTTGATGCTGTTCTGAACCAATCAGGGGGAGAAGTGCACAGGGATTATCAGATTCAAACCCAAACCTGTCAGCCTAGGTCCCCAGAAGAGCTTTGGAGGGTGTGTTTTGCCCGGTGGAGGCACGAGAAATGAAGTAAGCCGGTGACCTACTTCCAGGTTTTGGCGAACAGCAGCCTGCAGGCCAAGTCCAGCCTACTGCCTGTGTCTTTGATACTAAAGCCTGTCTGGAATGTGGCCCCGCTCATTCGCCGATGTGGTATATGGCTGCCTTTGTGCTGTAACCCACAAAGTGTGAGGGGTTCTGACAGATACTGCTAGTCTGCGAAAACCTTAAGTATTTACCGTCTGGCCTTTAAAAGACAGAATTTCCTCCGTCTGAGCTACATCACTATGCATTCACTCATGCAGTCTTTGGTAGTCATGGATTAAGCAGAAAGATAAACGAAGCATCTAAGCTCACGGTGATCCCAGAATTCCACGATGACAGAGTTCTACAGTTTCTATTCTGCAGACTGTCGTTTACTGTGTGAGTCCTGCTCCTTCCCGCCAGAAAAGCTGGGTCCCGGGCTGCTGACCAGGGGCAGGCTGCACACTGGAATGGGAGGTTGGGGGAGACGGCCGCAGGGGAGCCCCACAGCAACAACTGAATAATGCAGGCCCCCGCAAGACCTTAAAGTATCTTCGTAATCATCCCAGAAAGGCTAAATGATATTCATTAGAATTTTATGATATTCTAATTCTTTGAGAGCAGACAGGTACGAAGACATGGGAAGCTGGTTATCCAGAAGATAGGCTGAGCAAGGCAGCCCCACATTCCGTGGGGCGGGGGGGGGGGGGTCCAGTTACTTTTATAGCCTGTTTTCACACCTCTCGTTCCTCCCATTAATGTGGGAAACTTCAAACTGCAAGATATTTTAGGCTTGGGTATTTTGAGAAGCTTTATGCTCATCTGGCGAAAGTGGGTGCAATATTCCTCCCTCCATTTACCTTTTTTTTTTTAATATAAATGTTTATTTATTTTGAGAGAGAGAGAGAGAATATCTGAAGCGGGCTCTATGCCAATAGCACAGAGCCCGATGCGGGGCTCGAACTCACGAGCCATGATCTCATGACCTGAGCTAAAGTTGGATGCTTAACCGACTGAGCCACCCAGGCGCCCTTCCATTTGACATTTCTTGGGTGCCTACCAGGTAGCAGGGATTTTCTAGGGAACAAAGCCAACCCAGATGCAGTTTCTACCCTCAGGTCATTCACAGACCACTGAGTCTCCCCACAACATTAAGTGGACAGAAAAGCAGAAAGAATGGCACCAGGGTGTGTGACTGCCCGCCCTTTGCTTAAATTCAACACTTGACATTTTCCCTGTCTCTCTGCCTTCCTATAGACCTATATGCACACACACATTTCATTTTTCTCAACTATGTGAAAAGCTTCAGTCACTAGGACATGTTACCCCTAAACACTTCTACATTAACTCCTTCGATCAAAGTATAATCACAGACACATTCTTCAAGGAAACGGCAGAGTAAGAAACGAATCTGGGTCTTCGAGGTTAACCGTCTGTTGCTGGTTAGAGTGAAATTTACCTGCGGACACTGAGACAGCAAGTAAACTAGGGAGAAAAATTTTGCCGCGAGATTACCTACACACAGATAATAAAGCTAACTTTATCAGCACATTTTAAATCCACACTGAATTTGGTTCTTTTGACAAAGGAAAGATAGTAGTATGACCAGTCTCAAATTATTAAATTAGTTATTTTGGAATGGTTGTTTCCAGCCTTCCCACTGAATGGGCGTCTTAACACCTGTTGACCTATTTAGGTCAACTCGGATTAGTATTAGAGTGGAGGGATTCCTAAAACGGGATGAGGGAGGATAGATCCTCAAACTGCGCTGCAGGAAAGAAGGCAAATACGGGTAGAGTCAGCCGACTGTTGGCCAGAAGAGCAGAGGGGCTTCCCCAACCCGCATCCGTACACGGACCACGACGGTCTGCCTACCTGGGGCGAAAGCGAACATAGCGAAACATTCTCCCGTGGAAGCAATTGCAGTGACCATGGAGCGCCTTTTGTCAAAGTACTGGGATAGAATGGTGACAGTTGGTAGAAAGCTAAAGCAGAATCCCAAACCTGAAAGAGAGCCAGAAAGAAGAGTGAGCATCACATACGATTGATTACAGAAGGGTGCAAAGATCTGGGATTATTGTGTTTTTTAAATTTTTTATGAAAAAAAAATTTTTTTTTTTAAATGTTTACTTACTATTGAGAGACAGAGAGACAGAGCATGAGCAGGGAAGGGGCAGAGAGAGGGGGAGTCACAGAATCCGAAGCAGGCTCCAGACTCTGAGCTGTCAGTACAGAGCCCGACGCGGGGCTAGAACTCACAAACTCTGAGATCATGACCTGAGCCGAAGTTGGATGCTTAACCGACTGAGACACCCAGGTGCCCCTGTTTTTAATATTTAATTTAATGTATGTATGTACATACGTATTTTTAGGAATTACTTAGGTTTTTTTTTAATATTATGTGCCATGTGAAATAGACATTTTTGGTTTCCCCAAAGATTTTTGTGCCAGCAAATACTTTGGTCACGATGCATGACAATCTGAAAATAATACCAAAACAGTTAACCACCAGACAATCGAACCTCTTGGAAATCCAAACAATACATGTCCTAAATGATTACTGGGTAAATGAGGAAACAGAAGCTGCCATTATGAACTATTTGGTGAGGGAGGGGTGTTTATTGTATAAATCATAAGTTCTGGAAGCCAGTGAATTTCATTCTGGAAAAAGGTGCTGTAGTAAAAACTAAAGTAAGATAAAATAAAAGGTTTCAGGGGTGCCTGAGTGGCTCAGCCAGTTAAGCATACCATTCCTGGTTTCGGCTCAGGTCATGATCTCAGTAGTTCATGAGATAAAGCCCCAAGTCGGGCTCTGTGCTGGCAGTGCAGAGCCTACTTGGGATATTCTCTTTCTCTCTCTCTCTCTCTCTCAAAATAAACTTTAAAAAAAAAAAAAAAGGATTTCATTAGAGGTCTAGAAAAGTTGTAACAGTTCGGAGATGCCAGGAGTATAAAAACTGTTTCCTGTGTTTTTTTTCCCCCCCTATTTTTCGGCATTAAAAGAATTTATATAATTCACAATGCACAGACCACTATTGAATATAGTTCTTATATAAGACTTGTATTTAAAAGAAATAAATGGGGGCGCCTGGGTGGCTCAGTCGGTTAAGCGTCCGACTTCAGCTCAGGTCATGATCTCGCGGTCCGTGAGTTCGAGCCTCGAGTCGGGCTCTGGGCTCATGGCTCAGAGCCTGGAGCCTGCTTCCGATTCTGTGTCTCCCTCTCTCTCTCCCCCTCCCCCGTTCATGCTCTGTCTCTGTCTCAAAAATAAATAAACGTTAACAAAAAAAAATTAAAAGAAAGAAAGAAAGAAATGAGCTTTGATAGGTGCAGAAATATATGAAAAGTTGTGCAAATCTTAACTAAATACATATATCATCTGTTAAGCAATGTAGGGACTGCTTTTAATGTCTATTTTTGAGAGACAGAAGGAAAGACAGAGTGTGATCGGGGAGGGGCAGAGAGATGGGGAGACACAGAATCCGAAGCAGGCTCCAGGCTCCGAGCTGTCAGCACAGAGCCCGACGTGGGGCTCGAACTCGTGAACCGCGAGATCATGACCTGAGCTGAAGTCGGATGCTTAACCGACTGAACCCTCCCAGGCGCCCCTGTAGGCACTCCTTTGAGAGGGAAAAACGTTTCCTCAGACCCCAAGACAAAGTCGACCATGCTTGCTTCCTCCCCTACATCCCAGAAGTCTCAGACTCCCACTTTGGAAATACCCGCTAAGGAAATTCCCATCTTACTTTGTGAAAATGATGTCTTTGGGCTGCAAACTAATGCAAAAGAGAAGTTGTCTTTCTCATTGGTAAATATTAAAAAAGAAAAAAAAAAAAAAAACAGTCAAAAACTCTTGGGCACTGAGAAGAGATTCCCGTATCCCCTGGAGTCTATCCAGCCCAGTTTAAAACCACCGATCTGGGGCACTATTAATTTTAAAGGAAAAAAAGAGAAAGAGAAAAAAAGATACATGTTGGGTTGGACCCCCTCCTTCCCCTTCCTTGTTTTTCAAACGGAGCATTTGGAGGACTCTGGAGCCCAGGAGCAGCACTTACCGGATATGATGCCGATTGAAATGTACATGTGGTACAGCTTCCTGGAAAAGGAGGCGGTCACCATTCCCGTGCTGACAAGCAGGCCCCCTGCCACCACCACGAGACGGTGCCCAAAACGAGTGCTCAGGACAGCAGAGAGGGGAGCTGCAGCGAAAGACCATAATGCGACATTTTAATTCCCAGAGGCGTGAACATTAGCCTTCTTAAGATTCCTTCTCAAGTCTTGAACGTGGAGAGATGATGTGCGATATATAATACACTTTACACGATGGTTATATTTGTTCAAACGGGACAGTACATTCTTTGGGCTTCTTAGCGAGAAAGAGTAATAGGATAAAACATATGGCTCTATTTTTAGATGAAAGCAACGCAGGCTCTCCATGAGCACCTATAAAGTTAGGTATGCATGTCATGTGTGCTATTCTGTGACAAAAATGGGCTTTCCTATGATGGCTTGAATCGTCTTCGTTTTCTATATAGTCACTGCTTTGGATTCTTTTTTAGAAAGCTCCCTTTGGGGTCAGTTTCTAGCTCAGTTTCATTTGACTTTTCTGAAAATGATGTGAAAGTACAGTGAAGGCTCAGTTGAACACCCCACGAGGAGGCTAGCTAGGGGCTAGCGAATTCAGAGTGGCTGATGATCATTCACTCATTTGCTTAGGGTCTGTACTCCATATCCTGCAGAACAGTTCGGTCTGGCACATCAGTTTCCTAGTGGTATGTTATTTAGGCCAACACTGATACTCACTTGAATATACCAGGATAAGGGAACCATTGACCATTGGGTAAAAGAGTAATACAGAACATGCTGGATAGAGAAGCAAAAAACAAAACAAAAAAAACCCCAAAACAAACCAAAAAGGACTAAATTTATTCCATTGGGGTGAGTCCATATATAACTCTTCTGTTAGTGGACTATAAACCAGTATTGAATAGAGCTCATAACGAAACCACTCTCATCGCTTTTAGGTGGCACATTGGTGCAAAGCATTAACTCGTATCGTAATAGCATTTAGAAGAATGATCTTCTGGTATAATAGTATTAATGGGAAATTTCTTGTTGACTGTAGCATTGTTTTTTATTATAAAAGAGCTCAAAGTGAAGCTCTGACATCTTTTTATTTAGAATGCCAAAGCTAAAACTTTAGTTCGAATGCACTTACATTGTCTTGCTGAGTAAACTTTCCCAATTAAAAAAGTAAATGTCTTGGGGCACCTGAGTGGCTCGGTCAATTAAGCGTCCGACTTCGGCTCAGGTCGTGATCTCGCGGTTTGAGCCCCGCGGCGGGCTCTGTGCTGATAGCTCGGAGCCTGGAGCCTGCTTCAGATTCTGTGTCTCCCTCTCTCTGCCCTTTCCCCACTCGTGCTCAGTCTCTCTCTGTCTCTCAAAAATGAATAAAAAAACAATTTTTTTTTTAAAGTAAATGTCTTCATACTCAGTTCAACTGGAACTGGAGAGCTCCTCTGTGAAGCTCCCAGGACACTGTACGAGGAGTAGTAAGAAATTCTTTACTCGATAGGAAAGAACCATGGAGCTGCCTCTTTAAGACGTTATGCGGCTGAAAACTAACTACATTTAAAGACAGAACAATTCAGAGATAATAGTTCCATTGTTAGGATATTAGGGTCAGGGAAGTGTAAGGTCAGCCCCATTAACTTTCTGAGGTGAGTTCAGTGGCCGTGTTTTCTTGGAAGCCCTTGCCGTGGCCCCTGATAGACGGACGGACCGTCCTGAGAATCAGGCCTGTAAGGGACCCAGAGACAAGTAGCACATTGAAAATTATACTCAAACATGGGAGTGCAAGCTGGTGCAGCCACTCTGGAAAACCGTATGGACCCAGCAATTGCACTGCTAGGCATTTATCCAAGGGATACAGGGGTGCTGTTTCGAAGGGACACATGCACCCCCATGTTTCTAGCAGCACTGTTGACAATAGCCAAAGGATGGAAAGAGCCCAAATGTCCATCAATGGATGAATGAATAAAGAAGATGTGGTATATATATACAATGGAGTATTACTCGACAGTCAAAAAGAATGAAATCTTGCATTTGGATGGAACTGGAGGGTATTATGCTAAGTGAAATTAGTCAGAGAAAGACAAAAATCATGACTTCACTCATATGAGGACTTTAAGATGAACATAAGGGAAGGGAAACAAAAATAATATAAAACAGGGAGGGGGACAAAACATAAGAGATTCTTATGTATGGAGAACAAACAGAGGGTTATTGGAGGGGTTGTGGGAGGGGGGATGGGCTAAATGGGTAACGGCCACTAAGGATTCTACTCCTGAAATCATTGTTGCACTAGATGCTAACTAATTTGGATGTAAACTTTAAAAAATAAAAAAATAAGAAAAGTATACTCAAACCCCATTTTCTCAGAGGCACTCTGGTTAGCCAGTGAAATCCTTTAGGGAAGCGGCTGTCTGCATTCAGAGTGTCCCTCCTGGATAAGATTTGTAATTTTACATTATTTCCTGATTGACATCCTCCTGCTCTTCACGCATCCACATTTACACATCCCGACCTCTTTCCT
This sequence comes from Panthera onca, assembly GCF_046562875.1. Lineage (NCBI taxonomy): Eukaryota > Metazoa > Chordata > Mammalia > Carnivora > Felidae > Panthera > Panthera onca. The sequence goes on from NC_138352.1 coordinate 4,488,520, forward strand.
AAGCATGCGTTTATGAGACCAGGGCTAGTATGGCAAGTCCTTTTGCTGTTGCTTCTTCAGAAAATGACTACATAGGACGGGGCTTTACTGCGGGCCTCAAAGTAATCTCTCGTATCCTAAGACTATGCATACAGTAGGTGCCTAGTGCATGTGTGTATAAACTGAAGGCCATCAGGGCAGGCAAACGGGGCTCTCTCCTTCAGTGCCTCTTGTTACTCGCCATCCCCAAGCCTCTGAAAACCCTATTACTGAACTGAGGCTAGAAAGGGCCCATGGGCCATTTGAGGAACGCGTTGCCAATATGGTGAGTGCATCATGTAGTTAAGCCAATGAAGAGCGGCACATGCTTCCATATCATTTAAACAGAAAGAGGTACCAACCTGTGAATGTTAAGACAAATACACATATTGATATGACCCACGAAATCCTGCTATTAGATTCATTAAAACTGTCCATTAAGTCATTGAAGAAGACGCCAAATGACTTGATGATGCCGTATGTGAAGACTTCAACGAAGAAAAAAGACACAGCCACCACCCAGCCCCATCCTCCGTCAGGCACTTGAGTATAAACATTGGCTCTGGAACAAAGCTGTGATGTCTTTTGGGTCATTCTTAATCTGAAATAAAAAGTAAAAAAAAAAAAAGAAGAACATCAGACCAGCCAATAGCATGAGGGTTGATGATTCTGCTACTCTTTAGCAAACATAACAGATAAGGACTACTTACCACATGTCTTAGGGTGATGAATATTTGAACAATGTGCGGTTACTATAAAGTCTCTGGATAACAATTACACACTTATTTAATTGTCACAGCTGGGAAGTCTTCCTTCCAGATTCTTTGGGAGCTCCGAAGACTTGTATTGTATACAGAGCCCCCAAAGAATCTGGAAGGAAGACTTCCCAGCTGTGATAATTAAATGGGGAAAAAACAAACAAAAGGGATCAGAACAGCGTAGTTAGAGGCACCCTGAAGGATACAGAATGGCCACCAGACCGAGTATTGATGCTGACCTTGAACTTGAAGACAAGTTAGGTGTAAAGGAAGCGTGGGTTGATCATAATGTTGATCAGAAATGAAGCCTAGGAAAAGGGAGGCTAAGAGGCAAACACTGTCAGTCCATCTAGCATCTTCCATAGGATAAATGTTTGTGGCATCCTGTGTGTCTCTGGCTGATGCCCCCAGCCATTCAGATCATCAGCTGCCTCTCCTTCTGATTATGATCTGGCATTTTCCATGCGGATGTACCTACACGAACAGAATGTAACCATTGTGAATAAGTTCCTCAGAGTTAACCACTACTTGATGTATTAGCAATTGACATATACTCAGTAACCGAATAGAGCACTGAAAATTTGCAAGGCCTGGGCAGCCAGTGAACCTAGCCAAGTTACCCTGACCTCAATATGCTTTTGCATGTGAACTGCCACAAACATCAGAACAAACAGACCTGTGCCTGTAACGCCACCAGTAAGGGGAAACACTATACTTAACATTGGAGGGAGGGGGGTTGAACTTGCGTCTTCCCCTCTGGGAAGTGTGCTTTCAGAGCCTCTGGAGTTACGCTTTGAGACGGTGATGTGTTTCTAGCCCAACCCAGAATTACTATCTGTAATAATGAGTCCGTGGCCTTAGAGCTCTTGAATTTAAGAATTCTCTACAATCATACAGTTGTGTACAGGTTGAATTTTTAGAGGATGCATGGTGTCCTTCTCCTGGCCATTAGGTTGTCGTGTTCAAGTACTAAGGCAGGTTTTATTGATGTTGGAGGGCAGCTGAAAAATAACGGGACACAACCTCATCTCTCCGGCGGACTTGCCAATTTTTGGTATTGGGATCTAACCACATTCTGTTAACTCTCTAAATCATAAAAAGCAGCAAATCTGACCCAACTTAGTGTCCTTCATCCTATCGATGGTGCCATTTGCACTGTAGACTGAGACTCTAAAAGGACAGTATACTCACTCTTTGTCCTTCACTGTTAAATATTTGATTGAACGAAATAGGGCATAAGATGCTTAAAAAAGCTTATGCCCTCTGCAGCAAAGGCCTCTGCGTTTTGCTGTGTGTCAGTGCATCCTTTCTGAGAGCACATACAAAGGTGGGAAGGCCAGTTAAATGGATCAAGATGTAGGCTGGGCAGCGACAGAACAGCTTGGCATCAGCCTTCCCCAACAAGGAAAGCAGCTGATTGAAGACACAAGCCGGGAGCCCTCCCGCAAATGAGGTTTTCACAACACCCCTCCTTCATCAGACTTTCAAAATTCACTCCCAAGGTGAGGCAGCTGGGGCAGGGGTGTGAAAACACTACTAGGCTGAAGGTCTAGTACCCCCCTCCCCCCAAAAAAACCCCACAAAAAGTACTTCCCAGTAATAGGGTCCATCTAGTATTTGGTGTTTATCCCTAGAGAGAGGTGTTGGGGAAGGGGAAGAGGGAGAGGGAAGTGGTGGGAGCTCACAGCTTAGGTCCTCAGCTTCACCCCTTCCATTTCATCCCCCTACCAGGCTGTTAGTTTGGACTTTTCCTTGCGGAGCCCAAGACGCCTTTACTAGCCTAACTGGCTCCGTGTGTCCAGTACGATTAATCTCTTTGAAATGCTGCACTGTCATGACATTTTTCTGCTCAGCCTTTTTCAGTGGCTTTCCTCTTTCTGAGGGATAAAACCCATGGATTAGCCTGGCTTTCCATGCCTTCATCGTTGGACCCCACCCTATCTTTGTAGTCTTCTTGCTTCCCATTCTAGGACTTGACTCAGGCTGTGGTCCAAATGGACTCCTCCCTGCCCGCTAGTCTCTAACCACCTTGCCCATGGCCAGGCCCTCTCCCCCGCCTCCGGGACTGGTTGCCCCCCACTTTTACAGATGGCACCTGTCAGACCCTGCTCCGTCAAATCTTCTCTCTTCCATAATGCGTCCTCTGACCAACTCAACCTAGGGGGTTCTCTTCTTGTGACAGGTATCACTTAGCAATGGGGTGTTGTTTGTGTTTACCTTATTTGCTCATGGAAATAATAGGCTCATGGAAAACAAACCCTGGGGCCTTTCTCTCTTTGTACCTCCTTCTGCCTTCCTGCCCCCAGACCTTTCACACAGCTTGTATTTATTTTTTTCAACAAAGTACCTAGGAGGGGCCAGACCCTATGCTAGGCATCAGGGATACTACGGTGAAAGACAGAGGGATGGTCTCTGTCTCCATGGACTTAAGTCCTTGTTGACGGTAATGATAGGAACCCTATGACTGAAATGCATAGTAAAACCACTTGGCCATGTCCTTCCAGAGTTCAGCACATTTCTGACAAGCAGTTAGACTAAGTGGCAATGAAGTCCAAGGACCTCTGGCATGACTGTTCTAACCCAGAAGGGTGCTCCTAAGATCTTAGGGCTCAGGACCAACCTGAATAAAAAGACTGGCATAAAATTGATAAAGGCAAAAAAAAAAAAATTGATAAAGGCCCCCAAGACTGAATTTCTTTCTAGCCTAAAGCCTCCACAGGGTCAAGAGACAGTCTTTCTGTTGGACTGTATGTAGGACAAGATTGTAGTTTTGGTATGAAGATAAGATTACCTATCCATCGTCAGAAGACTCTGGTGATAGGTATCTATCTCACTCGTTCTTTGCATGTTATGATCTGTGGTTTGAACGTGCAAAATGGGTGCAATTTCCACCAACCGGTAGCCCGGAGTGGTGTTAGAATTATAGAATGTTAGGGAATTTAGAGCTCATTTGTCCGTCTCCTTGTAAAATCTTACTCATTTTTCTTTACAAAAGGTGGAATCTAGACCTAAGAGAAGGCACTTGACCGAAACTGTTCAGAATCAAATCTCCTGTCTCCCAGCGTCGTCCTGCCCTATCAGCCTAAGGGACAGCATTTTAAAGGCCTGGAAGGGGCTGTTTTAGGCAGAGATTGGGAAGAATTTCTTTCAATGATAAGAGCTCTCTTGACCTCCCTATGTAAAGTTCCATAAGCTGTGTCACCACTTAACTGTGTGACCTTGAGAAAGTCAAGTGCACCTCTCTGGGCCTGAGTTCCTCATTAGTCAAATGACAAGGTTGGACTGGAGAATCTTTAAGGTTCCATTCAGCTTTACCAGTTTATACTGTGGTACTCAGCACCGAGTTCTATGAATCACCTGATTCCCCCTGGGCAAACCTGGTGGTCCAGGGAAAGCCGGGAGCTAGGAGGAAGGTGCAAATGCTAGATGGTTCTTGCAGATGTGGGCAAAATGTATTTGGACACCGCTCAGATCTGATCTTTGGCAGCTGGTTGGAAGACAGCAGACTTGACTCTATGTCTATGTTCAATTCCTTTGGTTTTTTTTTTTTAAACTTTGCTTTATATCTTTGCTACTCTCCTGAAGCTAGATCCAAATAGAAGTTTCACCTGCACTGTTAGGGTTTTGGAGGACAGACGCTTTCTTAGTATTATTACTGGGGACATCATAAAGCAAAGATGACACCCCCAAACCCACTTCCTCCAAAGTGTATGCCTTTATCCTCCTAAAGCATCCCACGTCCTGTTATATTTATCGTTGGAGAGAAGACCACAATATAGAATAATCACAGAATAACCTGGTTTCTAGAACATACTGGATGAGAACTTCTGTGTTCTGCATGTAGGATCACATAGGGCAGGCACCTACAAGGGCAGCCAGCAGCTCTTTCCAGACCCAGTGCCCGGCAGCGCGTCTGGCACCTAGTATGTGCTCAATAAAAGCTCCTTCGACAAAGTAGGAGTCTTGCCCTACTGCCGAAGCGGTGCCCTGCTCTATCCCTATGAGACCCAAGTGAGGATGTCCCTGCTTGCAGAATAAATCCCTTCCTGGCCTCCTCTCCTTATGTCCATTCATTCCGCAGGCCAACCGGCTTAAAAGTGTCCACCTCCACAAGGCTAGAAACAAAGGCCTGAATTTTGAACTCAGTTACTTAGAATCCTCTATCAATTCCAGGATACCAAATACTGCCTCGGTCTTATGGCGATGCGAACTGATCTTACGGGATGGGACGCTGGTTTACTGTGTGGGGGTCTAACAGGTGAGGCAAGCTGAGTGGGTGAATCACTCTGCTCCTTGATTTGTGTTGTCAGCAGGTAAACAGAGTGTTGTCCCGATCTTTCCCTGCCCTAAGAAGCTATGGTTCTAGGACAGCCTTTGAGCCGGACTTACTCCGAGTTAGACTTTCATCCTCCACTCTGGAGTCCTCTGGGGCCAAAGCCCACGCGTTTGTTGTCTGGAGGCCCTTGGGCATTATTTGTTGAACGTCTGTCTACCATTAACTGGCTGCACAATCTTGGGGAAATCACTTAATCCCCAAATTTCATCATCTGTAAAGTAGGGACTAGCCACAGCAGACTTGAGGGTCCCAACTGTAAAGTTCTATAATGAACGGGGCTTCCTGGCAGCTGAGCCGCCTGCTCCCTGATGTTTTCCCAAAGGAAGTACAATGACAAAACATGCTGGGCAGTTTGAAATATTTCCTATGAGCATTTGGTTGTCTTCACCTTAAATAAATGAGGATTCTGCCAAGGTGTGGAAGTCTGCTATACCTGGGAATTTCACTGTGATTTGATCTGTTGAGTAAAGGTTTGATTTGGGGCCATCAAGAATGCAAAATATTGGATTATTATAGACCATCAGAGCATCAGTCCAGGGTCAGTTTAGAGCAAAGTTCAAAATGCAGGCTTTGGATGGAACGGTGATGGCTGCTGGTTAAAGCCAAGCCTCCGCAAAAGCAGGGCTAGACTCTGTTCTTAAAGGCGTAGCCTGGAGAACAGCTTTTGACAAGCCGTTTCCCCCTTGCCGCCCCCCCCCCCCCCCCCGGGTCAAAACCAGTCTGCATTCAGGTAAAGTTCATCTGAATTCTCTACTAAAAAAGTCCCAAACCTAACCTGGAGGTCTGCCTCAGCAGCTTTGAATCACTGGATAAAACCAATTCACCCATTTTACAAGATCATGATGTTGAAATGTGAACCCCTAGTTTAAGTGTCCTCCTCAGGGGTTCCACTGAGAAAAAGTCCAGTTTTTGGAAACCACAGAAGGAAAACTCACAGTTAGTGGTACTCATTAAGGCAGAAGGCGCTTTTCCACTTGGCTGCATTGTTTATTTATGAACTGGAACTCTATCTTGGCTACCCTTCCCTTAATTATGAGAAGAGGTATTTCTTTATCCCTGGGGCAGGATGTATCGCTGACCCCCCCAAAATGCCGCATAATGGTGCTTGGGACATGGGAAGAAGCGTCACTCAGAAATCTCAGCAGAAACACATGGTATTTTTTTTGCAGAGAAGACACTCATGTTCATAGGATTTGCAAAACAGATTAACTGAGAAATCTCATTCTCGGGGTAGAAACCATCTCCTTCAAGAAGGAGCCCGCACGGAGTGTCTAACTGTGCAAACAAAACCAGCTTCCAGGTTGTCAAGTTGTAATGCTCCTTCCCCAGTTGGCTCCGGGGAGCTTAGTCTCTTAAGGCTAATGCCCCCCGCGTCTGGTGACATTTTACATGCCACCGAACAAACTTCTATCACCTGTCTGCTGGGGGGCACGGTGGGGATTTAATTTAAAAAAAAAAAAAAAAAAAAAGAGTAAAAAAAGAAAAGGCAAAAAAAAACACAACAACCCCAGAAGGAAATAACCCATTTCCTCTGCAAAATCATCCTCCGCCACTACGGAACTGCTCAGCCACACGGGCGCTTTCCCGCGGCTGGCAGCCGCAACCGGGAACCTTGGAAGTTGAGCGGGACCAGCCGTCAGGCGCTGACAGCTCGGACGGTCAAGGTGTAGGACCCGCGCGCTCTGCCTTCCCAATGCGGGGTCACGTTGGCTGCCCCGGCAGTGTGTGTCGGCTTGGGTGGGGGGGGTGCGGGGGGGACAGGGATTCCCATTTGCCCTGGCGCTGCCTCAGTGGCCGGCCTGCGCGCGCGCGCGCGAGCCTGGGGAAGCTACCTCTGACATTTCGCTCCTGTGACGCGCGGGCAACTTCATGCAGAAAATCCACGCAGGGGTGAGCGGGCGCCCCCGACTCGCTCGATGGCCTGAAGCCCCCAATCCGGGACGGGGCGGGCACTCAAAACCAAGCCTGCCTCTAGCTGTTTTCCAGACCCCAACTGCCAGCCAGGGCCACGGACAGTCAACTCTCAGCTGCCCACACTGGCTTAGAGCGCGTCATCCTGGTGGCCCCGGGCATTCCCAACTGTCAGAGAATATTTTTCAGAATAACCTCTCCAAAATGTTAAGATGTTAAGTGGTCTCCTCCCGCCGTCCTGCCCACCCCACACACCACCAGCCCCCCCCCCCAAAAAAAAAAAAAGCCCCCAACACAGATTAAAAAAAAAAAAAAAAACCCACCCCACAATCAAACTTTTAAACATGTAAAATAATAAAACCAACTCACCAAGTTAGAAGGGAAGAGAATAAACCCCAAAAGGCTCCCAATAAGGCGGAGGCTTGGCCTCCCCCTCCTTATAAGCCGCTCGGTAACATGAGAAAGGTTTAACCCCTTAGGGCGTGGGCCCGAGCCTACCGCAAACTGGCTCCGGCGGGTGAGCACCGGGCGCCCGGCCCGCAGCGCCCCGGCCCCGGCCCCGGCCCCCCACCCACGGCCGCGCCTCGGGCACCCCGGCCACACCCTCCCCCCGCCCCCCACCCCGGCCGCCTGCGCCCGGGCCCTGCGTGCGGCTGCCCGCGCCCCGGCCCCGCGTCGCTGCCTATCCCTTATCCTATACCGGCTGCAGCCGGTCTCCGCCGGCCTCGGGGGCGCGCCGCCGCCGACCATGTGCTGCGAGCGCCGAGCGCCGCCAAGGAGGGGGCCGGACTGGCGCGCGCGCGCCGGCCCACGTGGACCGGGGCCGCGCCGGGCGCGCGCCCGCCCCGGGCCCGGGCTGGGGGTCACGGAAGGTAACGGCGTCGCCGGCTGGTGCCAACGGCGGGGTCCCGCGGGGCCACCCCCGCCCCTGCCGCCGGGGTCCTTGGCACGCCGCCCCGCTCCCCCCACCCGACCCGGGCGCGGCCGTGCGCGCCTGCCCGACCGGACCCCGGCGCTTTGCTGCACCGCAAGCGGGGAGCGCGGGCGTGCTCGGGGCGCCTGCACCTCTCCTCCGGCACCCCCGGCCGGGCGCGCGCGCGCGCGCGCGGGGCCCCAGGGCCGCTTCCCTTCCCTCCGAGCGCCCCCCCCGCCCCCGAGCGCCCACCGCCGAGTACCCCCGGAGGATTTGGGGATTGGCTGGGGGCGATTGGGGGTGCGGGGGCTAAACCCGCGCGGCGCTCGCGGCTGCGGCGGCTCCGCGCCAGCCCCGAGCAGAACAGGTTCCTTCCAGTTTGGGTGTGAGCTGCGCGCGCGGCGCCGCGCACCCCGAGTTCCTCCTCCAGCGCCCGCTTCCCCCAATTTCGTCAACTCGCGCACGGTTCTCCGGGGGGGGCGGGGGGGGAGAGGGAGGGAGGGAGTGCCGCAGTGGGCCCCAGAGAGCTAGCGGCCCGGCTGCTACGAGTGCCTAGCTTTCCCCCTTTTGCAGCAGTAGCGGCGGCGGCGGCGGCAGCAGCAGCAACAGCGCCAACAGCATCCGCGTTGCGCGAAAGGGATGTGAGCAGCCGGGCTGAGTCAGCATCCCCGGGTCGGGGCGCGCGCGCATCCTCCCGGCCAGGCGGCTGGCGACGTGCACACAGGTGCATGGCCGCCTAATCCGCTGGGAGCCCCCGGTACGGCAGGGACCCGGGCGTTTAGGGAGTACGTGCCCCTCATCCCGAAGTCCCCAACCCCAAGGTCACTGCGAACTCAGCAGATGATGCCCGGGAAACCAGTTATGGGGACAAAGCAGTGTGTCGTATCCCAGGCATTTCGGAGTGCGCGGGGGCGCCGACTTGGCTTCCTGGTCTCCACCTCACTTACCAGGGCTGATTGGAGACCTGCTCGGAAGCAAAGGCCTTATTCTCTGCATTTCCCTGCCGACTTTGGTACGGGCTGCTTCCTCCTTTGGGGTTCGAGAATGTGGTTCTGATGTCAGAAACTCAAGAGAGCCTACTTTGGGGGCGCGTGCACGCGGGGTCGCCACCGGGAGGAGTCAGAGATTTGAGTTTTCATAAAAATCCGTTTGCAGTGGGTGCCTCATTTCGCTCCTGGTTTGGGGATAGGGTCGACTGCGTTAAATGCCATTCTGTACTGGTACAAGGTCTGGCGTGGGGTAGGTGGGGAGCAGGTGTGTTCCTGTGAAGCGCCCTGTTTCGGCCAGTAATGCACAGCCAGGGGCAACTGATTCGCTTCGCAACCTTGTGGGAAAGTAACTTAACTTCTAGGGGCGTCAATTTCTCGAATCTATAAAATGGGGTCGGTAGTGGTATTCCCAGAATTGAAGGGTTTAATTTATGATTCCTGTGAAGTGTGGATCAAAGTGACTGACATACGGTGAGCCCTCAGCACCCGTTATTATTATTGTTATTATTTATGGCTTACCAAGTCTGATGGCTGACTCCACTATACCAAGCCATCTGTTTGTCGAGTTGTTTGAAGAATCCACACGTGATGATGTTCAAAACTGATTTTAATCACTAAAACGAACATTGTAATCACTAAAATGTAATGTCCTTACAGTGTATTAGGACCTGTCACTGTTTTTAGTATGGAATTGTCATATTCACTATGGCACAAAATCTACTGTATTGGGTCTTGGGAACCTATGGAGGTAGCCCATTATTTATTACCGAGTGGTTCTAATCAAGTCCAGAAAGTTCCCGGTGCTTCAGTTTCTTGATTTAAAACATTAGGCAATGGGATTCTCTCTCTCTTTCTCTCTCTGTCCATCCCCCACTCGCTTTGAGAGAGAGAGGGAGAGAGAGCATAAGTGAGGGAGGGACAGAGAGAGACATAGAGACGTAGGCTCGAACTCATGAGCCATGAGATCATGAGCTGAGCCAAAGTCAGACTCTTAACCAACTGGGCCACGCAGGTGCCCCTCAAAATAAATAAAATTTTAAAAATAGGTTAAAATATTAGGCAAATCATACCAAAAGCTCTAGTTATGAATGAATGACTGAGAAACTCACATCTGAGTATTTGACCAGAGTGAACGCACTGGCTGTTGGAGAGGCGTAACTACAATGATAACAATCACAACAACAATAATACATTACTATTATTTTACTAATATTAGTTAGACCTGTTGTTAATTTTTTCGTATGTTTGCTTTGTTCCCAGCACTGTATTAAGTGCCACACATGTGATCTAACTTTAACCCATCAGAAACATTCTGCAGTTGATCCTTACCATCCCCATTTTACAGATGAGGAAAGTTGAGGCACACAGCCCTGGAGGGATTCACCCGAGGTTTCACAATATAGGCACACACTGGCCCTTTTCTGCAACTAAAGCTCACCGAAGACGATATTTGCCACCTGCATTTGGGTAACAGAGAAGGGGAGCTGGAAACCCAATCTCTGCCCAGTCTTGCCAGCCACAAACCAATGACTTCTGCATGCCCTGGTTAGAGGCTGGCTTCACCTTGTTCCCTTTCCTAGTGAGACCAAGCGTGAAAACCCTTGCTTTTTTTTTCCCCCCTCACTCTTCCAGGGATAGCGAAGAGAGGGAAAGCACAGCATTGCCATGCTAATCAAACCCCCCCAAACAAAACTAACTCTGTTTGGTTCTAAATAAAACAAAAGAACCCTTGGAGTCTGGAGTACAGAACCAGAAAAATCAGGATATTAAGTTAAGGGTTCAGCTCCCCTTTTAGCCTCTTCTGTTGTGTCTGCCGTAAGCCAAGGAGCAGCAGAGCCCCCCCGGTCCTTCATTTACAGTGGGCAAGGCTGTGATGATGCCCTTTAAAAAGTCCCTCAACATCTTCTGGGGGAAATAAATTGGCTCCTGAGCCTATCCTCTGTGCTCTCTCTTGCTAGCCATCTTGCTCCGGGTCATTTGCATGAGAACAGATTCCTTTGTGCAAAGTTGGCCAGCCTGTTCTCCGTCTACGTTCGTAGCCCTTCTACTCTTCACGTTGGGTTGCTAGGCAGATATGACCCTGGCTTGCAAATAAGCTCACTGCATTTACCAGCCCGTGAGAACTTAAACTTGGGTAAGGAGATTGAAAGGAATCTTGTCTGGAGCTCAGAGAGGATTCGAGGGGGCTTCTGTGGGAGGTCTTGGTCCCCCGTCCATGCACTGTCCCTCTTCCTGTCTCTGCACCACCCCCCCATTATCTCACCCGAGGGCCTGTGCTGGCTTGGGGGGGCGGGAACCCCCTGTGTAATCTGACTGAAGCAAATTCTTGCTTTAAAACTTGACTGCTCCTCCAGACGGCAGAGAACCCCACGAACTTCCTTGGAGGAACTCCAGCTAGATGTGTTGGGTTCATCTGGTGGTTTGTGGGGCCTCCCCCCACCTCACATCTAATGGTTTGAAGGCGAGGCAGGGCCCTGCTAATGGGAATGTGGGCTCCTGAGGGGGTTTGAAGATCTGCCAAGGGGCCTGAGGCACGGACGGTTTTCCTGCAATCAGCTTCAGAACATGAGCTCTTTCCTAAAGCCCATTTGTGTGAGAACCCACTGTGGGGCAGGCCTGGTGCTCCGTTAGCCTTGCACGGCTGACTTCTCCTTCGTAACCAGAGCCAGGATCCCACTAGGGTGCACTTTTCCAGCTGCAAACGGCTCTGCGGTGAATATTGAAATACTGTGTCAGGGAGGCCTCTTTCGTCAAGTCAATATGTCCCATCCCCCAGTCCATCTCATAAAGATGCTTTTGCAGTAGTAATAACTTGTCCAAATGCACAATGTTTTTTCTTTGGTTATAAATGATCACTTATAGGAGTAATTGTGATCATCATTCGACCCAAAAGGGATTTTTTTTTTTTTTACACTTGAGGCATAAAACACAAAATTTCAATTTATACCCAAAGTCTGTGTTCAGAGACATAGGATAAGGTAATTAAGTACTTTTGAATCTATAAGTATATTGTGTTGATGTAGAATGAAAATACAGTTTTGAAAAAAAAAGGAAAAAAGAAATGATAGAAAGTTTCTGACCTCATGAGAAATGTTCTCATGTATTTTTTGTAATTTTTAAAGAAGTTTATTTATTTGGAGAGAGAGAGAGAGAAAGAGAGAGAATTCCAAGCAGGTCCATGCAGAGCCCGACGTGGGGCTCGAACTCACGAAACTGTGAGATCACGACCTGAACCAAAATCAAGAGTCAGACACTTAACCCAGGCACCGAGGTGCCTCATCAACTCATGTAATTTTTAAATGAATGGTGATGGTTTTCAGATGACTCTGACGTTTATATTACACCAGATACAGTTAAAAAGAGTGGTTTAAAATAGTTTTACTGTAGGGGCGCCTGGGTGGCGCAGTCGGTTAAGCGTCCGACTTCAGCCAGGTCACGATCTCGCGGTCCGTGAGTTCGAGCCCCGCGTCAGGCTCTGGGCTGATGGCTCGGAGCCTGGAGCCTGTTTCCGATTCTGTGTCTCCCTCTCTCTCTGCCCCTCCCCCGTTCATGCTCTGTCTCTCTTTGTCCCAAAAATAAATAAAAAAACATTGAAAAAAAAAAAATTTAAAATAGTTTTACTGTAAAAGTCAACATTTACAGATACAACTGAAACAATATCTTTTGCAGCTAAGATGAAACATTGGACGGAACTTAAAAACTGCACGAGGGTGGTGTGGACTGAAAGTGTGTGGGCCCCCTGTGCCCCCCGCCCCCACTAAATTCGTAGATTGAAGCCCTAACTTCCAATGCGATAGTTTTTAGAGATGGGCCTTTGGGAGGAATTAGGTTTAGACGGGGACTTGACGGTGGGGCCTTCAAAGAGGGAGAGAGAAAGGCCTTGGGAGGACACGGAGAGAAGGCAGCTGTCTGCAAACCAGGAAGAGAGCCCTAACCCCACCTTGTTGGCGTCTTGATCCCAGACTTCCAGCCCCTAGAACTAGGAGAAAATGAATTTCTACGGTTTAAGCCACGCAGTCTGTGGTATTTTGTTATGGCGGCCCAAGCTGACTGATACGGAGGGGATTTATTGTTTTCTAAATTCTCTTAGAGGTTACCCAAGCAAAAGAATTTGCAGGCCACTGAGTTATGATCTATGTTCGTAGGAGCACAGGGAGGATGTGGTCCCTGCCCTCATGGGTAAGTTCTCCCCGAAGAGACAGAACAAACCCGAGAGTCACCACAGCGAGCCCTGGGAGGCCAGGTAGGGGCTGTATAATTGAGAAGTACAAATGTAAAAATGCACGTGGGTGTGGGCTCTGGAGCCTGACCTTGAACCCCAGCTCTGTTCTCACTAGTGGTGTCACCTTGCTGGGGCAAATTACTTAACCTCAGTCTACTTCAGACTGCTTATCTGTGAAGGGGGATAACAGTACTCACTGCATAGGGCAGTCACGTTGCGGGGCTTAGTGCTGTGGAGCTAGGTTCACTGAGTTAACATGTGTAAGGGGCTTATTAGCAGCTTAGTGCTGTGCTTGGCTCACGACGGGTGTCCCTGACTCTTGGTGGGAGACCAGAGAGGCCTAGACCCAGGAAAGACCTTAGGAGGACTGGCAAGGGGGGAGGGAGGAGGAAGGATAAACAGCAGGAGGTACTGGGTTTGGGGATGGGAAGGTCACCTCCCCACCTTTGCCTCTGGTGATCTGGCCTCTATCAAGGCATTTAGTGCCTCGTTGATGATGTATCCCTGGGTGCGTCTCTTTAGCTCTGGAGTGAATTTTACTTGATTTCAACACTGATATTCATCCCTGGACTTCTCAGTCTTGATAGTTTACGGCTCCTATAGTTTTGTCATCCTCCCAAAACTCTCTCAAGCCTGTTGCAAGAGGTACTGAACCCAAAACAAAAAATCAGAATTGCCAGAGCAAAGTGATTTTCATCCCATTGCTTTCAGGAATAAATCTATGTCCTGTCAAAAGTTGAAGACACAGATGTGGGTCACGAAATCTAATCGGCCATGCTGGAAAGCGTGTAGGACCACTGGGTTTGGCCCCGATTAAATCAGGCTTTCTGTGCACATTTCTTGAGGGTGCCCCACCCATCATGTCGCTCAAGGCCAAGGAATAAAAACCTGCTTCTCCTGCTATGTTTCTGGCCTAAAGGGAGATGCTGGCTCTCCCCCCTTCTTGTCTAAACATGCTCAGCCTGTCCTGCTGCTCTCTGGAACAATACGCAGTGTTAAGCTTTGATTTTAACCCTTTCGGAGCAGTGCATCTGGTCATTTCCAGATGGCTAGGGGGTCGGGGACGGTGCATGGAAGCCGGAAGGCTGGTCTAGGCTGTGTTATGAACAGGGGGCCAGGAGGGGACCCTGGCCGTGGTTGTGGTCGGTGGAGGGTTCTGGCCCTCCTTAGGGGAGCCCACATGCTTAGCCGGGGTCCGTGGTGGGACTGGGGACGGGGAGCGTCCATCCCACCTTCCCCCGGCCGCTGGCCCTCCATCCAGGCAGCCTCTGCTCATTACAGCCTACGCACGAGCCCTGATGAATGCAGTTGTTTCCTGGGCCACAGAACCACACCCCAGAGAATGTGGTCCCTCCTCTCCGAGTGTTTACTGTCTAGTTCAGAAGACAGGACACGTGTGATTGTTACCTAAAGCAGGATTTCAACAAGTGCGCTTTTATGAGGGAGGACCTCAGAGGAAGGGGAACTCAGAAAGGCCACGTGAGGTTAGGGAAGTGAAGAGACAGGGCTGAGGTCTGCGGGCGGGACAGAGCAGGCTTGGCCACAGTTGGATCCTGTGAGGTGCATTCATCCGGCCATTATTGATCGAACTCCCTCCAGGAGTCCAGTACCAGGATCATGCAGTGCGTAAAATACATAGATATTCCTGCCCTTGTGTGCCTTACGGTCTAGACCTATGCACAGACTTACGGCTTTTCTTGCTGGAGCCCCAAGCCGAGGGTCTGGGGCAAATCATTCTTGTGGACGTTTCTGATTTTAACACGTAACTCGCACTTGCCAACTTGCAGTTGGCATCCAAGGGGAGATTTCCCTCGCATCCACTCTGCATCTCAACTTGGCCTCATACTGTGTAAACTGTCTAAAACCAGATTGGCTGCTAGGTAGGGTGTTCCACAGACCGTGACGACTGTCACCAGAGTCTGCCCAGGCAGAGGGACCTAACTCATAGCCAAAGTGGCACAGACAACCAGCCGTGCAACTGTGTGACAAGGAACTGGAGTTTGGAGCTTTGAGTTCACAAACCAGACGGACTCTTCGCTTTTCCCTTTGGCGTGGCTTGTGACCGTGGTGTTTGTGGCTCCAGGATCTACCACCAGAGAATGCTGGCAAGTGGTTATGACAAAGACAGCCAATAGCTGCAGGGAGTCCGGATTTCACCATCGACACTCAGAATAGTTTTGCTTAATATTAATTTTAGTAACGCTTTGGGCGTGTATAGTACTTTTTCAACATGTTCTCATATTTGTTATCTCTTTATCCTCAACACAACAGACAGAATAACGATAGCCAGTGTTTCTGAGCTGAGAGCAGGCACTTGTGTTTGATTGTTTCATCCCCCCATCATGTCTGAGGTGAAGAAAGTTTACTGTAGCTCTCTTTTTCAGGTAAGTGGGTAAACTGAGGCAAGGGGCAATTTTTTTTTTTTTTTATACTTATCCAAGATCACACAGCTAGGAAATGACAATTCTGAACCCTGGACACACGTTCTTCCGGAAACAGGTCACCACATGCCCCAAATCAATTTCCCAAAAGGCAAATTTGCCGAGTGACCGCTTCACTGGATTGAGCATTATCCGCCCCCCCCCCCCCAGGTTTTGGCTTTTCCCTCTCCTTCCTGTGCCTCTTCCTTAGCCTCAGAGGTTCTCGGTTGGAGCTTAGCTGGAATCTGTATCAGTTGGCTTGGGCTGCATAATAAAACACCGCAGACTGGGAGTCTTAAACAGCAGAACTTTCTTTGTCACAGTTCTGGAGGCTGGGAAGTCTTTGATCAAGGTGCTGACCAATTGGATGCCTGGCGAGGGCTCTCTTCCTGGCTTGTAGAAGGCCACCTTCTCGCTGTGTCTTCACCTGTCAGAGAGAAAGACCAAGCTCTCTCTCTGGTCTCTTCTTAGTAGGACACTGGCCCCATCAGGAGGGCCCCACCCTCATGACCTCATCCAACCCTTATCACACTGGGGGGGGGGGGGGCGGTCAGGGCTTCAACATACCAGTTCTGGGAGGACACATTCCATCCATTACAAAATCTCACGTATTTCATCGTACAGGCAGAGCAAACCCAGGGAAAAGATAAATCTGCAGAAACACGAAAGCTGGCACATCCAAGTTGGTCGAAAATTCCCCATTCCCATGCAAAAGTGACACAGGGACACGTGAAAATGTGACAGGTGAAACCACTGGTCAGTTTTCGCGTGACAGGGAGAAGGCTGAGACGTAGGGGGTGGGCCTGCCCCCAAAAAAAGTCAAACCTGAATCAGATTTCGCCGTTGGGTCTAGAAGTCAGTTAACAGGGGCTTGGGGGACATTTTAAATCACGCCGGGGGGTGCAATCAGCCACGTCCAAAATTGAGAAAGTTTATAGGGCAAACAACTGAATTTTGTTTATAAATACATGGCAGGGAAGACAAAGGAGGAACTTACACATGAAAAGAGAAGAGACATGTGAACCAAATGCAAAATGTGTGATGGGGTTTGGATATTAGATTAGAATTAAACAAAAATCATAAGTGTTTATATATATATATATATATATATTTTTTTTATATATATATATTTTATAAATAAAACATTGGTGAGACAGTGGATGACATTTAAACATTAACTGGAGTTCCGAGGATCCTAACAAATCACTGTTAATTTTAAAAAGTGGCTACTCATAGAATTGTAGTTCTATTTAAAAAGAATCCTTATCTTTTAGAGAAGCACACAGAAACAATATTGGAGGTGCCTGGGTGGCTCAGCCAGTTAAGCGTCCGACTCTTGGTTTCGGCTCGGGTCATGATCTCACGGTTCATGGGTTTGAGTCCCGAGTCAGGCTCTGCGCTGGCAGCACAGAGCCTGTCTGGGATTCTCTCTCTCTCTCCCTCTATCTCTGCCCTACTCCCCCCACCCCCTCATGCTTTCTCTCTCTCTCTCTCAAAATAAATAAACTTCAAAAAAAGAAACCATGTTGGATGGAGTTACATGATATCTGACGTTTGTTTCAAAATAGTCTAGTGTATGTGAAGAACGAGAGAAAGGGAAATAGTAGGGGTGGGGGTGGGGGGGAACAGATGAGAACAGGCCGGCCGAGTGCTGATAACTGTCAAATCTAGATGCTGGGTAGGTGTGCACGAGTTTCTCAACTTTTGTATGTTTGACAACTTCCGTAAGGAAACGTTTAATAAATAATAAGTAAACGCTGCTTTGTGGAAAGCCCTTAAACGTTTAGCAAACAGGGAGTGCATTGAGGGAGTGGATTTCAGGTACTCGACCTTGGATCCTTTCTGTCTGACCGCATTTCTTGTGATATCAAGTGGAGGATAGAATTTTAGAGAAAGGATGTTATCCAGAGGCCCATCTACTTTCTCCGTTCTTCTGACATGTGTTCAAGGACCCAGATATAATTTCTGCAGGGCTACTGAGCTTTTAGAGGCATGGCATGAGGCCACCTCTGCTCTCCCAAATTGGCTCCTGCCACATGGCTTCCCTCTGTGACACTTCCAACAGGTGGTTCTAGCTAACGCTAGGCAGGATGTCATATGCCCCGTGTGGATGAGTGTCCTGGCGTTGTTGGGTCTGCAGAAGTAATACTCCCAACAGTAGGGTCTGACTTACTCCAGTTATAAGATTAAATAAGTATTGGGGATATAATGTACAGCTCGAGGACTACAGTTAACCCTGCTGTCTGGTATATTTGAAAGTTGCTGAGAAAATAGATCCTAAAGATTCTTATCATGAGGAAAAAAACATTTCTCTCTCTCTCTCTTTTCCTGTATCCGTATGAAATGATGGGTGTTAACTAAACTTGCTGTGGCAGTCATTTCATAATTTAGAAGCCACATCATCGTGTGCCTACCTGAAACTTATGCAGTGCTGTATGTCAATTACATGTCGATAGAACTGAAAGAAAAAGAAACAGAAAAAAATTCCCTTTGCTTCTTCTGTTGAGCTAAGAGACCCCCAGATACACTCTAAGAAAGCAATCTTTCTGATGTGGGGCAGCCCCGAACTGACATGTTAGGGCCTCAGGGCAAAGGAAGGGCCCCACGAGGGTGTTTAAAACCAATTTCTTTTTTTAATGTTTATTTATTTTTGAGAGTGAGACAGAGCGTGAGCAGGAGAAGGGCAGAGAGAGAGAGGGAGACACAGAATCCGAAGCAAGCTCCAGGCCCTGAGCTGTCAGCACAGAGCCCTACTTAGGGCTCAAACTCATGGAACCATGAGATCACGACCTGAGCTGAAGTCAGACGCTTAACCGACCGAGCTGCTTAGGTGCCCCTCCATGAGGATGTTTATTACACACAAACATTAAATAACCTGAATGACTGTTACCGAGGCAACTGGATTTTCCTGTCCACTTGGGCCTGGTTTTGGGGGAGGCAGAATTTAAGGAGGTGCTCAGTGTTAGAGTCCCATGGGCACAGGTGGGCCCCGAGATGTTGCTCCCCAGGCTCCGAGCCTGCCTTGCCTGAGCACTGTCTCTTACCTGGGCTCCCCTGGTCCAGCGGACTCCTGACTTCTCAGCTTCTTTTCTTACCTGCCACCCTGCAGCACGGTGGCTTATTCTCAGCAGAGCAGGGGAGGAGTTCTGGTGTCCGTAAGTCAGAACTTAACGCTTCCCCCCGCTACTGTTTTTGCCGTGACTTCTTGGCTGCTGCTCACACGTGGCGGTCCTTGGCCTTCCTGGTTTCTCTGCCTGGCATTCCTTTCCAACACAACTTCCGAGAGCCGCACGGCTTCCTCCTCTACCTCCTGCAGAGAGAGCCTCACAGAAGGGTCACCTTCTCCACGAGGTTGTCCCTGACCTCTTTAGCTTTGCGCCTGCTCTCGCCACACTCAGGAGCTGCGTCCCGCCTCGATGCTCTCGCCAGCACTTACATTTTACTCGTTTCATTTCTTCCCCCTACAAGACAGTAAGTGGCATGAGGGCAGGGTTTGTTTTCGTGTGTGATCTTTTCTCTGCTGTACGCACAGTGCCGGGACTGAGACCCGTCACTCGGTCCATGTTTGCTGGATGGATGGCGAGGCATGGGGGAATCATTTCAGACTCCACGGGGGCAGCTGGTGCCCCAGGCCCCTCCTGGCCACCCCCCTGGGACTCTCGGCCCCAGCCAGCGCATGACCATGCTCTGATTTGGCAGGTAAAATAACAGTGCTCTACCGCCAGAGATCACACTGCCCCCACCCCCGCCCCCCCACCCCCCACCCCCCGGCGCCTTTGTCTTTTTTGGCCTCAGCTCATCAGAAGCTTTGTCTCTGGAAAACCAACAGAGCCCTCTGCCAGAAAGGTCTGCCCGACCTTCTTGTTATTTCAGCTGTTTTCAAGGCCCTCCAGCAGGCTGCTTGGCCACAGGGAGGCCCTCAGGGAGCCAGGTCAGGTGACGGACTTCCAGCCCTGATATTCAGACACCGCTACACCGCAAAGCCCATCTTCAGGTTGCCTCATTCCATTCCATTCTCAGCCCTTCTGGCCGGCAGCTTGCCTGTGGTCATTTCACTGCTCACGAGCCCTGCTCGCTTTCCCACAAGCGAGCCCGGAACTTGAAGGGAGGCCAGACTTTGCAGACCCAGAAGCCTTGCTTTACGGTGGGGGTCGTGGAGGAAAACACAAGTCCCTGCAAAGCCCATTGGCAACTCAAGTTCACTCTGTCGCTGCCTGAGGAACATTGAGGCGCGGGCAATGCTCATGCTTGTGCTCAGCAGGGGTCTATCCCAGTTTGTTCTGCTTGGATGGAGCAGGGGGGCCTTCCCTGTGGGGTCTGTTGAGGAAGGTGGTCAAGTTCGTTCCAGCCCAGTGGAAGAAGGACGGGATGCTCTATTTGCCGAAGACTCCCCTTTGCTTCCTTAGCCCATAGACATGCTCCTTGCCTGTGTCCACTCTCCCTTCGGAGAGGGGGGAGGGTGATGCATAAAGCAAGCTGGGGAAACAACCTCAGATCAGCTCGGAGCCCAAGGATGCTTCCCCCAAGTTCATCGAGGTATAACAGACAAATAAACCTTGTTCGGGTTTACCGTATACAGTGTGATGTTTTGATGTGTGGATACAGTCTGAAATGATTTCCAAAATCTAATAAACACATGCCTCACCTCACGCGGTTACGTACGTTTTAAATTTCTTGTGGTGAGACATTTAAGATCGACCCTCTTAGCGAATTTCAAGTATGCAACAGAGTATCATTAATCGTCATCGCTATGCTATGCACTGGATCCCCCAAAGCTGTTCACCTTGTGTCACTGAAAGTTTGTCCTCTTTGACCAGTATCGTCCTATTTATCCCTCTACCCCCATCCCAGCCCCTGGCAACCACCATTCTACCCTTTGCTTCTGTGTGTTTGGCTTTTCTACATTTCGAATAGAAGCGAGACCACGCGGTGTTTCTTTCGCAGTGTTTGTCTCGCTGCTGCCTGGCTTATCTCACTCCGCATAACGTCTCCCAGGTTTAGAAGTTGTTGCTTCTTTTCCACAAGCCTTCTTTTTTTTTTTTTTTTTTTTTTTTTAATTTTTTTTTTTTTCAACGTTTTTTATTTATTTTTGGGACAGAGAGAGACAGAGCATGAATGGGGGAGGGGCAGAGAGAGAGGGAGACACAGAATCGGAAACAGGCTCCAGGCTCCGAGCCATCAGCCCAGAGCCTGACGCGGGGCTCGAACTCACGGACCGCGAGATCGTGACCTGGCTGAAGTCGGACGCTTAACCGACTGCGCCACCCAGGCGCCCCTCCACAAGCCTTCTTTTTAAAGGCTGAATAATATTCCATTGCGTGTATATTACATATGCAGTACATTTTCTTTTGTCATCCACCCACAGACACTTAAGATTGTTTCCATATCTCGGCTGCTGTGAATAACGTTGCAGTAAACACAGGGTGCCGCTCTCCCTTCATGATAGTGATTTCATTTCTCTGGATGTATACCCCAGAAGTGGGATTGCTGGGTCATATGGTCATTCTATTTTTAATTTTTTGAGGAAATGCCATCCTGTTTTCCATAATGTCAGCTTGGGTCTTTTTTTTTTTTTTTTTTTTTTTTTGTAGTGTTTTTATTTATTTTTGAGACAGAGACAGAGCATGAGCAGGGGAGGGGCAGAGAGAGAGAGGGAGACACAGAATCCGAAGCAGGCTCCAGGCTCTGAGCTGTCAGCACAGAGCCCGTCGTGGGCTCGAACTCACGAACTGTGAGATCATGACCTGAGCTGAAGTTGGATGCTTAACCGACTGAGCCACCCAGGCGCCCCTGTCGGCTTGGGTCTTAATCAAAGTCCATGGCCTCAGGTCCATTCTTTGAATCTCTGGTTTGCTTTTTCACTATAGTTTAAATAAATAAATAAATGGGGAAAAGATTAAATATCTCCCTGGAGGTATGGGTGTGAAGGATAATGCAATGGTGTACTGGCTAAATTAGCTTATTTCCATTCAGTGAAATTTTTAAGTACGAATGATTCTCTTTGGAAATCCTCAAAGGAATGTTTTATCATGGAACTGTTAAGAAAAACAATCTGTTTATTTATGTTCCCACCTTAATTTTAGCTTTTTTCTTAAGTGAATTTTTTTCCCCTGAAGTCCTTCGTGTTGGGTCATTCCAAAATGGATTACTGACGAAGAATGAGGCCACTCTAGAGTTCCAAGCTAAGTAGCTTTAAGAAGAAAAGCCTTCTATGATTGTTGCTCATGGTCAGAAGCCAGTAGAATGAGGCTGGGAATCAAGCAGCAGGTCAATAAGTGTTTGTTGGGCACCCTCCTTGTGCAAGAGCTCTTTCTTCTTCTAGAAAGGGAGAAGTCTTTGGGGCCTCAAGATCAACAAATATTGGTTGAATCTAATTGAGTTTGAAAGAATAACTCTCCTTTTGGAAAACAGAAGAATTCGCATTTCTGAACAATTGATTCATTGGCCTCCAGATGACCATGACTGTTTACTTACACTTTCCCTTTTATTTTGGTTAAGTATGTATCTTCCCATCCTTTTGAGTTTATCTGGGTCTTCCAGAACTTACATATCTCCCACCCCGCCCCTCCCCGATCCACTTGGGTTGGCAGTTGGGGTGGCTGGCTGGCTCTGTACATTCTTTCCGCAAGGGCAGGGACACATAAGTGTGGATCACATCCACCATAACCCCAGCCCCGGTAGCATCTCTATGTTATTAACCCCAGCCCCGGTAGCATCTCTATGTTATTACAAATTGGTTCTCTAGCTCTAACACTCCCAGTGGCTTGGGTATCCGACATGCTTTCATTCGGTCCAGAATTTCAAGTCCGTGCCTCCTTAGTAGCCTCATAAATTGAGGGCTTTCAAGTGAAAGAGGGGTGATACGGTTTTTATTCTATGGTTCCCATTTGCAAGTGGCAGTTGAAAATATAACCTTCAGTTCCTGTTTTTTCAAAGTTCAACCTGATATTTTGCTTTTGTGCTTGTCCGCTGAAGCCGAATTCTCTCCAGTAGGTTAAGCATCTCCAGTGAGGTTAGTTTTCTTCTTGGACAAGAATCATGATGGTTTTTGTTTTGTTTTGTGTTAGTTTTTTAACTTTACTTATTTATTTTGAGAGAGAGAAAGCACAAACAGAAGAGGGGCAGAGAGAAGGACAGACAGAATCCCAAGCAGGGCAGAGCCCGATGTGGGGCTCGAACTCATGAACCATGAAATCATGACCTGAGCCAAGATCAAGAGTTGGATGCTTAACTGACTGAGCCACCCAGGCACCCCAGGATGTTTTTATTTCTGAGCATCTTGTTACCCAAGGTGTGATTTAAGGGCTCGGAACACAGGTGTCCCCTGGGAGCTGTATTTGATAAGTTCTATAGCTGATTTGTGTGTACATCTAAGTGTGAGAAACCCTGATTGAGCATGTCTTTAGAGTTTCTTATTAAAAATTACATTGTCGAGATATAAAGGGACAATTTCCATTAAATTTGTTTCAAATGTTTTCCTGACATTTTATGGTGAAAGATTTCCACTAGCAAAATCGAAAGTTCTACTGTTAAGTACCCATATATTCTCCACCTAGATAACACCATTAATATCTTTATGTTTCTTTTTTTCTCAAATTAATTTCCATCAAGAATTATAAAATTCAGGGGCGCCTGGGTGGCTCAGTCGGTTAAGTGTCTGACTTTGGCTCAGGTCAGGATCTCCCCGTTCCTGAGTTCGAGCCCCGCATCAGGCTCTGAGCTGTCAGCACAGAGCCTGGAGCCTGTTTCAGATTCTGTGTCTCCCTCTCTGTCTCTGCCCTTCCCCTGCTCATGCACGAGTGCTCTCTCTCTCTCTCAAAAATAAATAAACATTAAAAAAAAAATTTAAAAAAAGAATTTTATAGAGCTATATTCGTTGACAGCATGACTCTTAGAAAGAATCATGTCTTGGAAACGAAGGTTTCACTCTTCTAGAATTTTCAGTGGGTTTGATAAGGTCATAATTAGTTTGGGAATTTCTTGGGAATCAGAGAAGCATGGTGGGGTGAGAGTGGGGGAGAAACTGGGCTTTGGCAGAGTTGGGTGCTAGTCTTTGCCCGTCCCAGGGCAGTGGACCTCAGTGTTCCCATCCATATGATGAATGGGTTGAGTGACACCAACCTTGTGATTATAGGTCCATTGCAAATATTATCATCATGATTTCTCAGGTGGAGAAACTGATGAACCAGTCGCATATTCGAATCAGAAGGAAAACATCTGTTGGCATGGAAAAGAGATTATTTCCTAAGCTACTGAGTGAAACACAGCTGCACTGGCAGTTTTAACGCTGTTTTCTTGTCAATTTTTGTTCTTTCAGGAAACCTGACAGAAACATGAAGCCCTCCACCATCTGGAACTGAGAAACCCATTCAAGGCTGACTGCGGCTTCTAGAACGTCCAGGTGTTCTGCAGATGTGAGAATTTATCCTGCTCTCACCAGCTGGAGTCTCGAACAGATGCAAAGCTTGTGCTGTGGCCCTCACGCCCCTGAGCACAGAGGGGTCGTTTTTTAAGTGGCCAAAGAGCCATCACCGACACGGGTATCTGATTGCCGCACGCGGCTGGTCGGCTGGTCGTCTCTCGGAGCTGCAGGGGGCAAACCAAATTCGAATTTCCTGACTGTCTTGAATTAGGATGCCAGGTGGGGGCCTCATTTCCGCAGCCCCAGCGTCCTTCTAGGCACCCCACCAACACGACCCCCACAACCAGTATCTCCTTGCAGACTCCACCACTGCTTCTCCAGAGACTCCCTGCACTTTAAGTGAGCAGAAGGAAGCTCTTGGAAAAATCCTTAGCTGTGGCCCACAGACAGTCATTGCCCTCCCCTGCCCACCATGGGCTGGCTTTTTCTAAAGGTTCTGTTCGTGGGGGTGACTTTCCTGGGATGTCTTTATCCTCTCGTGGATTTTTGCTGCAGCGGGGACACAAGAGGCCAGAAGCCGAATTTTGTGATCATTTTGGCAGATGACATGGGGTGGGGTGACCTGGGAGCAAACTGGGCAGAAACGAAGGACACTGCCAACCTTGATGAGATGGCCGCAGAAGGAATGAGGTGAGTCTTGAGGATGGCTGGCTCTTGCCGCGGGAGGGGGCAGCATAAAGCACTTGAGCAATCGATGGCTCCGTGTGGACTTAGCGAATTGATTGATTCATTTGGTTTGAAGCCAGTACGGCATCTGGAAGAAATCCATCCATTCATCTCTCTGATAACACTCAGGGTGTGTGGGGGGGAGGGGCAAGGGGCTGGGAGTACAGAGGTAAACAAGATACTTCTGGAGCCTGTATCTGGGGGAGGAGACAAGTTAAAAGGAGAGTAGGCATTGCGGTCTAGAACCTGAGCCTGCTTCAGGCAGTTTTGGAGTCTTCAGGGAGGGTGTGGAACCTAGCCTGGGGGCTCCAGAGAGAAGGTGACCTTTGAAGAGTGAGGAGTCGAGCACACGAAGTTAAGAGGACTTATCTGTGAGCAGATGGGACTTACTGGTACACATCTCAGAGAAACTTAACTCCAAGGGACCATAAAAGAGACGGGCATGTGCATCTTAGTGGGTTGGGATGTTCATAAGCTCCTTGCCTGCTTGGAAAGAGAACATGTATTTGAGCGTTCAGAGTTTTATTTTATTAAAAAATTTTTAATGTTTATTTTTGAGAGAGAGAGAGCACGAGAGAGACAGAGTGTGAGCAGGGGAGGGGCAGAGAGAGAGGGAGACACAGAAGCCAAAGCAGGCTCCAGGCTCTGAGCTGTCAGCACAGAGCCTGATGTGGGTCTGAACCCACAGACCTCGAGATCATGACCTGAGCCCAAAGTCGGATCTCGACAGACTGAGCCAACCAGGTGCCCAGGGCATTCCGACTTTGCGTGTTCATCTTGGGCTGACAACCATCCGACCGTCCAGCTCAGATCCCGCTTGTGCTACGTTAAACCCCTCTGTTCAGTTCAGTGGGAATCATTCCAGCTGACTGGTTAGGACAATGTGTGGGGCATCTGCACAGAATTTGAGCCACTTGTATCCTCGGGCCTGGAGCTTCCCCAGAGACACGGACCCTTGGGGTCCCTGCACCTGGTCTCACCCACTGCAGTCCATCCACCTCACCTCAGCCAAAGGGAAATTTCTAGAAACACTCCTCTGTTTCCAGTCCTTGGTAGGCATTTTGTGGCCCTAGGGATACAATCCAAGCTCTGGACAGCAGCTTCTAAGACCAGCCCGTCTTCCACACTGGCTTTCTGCGCGGCCCCTCTGTGCACCTGTTGCCTCCTTCTGTCTGGACCTTACCTGTGTGATTCCATCTTCCTGGTTTACTTTCCGCTTCCTCTGCTTAGTTAGTTTCGGCTCACCATCTGGATCCCCAGTGCCTCATGAGGTCCTGGAGAAAGCTTTCTTGGAGGCTGCATGGGTCCTCCGCCAGTTCCCTTGCTGCTCTCGCGGTGATCGCCTACCTGTCTCACCCCCTGTGTTGGGTTGAATAACATGCTCCCCCAATTCATGTTCACCTGGAACCTCAGCACAGGACCTCATTTGGAAACAGGGACTTGGCAAATGTAATTTATTGTGGGCCTTAATGACACCACCCTCCACTGAGGGTGGGTCCCAAATCCAATGACTTGTGTCCTTACAAGAAGAGGAGAGGACGCAGAGAGACACCCAGAAGAGGTGATGGGAAGACACGGGCAGGGAACAGCGTTGGGTCTGCAAGCCGAGAACTCCCGGGGCCACCGGCCACCACGAGAAGCCAGGCGGGGGCTCAGGACAGCTTCTCTTTGTGAGCCTCCATCTTGGTTTCAGACTTCCAGCCTCTTGAACCGTCACAGAACACATTCCCGTCATTTTCAGCCTCCGGTTTCTGGTAATTTGTGGCGGCCACAGGAAATTCAAACACGCCCCCCCCCCCCCGCCCCCCACTTCTAGCTCTGGCCTTCGGGAAGAAAAATGCCTTTTCTCTTCTTCCTCTCTGGTATTCCTAGCACAGAGCACAGTGCCTGGTACATCGTAGACAGTTTAGAAATAATTGTTCATCAATGAATGGGCTTTAGAAGTTCAAGCTACCAGGGCACCTGGGTGGCTCAATTGGTTAAGCATCTGACTTCGGCTCAGGTCATGATCTCAGGGTTCGTGGGTTCGAGCCCTGTGTTGGGCTCTGGGCTGACAGCTCAGAGCCTGGAGCCTGCTTTGGATTCTGTTTCCCTCTCTCTGCCCCTCCCCTGCTTGCTCTCTGTCTCTGTCTCTCTCCAAAAAAAAAAAAAATTAAAAAAAAAAGTTCAGGGCACCTGGGTGGCTCAGTCAGTCAAGGATCCGACTTTGGCTCAGGTCATGATCTTGCGGTTCGTGGGTTCGAGCCCCTCATCAGGCTCTGTGCTGACATCTCGGAGCCTGGAGCCTGCTTCCGATTCTGTGTCTCCCTCCCTCTGCCCCTCCCCCACTTGTGTTCAATCTCTCTCTCAAAAAGTAAGTAAACATTTATAAGCTTAACAAAAAAAAGAAGTTCAAGATATCTTGAAACGTCACCCCAAATTTTGCGTGTTGGAATTTTTTTTTTTTCCTGGAGAGATTTAATCCATAGCATTTACCAGATTTCAAAGGGAACCAGATTGCCAAATCCTTAAGAGCTTCTGCTTTTAGTGGGTTTGTGGGGAAATATCTGGCCCCTTATTTACATCGAGATTTCTGAGGCCTCGGCATCCTCCTTATGAGCTGTCACTACAGGCGTGCTGTCCTCCTGAGCAGAAACCAGATGCAAACACAGCTCGGCGGGCTCTCCTATCTTTTTCCTCCCTTTATGAAAATACCCTCCCCATTTGAGCCTTGTGACAGGGGCCGAGCGGACGGCCCTCTGGCCCGACGTGGGCAGCTTTTCTCTCTGTGCCTTGTTGACAGGAAAGCAGGCTTCCTGTGAGGCCGCGGATTGATTCATCACTGGCTTCTCCCCCTGCCTACTCACGGCCAGTGGGGAACCATGACTTTCAGACAAGAAGCCCTATTGCCAAACAGCGTCTATGGGTGACTAGAGAAAGTCTCTTTTTTCCTTGGGGTATTGTTTCCTAGGACTCCCACAACAAATCACTATCAACTGTGTGGCTTAAAGCCACTCACATCTGCTCTCTCACAGTTCAGAAGGCTAGAAGTCCTGAATCAAGGTGACGGCAGGGCTGGTTCCTTCTGGAAGCTCTGGGGGAGCATGGGTTCCATGCCTCCCTTCTCGCTTCTGGTGGCTGCAGGCGATCCTTGGCCACCTCGGTTTGTGGTTGCGTCACTCCTTTCCCTGCCTCCACTGTTCCAAGGCACTCTCCCCACGTGCCTGTCTATATCCCCCTCTTCTCATGAGGCCACCAGCCACTGGCTCTCAGGCCCATCCTAATCCAGTATGACCTCATCTCAACTTGATGACATCGGCAAAGGCCCTCTTTCCACATAAGGTCATATTCCCAAGTTCTAGATTGACATGAAATTTGTGTGTGGGGGGGGGGATGCTTTTGCACCCAGAGCAGTGAGCTCAACTGCGTATATTTTTATCTCTGCTCCTAACATAGCCTGTAATGTAGCAGGCTTTCGATAAAAGATTGTTGCTTTGAAGATTGAACATCCTGCTTAAGAAGTCGGGCTCTGGGGGCGCCTGGGTGGCTCAGCTGAGTGGGCGTCCAACTCTTGATTTTGGCTGCAGTCATGATCTCGCTGTTATAGGATCAGGATGGAACCCCGTGTTGGGCTCTGCACTGGGTGTGGAGACTGCTTGGGATTCTCTGACTCTCTCTGCCTCTCTCCCCTGCTTGTGCTCTCTCTCTCTCAAAAAAAAAAAAAAAAAAAAAAAAAAGGAAAGGAGAGGAGAGGGGAGGGGAAGGGAAGGGAAGGGAAGGGGTTAGCCTCTGGAGCCAGATGGCTTGGGTTCAAATCCCAACTCTACTGCTTTCTGTCTGCATGACTCTGGACCCTCAGAGCTTTGCTTTCCTCTTCTGTTCATGGGGTGGCCACACCCACCTCATAGGATGGTGTAGGGATTAAATTAAGTCATCCAGGTAGGCAATTAGCACTGAGCTTGGCACACAATAGACATAGATAGATGTTAACTATGGTTATTTTTGGTATTGGGATTAGAAATAATATGCATTTGAATTGTCGATGTGAATTGGCTACCCTGCCTAGTGAACGGTCTAAATGATAAATCGTGGAAGGAGGAGTGGGTTCCAGAGACAAATAAGTCCCTGTTCATCTCGGTGTGGAACCGTATACACTGAGCCGACGTCTGTATTTGACTCAAACACAGCAGCTGTAGTAACAGCCAATGCAAGGCGCCAGGCTCTGCGCTTCACCCCATCTAATTCTGGCCACCACCTGATGTTTCTCTTCTTTCACAGGTGAGGAAGTCAAGGTCAAGCCACTTGCCCCCACTTGGCTGTCCTCTGGGGATCTGCTTGATTCTGTTCATTCCTAGACCACGTCCCCCAGGCAACACTTCAATGTCTCCGTAACATTTCCCTTCCAGCACACGCCAGTAGTGGGTTGTTGTGTTTTTTTTTTTTTTTTCTTCCCACTTGGTTATGGTAGATGCGATTTGCCAAATTTGTGGACAGATGGGGCACCATTCACAACATAACTATGATGTCATCATTGCTACAGAATGGCAGGGTTCCCTGGTCGCAGAAAGGCAGAACTGGTAGTGCCTCAACTTTGCTTCCTTTGCAGATTTCGTAACTTCCATTTACGTAGAGGAAGATGAGGGACTGTGGCCTGAAACCCACCGTCGTAAGGTTTATAGAGGAACCATCTCGTTTATGGCAGCTCAGGTCAAAGAGCATCCTTGCCGCGTTATCGCATAGGGGGAAACTGAGGCCCGGAGAGAAGTGATGCGTGTTTTACTATTTTAGCCGCTTTCTAACATGTGGGCGGTGATTTGCTAGTTTGCAGACCCACCATGTTAAAAACAATGATAAATAATTTATTTGTGGGAAAGAAAAAGAAAAAGACCCAAAAACCAAAAAACGAAAGTCGTTTGCAACGAAAGCAGCAAACGTCTCTTTATCAGAGGACATTGCCGACTAGTGTTGAGTGACGGCCCATGTGTGCCCTGTGAGGCAGCTGGGCCCCCTGCACCTGTCAGTAGGTTCAGCAGACAATACCTTTTGCCCTTGACCTGGTGGGCTGGGCATTTCGTCACCGTCCCGTGCAAATCTGAGCCGAGCAGTACTGTTGAACGTTTGAAAGTCTAACGAGGATAAGATAACCCAAGGAAAATGTTGGAATTCAAGGAAATGTTGGAATTCAAATGAAAAGGCCAGGGACTTAGTAACCAGCTAAAATGTAAACCTTGCAAACAGCTAGACAAAGGGAGCCCGAGGCAACTTGCATTGCCTTGTGGGCTAGAGGAAGGAATCACTCACACTTTAAAAAGGAGATAAAAAAAACGTATTTCATCGGCCTCTCCTCCAGCTTTTCTGGCAGAGAGTTAACTCTGAAAATAAGCTGAAGCGTTTAAATCAGTATGAGAACCCAGTGAATAACCTTGACCATGCAACACTAGCATGGTTCTCGCCTCACCGCAGGCCCGGGGAAGGCCAGCGCTGGCTTCACCTTGTGATGAGCCAGCAACTATTTCTTGATAATCCTGAGAGTGAGCGGTAACTCGCCTCCGTCTCCTGGCTGGTGACTTGATTCCAGCCCTGCCTTCGGGTGTCCAGACCCGGGTATGAGCACCTGCGCGGTCGTGACCTGTGCGTCTCTTGGGGGAAGTGGGCCCAGCCAGCAGAGCCCAGATAGTGGCCGCTCACTTGGCCGGTCTCCCGGGCTGGCTCAGAAGCGGGGTTGACAGAGCACGTACATACACTTATGCAAATCGACCTGCGGTCCGTTACTTTTGCGCCTTGATCTTTCCCCCGCCCGCTTCAGTCCATCTCTGCCCCCTGTCTCACCTGAGTCGAGTCATTGCTGCTGCTGAGTAAAGACAGTGGCTTAGCTAGGAGTCAAAGATCAATATTCACCACTGGAAGGTCAGGGGCTCCCAGGGGCTTCGGTCTGTTTCTAGAAAGGGCCTGGGTGAGGGATGAATTGATGTGTCAATTCAGTCAAAGGCCTCGTGTCATTTCTGTTCTCACACTGGCTTTTTGCAGACATTCATCATCCACGCTGTTATGTTTTGGGTCTTTCCCCGCCCCCCCCCCCCCCCCCACTCCTCCCCGCCAACTATCCTGCTGCCTTTGGGGTTTTGCAGCAATCCCAGGGAAGCCGAGAGCCAGGCTGGCACTCACAGCTGCAGGGGACGGTAATGAGGTCTTCATGAGAGCTAGGGTAGAAAGAACATTCTGAGTGAGACTTCTATTAATAAGAGAAAGATTCCAACCCCACCGTGTAATCCCTTCCAGCTTTATCTCCACCCCCAAAACAGTCATTCAGACCCTGGGTTGAGGAAGAAAAGCTCTTGTCCTATGACCTTCGCCACGAACTTCGAGAAATTTGCTCAGCGACACGAGACAGACAATTTTATATCTTTGCCCTTGGGTAAGTAGGTCCAGTGGACGTAAAGTCGGGCAATGCCCACCTACCAACTGGGCCACGGTGAAGCCTACAGGAAAGGTCCTGCAGCGTTGGGCCCCGTGGCTTTAATAGATGGGGACACGTAGGAGCACCATCATCTAGGTAGCACTCAATCTTAGAGCAAACCAACTGAAATATTAACCAGTGTGGCCCTGGTGCCAACTGCGAGTTCAAAATTGCCTGTCCAGGGGCTGTTACCTTTTAAGTCTCCTGCCTACTTCGTTTGACAAGGACTCTCTGGTCAGAGCAGGTCATAGGACAAATGCTGCGCCCTAAGAGTCTTCCAGCCGGGGGGCGGGGTAAGACAAGAAAAGCAGCCTTTAGAATGCAGAAGGTGACCGGGGGGTGAGGGGAGAAGGGGCGCCTGGGTGGCTCAGTCAGTTAAGTGTCCAACACTTGGTTTCGGCTCAGGTCATGGTCTCCAGGTTCGTGAGTTCGAGCCCTGCATGGGGCTCTGTGCTGACAGTGCAAGAGCCTGCTTAGGATTTTCTCTCTCCCTCTCCGTCTCTCTACCCGACCCTGCCCCCCCCCCCCCACCTCACAAAATAAATGAACTTAAAAAATTATTTTTAAAAAGTATTAGAATACAGAAAGGAAATGTACTGTGAGCAGGAACCCCACACCTCCCACCCCTTGTCCTGGGGCTTTAATAACCTAGATTGGATGGAACCGAATTGGACTCTTCTGGGATGGAATTAGCACCTTACTTATCCCTTGGTGACAATCAGGAATGAAAAAGGTCCATGCTGGGGCTTCTTGCCTTTTGGACGGTAGAGCCCAGAGCCAGAAGCATGTTAAAGATAGTCCTGCGGGCCTGCAGGAAGAGAGAGGCCATTTCTCCAGAGGGAAGCCACGAGGCACTGGAGAAAGGATCTCACTGTTGAGACCTTAAAGACGAGCAGGAATTAGCCGGATGAAGGGAGAGGAAAGCGTGTTGTAGGCAGAGGGGAAAACGTGAGCAAAGGCTCAGAACTGAAAAGTGCCCTTTCACTGGACAAATATTCCTAGAGGCTCCCTCAGGCCCTGTCCTCGGTGCTGGGAATGCATCCATGATCCAGACAACCAGAAGCCCTCGCTCTTCTGGGGCTGCCATTCCAGTGGCTGAATGTGGCTGGGAGCGTGAGGCTGGACCAACGGACGTGCCCACCAGCGAAAGGCCTCATACGCGCGTTCTAGTGTTCAGACTTGGTCCTGGAGGCAGTGGGGGCCCTGAGGACTGAAGTCCTCAGCCTGCATTTGAGCTGGATTGCTCCAGCCTGCAGGGGAGTGGCCCACACTGGCAGCTGGGGAGGCAGGGGGCAGATCGCGGGAACCTCCAGAATGGCACGGCCCAGGGTCATGAGTATGGGGAGAAGTGTCCGATCCAGGAGGCGTGAGATGCTGGCTTGTGTGTGCATCTTGTCTCGTGCCTTGTGTGTGTCCTTCCTTGAGCACGCGTGCGGGCATATGCACAACAAGAATGTGAAAAGGAAAGGGGGAAATTGCCAAGGATCATACCATGCTCGGCTGCTGGGAACCTGTTTTTGGAAAGAACAAGAATATGAGTGGATGGATGGAAGGAAGGAAGGAAGGATAGAAGGTAGGACGGAAGGAAGGATGGAGGGATGGAAAAGTAAACAAAACACACCAAGTTTACTCTTTGCTGCCACATTTGCTCATAGTTTACAAAGGGCCTGCATATCCATTACCCCAGTGACCCCACCTGATGACTTTCTGAGCGCTGACTGGTCGCTCTTCCCATTGAACAGAAGGTCACCTCCCGCCCCATCCCTCTACGTACAAATAATTTTTAAAACCTATTTCTGCCTCCAAGACTTTAAGTTATGAATGGAGCAAAGATAGCCTTTATTCCAGGTACAAAGCCATTTAGAGAGTTAGCGCAGAAGGCCTCATCGTCTCTCTTAAATTCCTCACAGATGAAGGCTGGACACGCTTAACTTCGCCATGTTCTGTCTCTCCGGGGCTTTCGTGGCCGTGTTTCCAGCCCTAACGTTTTCTGATTCTAATACGCGTAATTTATGCAATGGCAAGTTGCTTTGGCTTCTGTCTGGCTGTGTCTTAATTTGCGTTGATTTTCCCGTTAACAGGCTGCTGTATTGTCTGGCTCTGTATTTCCAGCTTTCCTTTACAATGTATTTTCAGACTTTAATTAGGACCCCTGTTGGTGAACTGGCCTGAGCCTGCCCAGATAGATTTGGGGAAAAACAAAAGAGGCTTTCCAAATAGCAAGACCATTTTATCGCTTATTAATTGGTCTCTGCCACGTGGAGACAGAGGCTGGCAGAGGGGAAAGGGACGTGCAGGTCAGTTCACTGGGCCGCCAGGGACGTTGTTGGCTCTTTCAGGAGGCGAGGGTACGGTCAGGGCTCTAAAGACTTGGAAAGAGAGGAGATAAGATTGTTTCTGAGAGTTGAGCTGCGAGGAGAGAATTGAACCCTAACAAGCAGCAGCTTAAGGGATTTTTGTGAAAACTGGATGAATGTATTTTTTTCCAGCCAGGTGACCTCTTCCAGTTTTGTCTACTCACTCACCAGATGTTGCTGGAGCGGCTCCACGCCTCCAAGGCACCCCGCTTGGGGCCGGTCTTGCAGCTCTAACCCTGTCCTCACGGAACCTACGGTCTGGGGGAGGGGTGGCCTCGAAGTTCTGTTTGCCGTAGAAACGCGCGACAGCCGTTCCCACGAGGGTGGTGTTGCGTGCTCGAGGAGACACCATCCCCAGGACAGCTGTTAAGGACAGGCGGGCAGGGACAGCGTTTAGACGATGTGTTTCTGGCTCTGCCCACGTGTACTGGTCAGTGAGGCTGTGTAACAAATATAATGGACTGGGTGGCTTAAACAGTAGGAATTATTTTTCACAGTCCTGGAGGCCGTGAATTCCGAGATCAGGTAGCCAGTGTGGTCGGGTTCTGCCGAGGACCCTCTTCCTGGCTGGGAGATGGCCACCTTCTCACTGTGTCTCACATGGAGGGGAGGGAGACCTCTGGGGTCTTCCTCGTCTTTATGAAGACACTGATCCTATCATAGAAGCTCTACCCTCCAGACCTCATCTAAACCCAGTTACCTCCCAAAGCCCTGACTTGCAAATACCACCCTATTAGAGGTTGGAGCCTCAGCACAAACGTTCAGTCCATAGCGCCAGGGAAGAAGACGATGGTGGGCAACAAAGCCCCCTTGCCTCCCAGACCCACTGGCAAAGCTCAGTCTGAAGGATCTTTTCCATGGTCCATTGGAATTCTCTTAGCATTAATTAATTCCACACTCATCAAGACAAGCTTTGCATTCTGATTTCCCCTGTAATTCATGCCCAAGAAGAAAGCTTGTTGACCACGCTGACGCTTTGGTGCCTGAGCTGACCCCTGGCAGTCATTTGGGAGACAGGCATTCTGATGTCTCTCTTAGGCTCACGTGGTTTGCATGGATGTGAGTCAGGCTCCTGGGGCCGGCACCACCAGGGGTGAGTCTCGGGACGTCCGTAGCCCAAGACTAGTCACCTAGCTAAAGGTAATTCCCTCTGCGTTTACCTTACCAACCTCTGGATTGGCCCAGCTCTAGCCAGCCTTCTCTCAGATGGAAAGGGACTTCAAAGAGCATGGGATTTTGGGTGGGCAGGCCCGGTTGAAGTTCTAGCTCTGTCATTTCCCAAATATAGGGGTCTACAGTCTTCCGTACAGCACGGTGATTGGACAGGGCACGGTGCATCCCCGCTCAATGCCAGCCGTATGGTCTTGGGAAGCGACTTAAACTGTCTCTGCCTCACCTCCCTTATCTGTAAAACGGGGAATCCCAGTGATTTGAACTAATATACGTAATATGACTAAGGTGGCAGTCGCTTGATAAACGGCAGCTATTTTTATTACGATAAGACACACGTAAACAAAGTTAATGCCTATTTATACTTTAAGCCTCAGCACACACGTGGCTTCTTTTGAGACGCACTCGCTTCACCGGCACACATGTACGCCCTCCTTGTGTGCTTTCAGAACACCCTGTGCCTAGTGTTCACAGAGCTCTCTCGCACGCTGGGATTATCCACCTCCCTTCCTGAACTTTGGGCAACTGGAGGGCAGGGCTTCATGTTGCTCACTGGAATATTCTGGGCTCCTATCCTATTACACCCACACTGTGATAGCCAGGACTCTTTGGTCATAAGAGGCAGCAACACTGCTCAGCCGGCCCACGCACATAAGGGGCATAGCTTTCGCTCATCAACTTAACCTCTGCAGAGATTCTGTCTCGTGCTGGGCTTCTGAGCCAATGGGTAGATTCTTCCAGGCTCCTCCATATGATGGGAGATGTGGCTCTTGCCTCCGTTCTCATGGTTTGAGGTTCAAAGGGAACGAGAGAGCTATTCCTTACTGTCTGGTTCAGAAAGTTCCAGGTTGGATTCTGACTAGCCCTGCCTGGGTCATGGTCCTCAAGGATGAGGGACGAGAGGTGGTGTTACTCTGCTTAGCCCACGGCAGGGTCTTGTGCCCATGGTGGGGTGGGTGGGGTGTGGGGCACAGACGCTGTTAGACGAACGTCTATGTTCAGACACGAAAAGGCCGCAAGGAAGTTTCACGGGCTCCGGAACTCAAAGTCCAGGCTCATCCTCCCGGGGGTGGGGTGGGGGAGGCAAAATGGTGCCAGTGCTGGCTCGCGGAGGATAGGTGGGCATGTGGACGGGCAAGAGGACGGGGCAGGCTCTCTGGGCCGAGGCGCAGGAAGTCGAGGTGCTGGGTTGGAGAGGTGCATGTGGGACGTGAGGCGGGGAGGGATGCCAGACGTCCCGGGGCTTCGTGGGGTGATGTGTTCACGTCCTCGCGCGGCCAAAACCAAGTGCGACAAACCGGACGGCTTTATTTATTTATTTATTTTTAATTTTTTTTAAGTTTATTTATTTTTGGGACAGAGAGAGACAGAGCATGAATGGGGGAGGGTCAGAGAGAGAAGGAGACACAGAATCTGAAACAGGCTCCAGGCTCCGAGCTGTCAGCACAGAGCCCGACGCGGGGCTCGAACTCACGGACCGCGAGATCATGACCTGAGCCGAAGTCGGACGCTCAACCGACTGAGCCACCCAGGCGCCCCTCTCTCCCCCTCTTATAAGGATACCAGTTACGTGAGGTTAAGGATTCACCCTAATCCAGCATGATCTCACCTTAACTAACTACATCTTCAGAGTAACCATCCAATGAGGTCACGTTCTGGGGCTCGGGGGTTAGAACTTCAACGTGCCTTTTTGGGGGACACGATTCAACCCACATCGGGCAGCGATGAGTCAGAAGCCTGAAGAAGTGGGTTGAGCCAGAGCATGGGGGGTTATGGTGGCCACACAGAAGGAAGTCACTGAAGACTTGGGGTCCGGGGACGGCATGACCCACTGGCATGTTAGCATGGGCTGGAGAGAGTGAGCCTGGCGTCTTGGAAGGTCACTGAAGTGGTTCGGACGAGGGACAACAGCCATATTGATCTTGGGTGGCATCGTTTGGAATGGGAGCTGCTGAAAGAGGGGGAGGTGGGAGACAGACTGGAAGGTGATGCCTCAGTTTCCAGCCGGGTTTACTGGGAGGGAGGCAGACGTGAGGTCTCGGAGAAAGGACGCTGAGCTTGGTTCTGTGCCCATCGAGGCCGAGGTGACGTGTGCCATAACCTGTGGCAGTGAGCCTGATGCCTGCATGGTGGCAACAGCAGCCAAGCGGCCTGGAATCCCGCCCATTGGTTCCCAGCTTCCGTGCTATCCTACCTGCCTGGGGCGCCCTCTGCCTCCCCATGTAGCGAATGAGGACACGAATTACCTTGACTACCACAAGTTTGCAAAAGCCTACTCTCCACCTGGAGCTCTGCTAGGTGGTTTGTGCACATCGTCCCACTGAATCCCTCAAATGAGCTGGGGAAGTAGGTGTGTTAGGCCCGTTTTGCAGAGGAAGATACTGAGGCCTAGATGCCGTTACCTGTCTAGTCTCACACCAGAGCGGTGGGGGGGAGGCTGGGATTGAACCCAGCTTCGTTTGTCCAAACAAACCCTTCCTATCACTCTCCCTCTGCCTCCCACAGCACTTTTCTTTGTACTTCTCAGATGGGGCCCGTCTTATTTTGTCTTCTTACCCACATGTCTTGACACTCTGAAGTGTGAGCTACTTGCTGGAAAGGGCTATGGGTTCCTCCCTGAGCTCCCCCAGCAAGCTCTGCTGTGGTTAGCGGAACTCCAGCGAGGCTCCTGGGCAGTTAGAGGTGACAATCCTGGCACCCTACCCCAAGGACTGTCTCCATGTGCTCTCGGGGGAGTGCTTTCCCTGGAATGGTGCACACAGCTGGGGTAAGACTGCCCTGGGGCCTCCAGTTGCCCCGGGGCCCCACCGGGCTGCCCCTGGGGCCGAGAGGAACCCGATCTTGGAAAACTGGGGCCCGGTTGGCCCTTTCTCTGTGCTCCAGCTCCAGGCTGGGCAGCTCCGACGGAGGGCCTGCAGACCACGAAAATGACTTTGGATCTACTTAGACTGCGATGAGAGCCCGCGAGAGGGTTTCCAGCCAGGAATTAATGTTAGTCGATAAACAGGTTTTGAGATTACTTCAGCTGCCCCTTGGGGGAGAGTGGGGGAGGGAGAATTGAGGGCGGGAATGGAAGCGGGGAACAGGGTTCCCACATACAGCTGGACAGGTTGTGCACTGCTCAACTCCGGACAGCAGTGTGACATGGCACCCCCTGGGGTTATACACCACGGTGGCCCTGGGGAAGACAATACAGACCATGGTAGTGGTCTGGGTGCAGGATGATAGAAGCCTGGACTAGGATGTTAGCAGGTAGGTGGAGAGAAATGGGTAGATTCTGGGTACGGTTGGAAGAATGGTCTTTTCAAGAATGTGCTAGTACTTTGGCTGTGGAGGGGGAGGGGAAGAGAGGAATCGGGGTGAGGCGTTTGGACCAAGTGACTGAGTGGGAGGCGGTGCTGTTCACTGAGATAGGGGACACTGGAAGGGGAGGGCGGGTGTGCAGGCATGAATCTCGAGCAGAACCGGATAAACTTGCAGAGACTGGCAGACAAACCACCGCGTGGTACATGGGAGCGACGTCTGGGGCCCGAGGCCAGTGGGCCTTTCTCTTCTTGCTCTGGGAAGCCCAGTGGCCCGAGAGGGGACGGGGGTTCGAGACGGAACCGACGCTGCTGGGCGGGGCCAGCCGTGTGGGCGGGTGACCCGTGCAGCCACACGGGGGGCTCCGTGCTTTCGGAGGACCCCTCGCTTGGTTGAAAGCTCTCTCGTTGCCGTCTTGAAATGCCTGGTCCATTTCCAACAAGGGCTCCCTCGTCTTCTTTTGCACAGGGCCCTGCAAACTGTGCAGCTGGTTCTGTTGTGGGAAAGAGCTGACACCCACAGGCTTGGGCCAGCCCGTACATTCAACCCAGAATGAGTCCCGGGGCAGCAGACGCTCTGGACCCAAAGCGCGTCGAGTGCCTGGGGTGTAGTGAGTGCTTTGGAAGCGTTTGCCGCGAGGGGTACGGATTATCACAAGGGGCGGTGAGGACGGTGAGCGGGGAGCGTCCTGCACCTTCCATCTCGGGGAGGAGGGCAGGATAGGCTGGGTAGAGATGATCGTTTGTCTTGGGAGCAAAAGCGTGATCTGCGAGGTGCAACCTGGTTTGGGATTCTAAGAGTGGGGGCTACCGGCTGCCCCCCCAACACCCAGGACCTTTGTGGCCCCAGGATGTCTGGCAGGTGGGGATGCTTTGGAGGAGTCCCGGAGATGCGCACACAGGGGAGTTGCACATGCTTCCTCCTGGGCTCCCCGAGACAGACAGCCGCCTCGCCGTGGAGCTGGCCGTGCGTGTTGGGGCACAGACCTTCCGTGCCCTCGTTCTGTCGGATGAAGGCAGCCCGCAACCTGCTCCCCAGAGCAGCTGCAGGGCCGGGCCTGCACCTCTTCGGGCTCTCACGGCTCCCTCGTGATGTCCCTTCTGTGCCGCTTGTTGCCTTGAAACACGGCGTTAGGGAATTACCCCATCTCCTGGGTGAACTCTGTGGGGCGGAGGCTGTGGGAACCAGCTGGTGTGGGCCAAGGGTGCCTGGAGCGGGGGAAACCCGGTGGAGAACTGTTCTTTCCAGAAGCACCAGTTCCCGGAACCATGGCTGTCGCACGCGGCCTCCCGTTTCCAGGCAGGACTCGGGTGAGACCAGACGTTCAGGTGCCTGGTGTTTCTCTGGAAGGTTATCAGGACTGGAAACTCCTGGGCCAAACCCGAATCGATCGATCACATCGGGGTTTTGTCATCTTTTCTCCAGAAGCTCCTCTGAGGCCCCGTTAGCAATTCTGTCAGCTGCATTTTGACACGGGTGTGCCTGTGCGCACATGCCTGCGTGAGCCATGCCAGTCTTCGGATGATGAAGCCTCAAAGCCTCGTCTTGTGCCAACACCCTGTGCCGCCTCCCTCACCCTGGGTCTGGGGGGGGGGGGGAGCCGGGCACGTTTCCTTTCTGCGTAAGAAGCTCACTCCGTCTCCTCCGCCCACTGTGGAGGGGGTGTCTCCCGGCCCCTTCCCTTTGGCTTTGCAGGCAAGCTCTGGAGGTCCTAGCGGGGACAGTGCGGGTAAACGGCACACGCATGGGGTTTGGAGTTGGACGGGCGTGAGTTGGAAGACCGCCCTTGGATACCTGGCTTCGTGGTGTAAGGCTGAGGGCAGGGGTGGAGCAGAGTGCCTGGGGACACGCTGTGTCTCTCCCGTGTCCCACTGCCTCAGTTTCCCCATCTGTAACGGGAGTCCTTACAATACACATCCTACAGGCTGCTGTGTTAGACAAGTTAACACACGTAAAGGGCCATGTCCACAGTTAGCGCTAAGTATGTGCTTATGACCGTCCCTAGTGAAGTAGAAATGACCTCACAAGGCTTTTGTTCAGAAAGTAAACTGTAAGGTCATCGAGGACAGAGACTGTACCTTAGCACCTAACAGAGCTGCCCCGGCTTGCTGCTTGCCGGTATCTTGGGAATAAAAGGAAAGAAATGATAGATCACCACCTTGGTTTTGAATGAGTATTTTCTCCGGGAGCCTGGGTGGCCCAGTCGGTTAAGCGCCCGACTTCGGCTCAGGTCATGATCTCGCGGTTCGTGGGTTCGAGCCCCCATCGGGCTCTGGGCTGACAGCTCAGAGCCTGGAGCCTGTTTCAGATTCTGTGTCTGCCTCTCTCTCTGCCCCTCCCCCACTTTCTCTCTCTCTCTCTTTTTCTCTCTCTCAAAAATAAATAAAACGTTAAATGAGTATTTTCTCATCCGAAGAACTACAGATCTGACAGCCAGCTTAAGGGGCCTTTTCTCCTACCTGAGACATTCTCTTCAGGCGTTTTCCTCTTAGTCTGTAAGATTTGGGTTTTGTTTTTTTTTTTTAATTGAAGTGAAATTCACATGACCTAAAATGAACCATTTTAAAGCGAACAATTCAGTGACAATTAGTACATTTAAAATTTTTTTTTTAATGTTTTATTTATTTTTGAGACAGAGAGAGACAGAGCATGAGCAGGGGAGGGGCAGAGAGAGAGGGAGACACAGAATTGGAGGCAGGCTCCAGGCCCTGAGCTGTCAGCACAGAGCCCAACGTGGGGCTCGAACTCACGGACCACAAGGTCATGACCTGAGCTGAAGTTGGACGCTTAACCTACCGAGCCAGCCAGGCACCCCGATGTTTATTTATTTTTGAGAAAGAGAGAGAACAGGAAGAGGAGGGGCAGAGGAGGGAGACTGGAGGATCCAAAGCAGACTCCACGCTGACAGCAGAGAGGCTGACTCAGGGCTCGATCCCATGAACTGTGAGATCCCGACCTGAGCCCAAACTAAGAGTCGGACGCTTAACCTAGGGAACCACCAGACGCCCCTAGGCTTGAGTGTAATATTTTTTTAAAAGACGGAGAAAAAAGGAAAGAAACAAGAAAAGGGGAAACCACCGTGTTGCTGGCGGGTTTGCAGACCTCACTGCTCTTTAGGGCCAGCACCTCTGCAAATGCCAAGGTCATGGCGAAGGGCAGGGTGTTCAGGGCCCTGCTGGCTGTACCCGGGCTGGGGGGTTGCTCCGGAGGGCGTCTCTGAGGGACAAGGGACGTGAAAACATTATAGACTCGTAAGGGCTTTCTCTTTAGTTGAGTTGGTTTTCGTAGAGGGGAGAGAGGCTGCAGGTGGAGTCCCTTTATTTATTTATTTTTAAATGTTTTATTTATTTTTAAGAGACCGGGCATGCAAGCAGGGAGGGGCAGAGAGAGACGGGGACAGAGGATCCAAGTGGGAGAGGGGCAGAGAGAGAAGGAGACAAAGAATCCGAAGCAGGCTCCAGGCCCTGAGCTGTCAAGCTGTCAGCACAGAGCCCGACGCAGGGCTCGAACTCACGGGCCGTGAGATCATGACCTGAGCCGAAGTCGGTGCTCAACCGACTGAGCCACCCAGGGGCCCCGAGGTTGGGTTACATTTTCAATGAAGTTGTTGGGAAGGAAAGACCCTTCTCTTCCCCTCTCCTCCCCCCTCCCCATTCTCCCTCCTCCCCTCCACCCTGTATTTGTGTGTTTTTTTTTCAATATATGAAATTTATTGTCAAATTGGTTTCCATACAACACCCAGTGCTCATCCCAAAAGGCCCTCCACCCTGTATTTGTAGAGCCCAGTTTTAGGAGCCTGAGATAAGCGGTGAGCGACAGGCAAAGCCTTCCTCCCAGGGAGCTTGCATGGAGGGAAGTTGGCCCAGAAAGAAAGGACATAAAAATAAACCAGGTAATTCGGGTTGGGATCAGTGTTACCAACTATGCACTCAGGGTGCCTGAT
This sequence comes from Panthera onca, assembly GCF_046562875.1. Taxonomy (NCBI): domain Eukaryota; kingdom Metazoa; phylum Chordata; class Mammalia; order Carnivora; family Felidae; genus Panthera; species Panthera onca. Next base: position 4,530,384 of record NC_138352.1, read on the forward strand.
GAGAGGGCAGCGGAGGCCCCTTTGCGGGAAAACTGAACGGGGAGGATGGGCCACGCAAAGGTCTGGGTGAGCGTGCCAGGTGCAGGCCGACCTTGGGAAGGAGCTGGCAATCTGCAGATCCTAAAAAAGACCCAGAAGCCCCCTGTGCTGGAGCCCGAGGGAGGCAGGGAGGGAGAGGCCCGAAAGGTGGACTGAGAGGGAGCGGGCTTTCAGGGCACACCAGGCAATCGTTTTAGAGTATTAAGCAGTGGTCAGAGGAGCACTTTTAAAGGCCCCCCACCCCCCTCCTCCCGGCCCCTAGGTGAGGATGGGTCATATGTGGAGAGGAGGAGAGAGGCACTGAGCCCGGCTTTGCTCTGCTGACCTGGCGCCTGTGGGCCAGTCCCTTATCCACCCCAGGACCTTGGGCTTCGCTCTGCCCAGCATGGCTGAGCTCACCCGCCGGGCTCCCAGCAGCCTGGATGCACATGGTTCTGAGGTGCTTACCTGACCTTTAAGCCACCTGTCCTCCCTGCCCTCCCGGCCAGCCTGGCCACCCATCCTGTCACAGCTCTGCTCGTTCTAGACTCCAGATTGTCATCCTTTTGAAACTTTTAATATTAAATATTAATATTAAGTCTTAATATTAAAAATCTTCAATATAAAGGAAAATGAAAAGGACAGTATACTCAATTGTTATTAGCATTTTGCCATTTTTATTTGTACTCGCTCTCCCTATAAAGAAGGTGGGGGTTTTTTTTGAGTCATTCGAAGGGTGTAGATATTATGCTCTTTTATTATAAACACTATAGCATACATCTCTCAAGAATAAAAACATTCTTGGGGCGCCTCAGTTAAGCATCTGACTTCGGCTCAAGTCATGATCTCACGGTTCGTGAGTTGGAGCCCCATACTGGGCTCTGTGCTGACAGCTCAGAGCCCGGAGCCTGCTTCGGATTCCGTGTCTGCCTCTCTCTCTGCCCCTCCCCCACTCACGCTCTGTGTGTCTGTCTGTGTCTCTCTCTCAAAAAAAAGAATACCAGCATTCTTTTTTTTTTTTTTTTTAATTTTTTTTAACGTTTATTTATTTTTGAGACAGAGAGAGACAGAGCATGAACGGGGGAGGGTCAGAGAGGGAGACACAGAATCCGAAACAGGCTCCAGGCTCTGAGCTGTCAACACAGAGCCCAACACGGGGCTCGAACTCACGGACCGCGAGATCATGACCTGAGCCGAAGTCGGCCGCTTAACCGACTGAGCCACCCAGGCGCCCCAAGAATACCAGCATTCTTAATGTAATAAAAACTTTCTTTTTTTTTTTTTTAAGTTTATTTATTTTGAGAAAGAATGTACATGCGTGCATGCATGAGTCAGGGAGGGGCAGAGACATAGGGAGAGAGAAAGAATACCAAGCAGGCTCCTCCCTCTCCCTGTCAGCCCAGAGCCCCGACGTGGGGTTTGATCTCATGAAATGTGAGATTATGACGGGAGCCAAAATCAAGAGTCTGATGCTTAACCAACTGAGCTTAACCAAGTGGGCCCCTAAAATCTTTCTGAACGTAGTAAAAATATATTCTAAATGTAATAAAAATGTCTATTTTTGTATTATGTAATAGACAATGGAAGATTATTTAGCTGTAAAAGAAGGAAATCTGCCGTTTTGACAACGTGGGTGGACCTTGTAGACATTATGCTAGGTAAAAGGAGTGAGACAAAGACAAATATTATATGATCTCACTTATATGTGGAATCTAAAAAAAAAAAAAAAAAAAAAAAGTTCTAGATGCAGAGAACAGAGTGGTGGTTGCCAGGGGTAGGGGTGGGGGAAATGGGTGAAGGGGTCCAAAGGTGCAAACTTCCAGTCATGAGATAAGTAAGCTCTAAGGCACGGAACTCACAGCACGATGACTATAATTAACAACACTGTCTTGTGCGTCTGAAAGTTGATAAGAGAGCAGATCTTAAAAATTCTCATCACGCACACACACAAAGGGTAGCTATGTGTGAAGTGCGGTCTGTTCACCAGACTTATTGTGGGTATCGTTTCCCAGTAAATACATGTGTCAAATCGTTATGTTGTACGCCTTCAGTGAATACAATGTTATATGCCAGTATAACCGGAAGAAAAAAAAGAACAAAAACATTCCTCTACGTGGCTGTAATCCAGAAAATGGACAACGATTCCCCCCATGGCATCTTACAGGCAGCTCCTATCGAGTTTCCCTAATTAGCCCCCAAATGTGCTCTTGGCACGTTTGAACTGGAATCCAGCCAAGGGTCACGTATTACATTTGGGTTGTCTCTTTAGTGTCCTTTAGTATAGAATATCCCCCACTATGCCACTTTTTGCTCGGATATTGACTTTTTGAAGAACTACACCAGTTGTGGAATGTCGTAGAATGTTGTCAGATGGTTTGTTAAGATGATTTCCTTGTGGTGTCAGTTAATCTGTTCTGTCAGCTGTATTTCCTGTAACCTGGAAATTAGGTCCAGAGGCATGATGAGGTTCAGGTTCAATGCTCTTGATAAGAATCCTTGATGATATCAACTTCACATAATCCCGTCGGGAGACCCACGTGGCCAGTTGCGACATTAAGTTTAATCACGTTCCTTGAGGGCAAGAAAATGGCTAGACTTCTTTTATATTTCTCCACAATGTCTAAAAAAAAAGGCTGGGCATCCAGTAATGTGTAGTAGATACAGCCGATTCTTGTCATTGGCAATAGTTACTCTATAAAGTCGCCGTGAACGCTGGATCGCGGAATACCGAACCATCGCTTCTAGGGGATCTGCAGAGTTAGACTCCCGTGAGCCTCTGGTTACATTTTTGCCAACAGATCACTACAGAACCTTGTTTTGTCCTTGTGTGTTTCTGTTTAAAGACGTCTTGTGTACTGTGGTTTTTGATTCGTTAACACGGAGCTCAGGGCAGACCGCACGGTAACTCGTTCCTGAATGAAGCTTGTCTAACACTTGTGTTTTCTCCATGAGGCACATCACAGCCTTTTGAGGCACTTGGAAGCGGTAGGCAGCCCTTCAGTCTTACTCTTGGGGACCATTTTACACAGCAAAATCACCAACAGAAAGCACAGAAATGCAAAAACTGTAGCACTCAATGGACGGTGGAAAGGAAGGCACTTGCTCGCAGTACGAGAGCCAAACCAAGGAGGCCGCCTTCTTCAACCTCAGCTAGGGATGTGCGTGTTGCAAGACACAAAGTTTTGGAGCACCTGGGAATGTCCACGGGTATTGATTTTAGAGATACAAATTTTAGTGACTGGATGAATGCAAAATGTGGGATCAACAGGATCAACAGGATCCGCTAAATATTCTGGATGAAGACAATTTGAATTAGCTGTGTGACCTTGAATTAGTTGCACGACCCTTCTGACCTTCATTTTCCTAACCTGTCCCTTCACTGGGTGGTCTTGGAGCTCTTCCCAGCCCTGGGATCCTGGGAACTGGGTGGGAATCGAGTTTCTCTCGGTTTGGCTTTCTGGGGATGGAGGGACCCCATCCCCTTTCTTTCTGTGCAGGTTTGTGGATTTCCATGCAGCTGCCTCCACCTGCTCCCCCTCCAGGGCCTCCCTGCTCACCGGACGGCTCGGCCTTCGCAATGGAGTCACGCACAACTTTGCGGTCACTTCCGTGGGGGGTCTTCCGCTCAATGAGACCACCTTGGCTGAGGTGCTGCGGCAAGCTGGCTATGTCACTGGGATGATAGGTAACCCTGGAGCTCCGCAGCCGGGACCCCCACCTCCCGTAGCACTTATGGGGTGCCCGCTTTGTGTTTGGGTAGCCCCAACGTGCCACTACCCTCTTCTGTTCATGTCTGCTTTGTTGATTTCCTGCTGTCAGTGTTAGGAAGGCTCTCAGCTATAAGTAACTGAAGAGACCTAACAGGGAACTAAAACCATCAATGGAGTTGTTTTCCTCCCATGGTAACAAGCTTAGAGGTGAGTGATTGCTTTCATTGGCTGGGCGGCTCAAGGAAACCATTTGTGTTTTTTCTGCTCTTTTTGTCCTGCCGCTTGTTGCCTCTTGGTTGCAACAGAGCTGCTCAGTACCATTCACCATAATTTGGCCTCAAGGAAGGAGAAACAGACGGGAGGAGGTGCCAGCCTCCCGTGGCCTCCTGTATTCACTTCTTCTGAGAGAGCAAATCTGTTCTCAGACACTCCCCCTCCCTCCGGGCAGAAAAGCACTTAAATCTTCTCGGTGGATTTCTATGGCCACACCTTGCCGCAGGGAAGGCTGGGAAAACTGGGGTTAGGATTACAATGATCGACTTGGATTTGGGCACGGGTCTCCGATCCCCTGAACAAAACCGAAGTTTGTTAGCAGGACAAGTGGGGGCATGGGTGTAAGGTAGGCAAACGGCGGCATCTGCCACGCCATCCAGTGGCTTCCTTTCTTCTTAAATTTCTGTAGGCACCTCTTACTCAACATGTGCTACACGTAGCCAGGTAGTGAGCTAAGTTTTTCTTTGCATCAGGGTAGGGAGATCCCTTGTGAGATGATAATTTCCCCCAGGATGTACGTTAGAAGATTGACTTTCAGACGGGTGGAGAGACCTGTTCAGTGTCGCCCACCCTGTCGCAGGAGGATCTAGACAGGTGTGTCTGCCCAGCCTCGCTCCGATGCTTTGCTCCACCTCTGGCCTTCCCTCCAGAGGCCAAGACAACGCAGCAGTCCCAACAGCACCCTTAGGCTGCCTGTGCTTGTTGTTCTGACTTTCCAAGAGCTGGGTCCCCTGGGATTCCTGCCTCCCTTCTTACACGACGTGGCAAGGGAGGGTTTCCAACAAACAGGATGGCCGCGAGGGTCCCTGTGGGGGTGTTCTTGATGCCTGGAGCGCCCGTGTTAACCTGTAGGAGGCTCCGGTTTCTGGTGTCGGCCCCACCTTCTCCTCTGGATCGAGGGGCCCCACATACTTTTACAGAAAGTCAGACTGGAGCATGGCATTCATTCATTGTCCCAGGCGGGCGAGCCCCAGGGGGAGGAGCTATAAGATCTCTCCTTTTCCATCCCTTCCTGCCCGTACGCCGGAGGTATAATTACCCTGAAGCTCCCACGAGGGGCTGAGTATCCTTATTGGCCCCATCACACGCATCCCTGTCGTGGTCACAGCCTGGAAGGGTTTGGCCCCTGGGACTCGGCTGGGCTGTACCTGAGCTGAGTTTGATGTGGCTTGCCTTTCCCTCTTCATGCCTTTGAACTCCCAGTGAGCCACTGATGGCACATGAACTCTCCCTTCCCCCTCCGATCTACCTTTGGCGTCTTAGAGACTGGATATTCGGCGACATTGTGTTGTGATTATGAGTTCCCTGTAAGCATGCTTGTGGGAACAACAAAAAACCCACCGAAGCGATCTCAACACCGTGGGCACCACCCACGCTTTGCTTCTAACCTTGGTTTAGGGTCTTGTACAGATATCACTAGGTCCTCCTTTTAACCCCTTCCTCATATCTTATATTTCTTCTTTTAACGTTTTTTTAAATTTTTTTTTTAACGTTTATTTATTTTTGAGACAGAGAGAGAGCGAGCATGAATGGGGGAGGGTCAGAGAGAGGGAGACACAGAATCTGAAACAGGCTCCAGGCTCTGAGCTGTCAGCACAGAGCCCGACACGGGGCTCGAACTCACGGACCGCGAGATCATGACCTGGGCCGAAGTCGGATGCTTAACCGACTGAGCCACCTTATTTTATAAGGTGCCCCTTATTTTATAGTTCTGTGTAATACATTTTATCTATTTATTAGAATTTTAATAATCTTAGAAACAGCTTAAACATTTTAATATAATTTTGCATTTCCACGTGATGCTTCATCCAAGCCTTCCACATGAGTGCTTAACCCACTTCCCCTCTATCTTATGTTACATTTTTTTTTTCAAACCTACAGAGCAGTTGCAAAAAGGGAATAATAGACACCCCTGTACCCTTTACCTAGATTCCCTGGTTATTACCTTTTGCTACATGCATTTGTCTCTAAAAGAGAGTTTGGTAGTATTTCATCGAGGCCTTGCAAAGTAACTTGCTTCAGCCACAGTCCTGCGGTTGCCTGTTTCTTTCTTTCCCTTGTGCATCATTCGGTGCCGCCGCTGTTAAGATCTGTGTACCGCGTTCTCTGCCCCTTGCCCCGTGGCTGGTTTCCCTGCGATCCCTGCTTCTCAAAGCGGAATTAGCAGGTCAGAAAGCTCAAACGTGGTCAGAGTTTTTGCCACACATCACCCAGTCATTCTCCGCAAAGAAACGCATTTACAGAGCGAGGCGCAGCCGTGAATTTTCCTCCTTTGCTGTCCAGGTGAGGGTCTCTTCACTGGGGCAGCAGCAGGCCGGGGTGGGGGGTGGGGAGGTGGTCCCTGTGCAGGCTCCGCGGGCTGCTGATGTCGGTCAGAGAGCATGATGAAACCAGGAGGGAACCAGGCATCTCCAAGTCTATCTGGAGCGCGCACCTGTCCTCCGAGCTTCGGCAGGGGCCCCAGCGCAGGAGGGTAGAGCAGGTCCAGTGGGCTACATGGGGTCGCTGTGGGCACTGACTGCTCTTAGAGGAGCAGAAGCTCAGCCTGCTGGCTTCTCTGGGCCCTTGGGAAAGGCTTGTCTTCCTTTTCACTCTGTGCTTTCCTGGGTAGAACCTGACTCATCCTGGCTCCCTCTCAGTCCCAGAGAGCGAGGCTTGGCTTTCACACAGCATTGACAGCCTCTCTTTGCTCGTCCTCAGGAAAGGACAGCACTGATGGGGAACTGAGTATGTGATCAGCTCCCCAAAGGCGCTGGGAGCCCCCATGGGGATTCATCTGAAAGTCTCTCTCTTGCTTTCCTACAGGCAAATGGCATCTCGGGCACCATGGATCTTACCACCCCAACTTCCGCGGTAAGAATTCTTTGGGGAATTTGTTACCTGGGAAACAGGAAGTAAAGATCTTGGTGTAAAAGGATTCCATTAACATTTAAGCCATCCTGCGCCTGGGGTACACCTCTCCCGAGTTAGGACGTCTTTATTCACAGGGTCACTTAGGTGCATTTGGGGGACCCAGGGCTCCCCTTGGTGTCATGCCCTTCTCGCGTGGCATCTTTCCTGGACACCCCCCTCTTTGGTGTCTGCTTGCCCTTTCTGGCCTTCCCATCGTGAGCCCATCTGTGGCCACGTCTCAGGGAACATTTGGCCCCGTGAGGTCCAGACATGTCCAGTGTCGTAGCAAGTACAAATTGTCCCGAGGGTTCACAGAAGCAGATCATCAATCCAAACGGGAGATGCTCTCTCTTGCCTTCTTCCTGCAGCCGTTCACCGCCTCAGATTTCCAACGCTCGGGGCCTTGGAGAATAGGCCAAGATCGAGCTGCTTGAGCCAACGATCCTAAAGTCAGTGTGCTGACGGATAAGCTCTCTGAATGTCCAATTCACCAAATTTTCGATGGCTTTCCAAAGTTGTGGTTTTTGCCTCTGCTCTCCCCCTCACCTGCCTCTTCCATTTCATATGAGAGTCCTCCTCGGACTTTCTCTTCAAGGCGGTTGATCATTACGTCAACTTCCGTGGCTTCTCCCCTGTCGCTACTTGGCATGCGCTTCTCTGCTACCCTGCTATTGGAGAAACAAATGGATGGCTTTCTCCTTGAACACGGTTCTCTATTTTGTAGACTTCTCCCCTCCTCCGTCCCAATGTCTCCCTCTATTTCCATGCAATGTTCTCTCCTAGACATGGGGGAACATGTGTGTCTGAAGATCTTTGCGTTTGGAGAATGGCTTTCAGAGAACCAGCCTGCAACCAGCCTTCAGCCTCGGGCTCCCGCTGGGAGAGCACGCTCTCCAACTCCCTCCGCCTCTCCGGTGCTCCTTCCTCCCCCTCTCTTCCCTTGTGCCCCATTTTCCAGTTGGGCTGCCATGGCATCTCCTACATGTGCTTTTTAAGAACGGCAGGTGAAGGAAGTGTGGACCTGGCTTTTCCACTGACTAAAAATTAGTGCAGAACTTACTTTTCCCACTTGGTCTTTCTTCCTCCTTGACAAGTGAGGAGGTTGAACCAGATCAGGGTGTCGACACCTTGAGTGCGTATTTCTGGAGTTCCTGTGATGAGGGATACTGAGAGTGGATCTTGCTCAGCAGGAAGTGGTGCCATCTTGGATTCGTGGAGTCTGCCATTGGGACTGAGAAGCGAGAGCACCTGCCATATACTTGTGTCCCTGGACCAGATAGTCTGGAAAGGCCTGCCGACTTGGGCATTCTGAGGTGCCTTGTTTCCTATCTCCACGTTTACTCATATCGCCTCCTGCTTCTTGTATCTCTTCCCTGGTACCCTGTCCTTGTTCTCCATTCCCCGCATCCCATCCTCTTACAGTTTAATCTATATATCTTGCTTCCCCTTCAGTCTCTTGAGGGCAGTCTCTTTTATTCCTTGAAGTACCATGCATGTACTTGATTTTCATCAAATGCTTACTGAGTGTGTTCATAACTGCACTGGGACGGTAGGTGTTCAATAATTCTCTCCACTTCCTCCCACTCTGGGTTAACTCTAATCCCAAGATGTTTTGCAAATCTAGTCTTACAGCCAGAACCCAGCAAAGAGTTTTCTTTGCATACTACAAAGGGATATTAATCAAATCCTCTTTTAATTACATACTCCACAGCACTGCAGTATTAAATCATGGAAAATTAAATTTTTGTCCTGGGTGTAAGAATGCAGGCTCACAGCACAGAAGCCAAGTGGGGGTGCTCACCGATTGCTTCTCTTCCAGGTTTTGATTACTACTTTGGAATCCCATACAGCCACGACATGGGCTGCACCGATACCCCGGGCTACAACCACCCTCCTTGTCCAGCGTGTCCACGGGGGGACGGGGACGGACCGTCAAGGTAATCCGATCCAAGGAACAGAGAGTGGGCTCCAGAGCAAGGTGAAGTCCTAAGGGTGTAGTCCCTCAGGAGGGGGCGGGGAAGGGAAGCCTTAGCTGGCTCATGAATAACACAATAGTTAACATAATAATGGCCGTTTATTGAGAAATTGTCACGGGCTCTGGAAGCCGTGGGACCACTGCGTGCGGTGGGTATTTATCCTGACCTTGCAAGTAAGGAAACCAGTGAAGGTACAGGGAAGGGCCCGCTTGCCCAGGTCACCCTGGAGCCGTAAGAGGCAGAGACACTGGTTCCCCGTCTGGGTCCCTCTGAGTCTAGAGCCTACTTGCTGCACGAAGGGTGGTCGCTGGCCCAGCAGCGTGGCAGTCATCCGGGTGCTTGCTAGAAAAGCAGAATTTCAGACGCCCACCACTCCATCCCAGGCCTCCCTTTTCACAAGATGCCAGGTGGCTTCGTGTGCACGTCGCAGGGGGAGAAGTGAAGTGCGATACGTCTCGTCGCTGCCCTCCTTACCAGCTGCGGCTCGGGAGGCACATCTGTGGTCACACTTGGTATGACATGTCAGCCGGGCCCCTTTAAATCCATGTTAAATCGAATAGAAAAGAAAAGGGGGGGGGTGGCTTAGTGGGAGAGGGGGGAAGGGAGATATTTTAGCTGATGGTGGAGTTGCCACAAGGTCATAAAAACCTAAAACACGTGACACCAACGATGGGCGTTAGCATGAGGATGCCCGGTAGAGTCATAACCTTTTCCTCTTTTTCACAGACTGTGGCCCTTGACGACTATTGACCCCAGTCTCACCTTGTCCCCCAAGCTTTTGTAAGGGGGGGCGGGGTTTGCATCAAAGTGTGATGAGGGATTTTCGTCTCTTTCCGATGCTTATCTGCACCATGGGGACAGAGTTCCTCCCGGAGATGGCTCTCGGTACCCTTTCTCTCTCCATGTTTCTCGGCTTCTCTCCTGGTCCCGTGGCGGCCAGGGCAGAGGGCCTCGGTGTTTATGGAGTTGCTCATAAGCCGCACAACGTGCAGAGTGCTAACCATTTGTTGTCTTGTTTGGCCTTTTCAGAGGGCAGGGGCGCGCTGCAGGTGAGGAGTTGGGGTCTGAGAGCTTAGGTGGGGGCGCCTGGGGCTTAGTCAACTAAGCTCCCGACTCTTGATTTCGGCTCAGGTCATGATCTCCCAGTTCATGAGTTTGAGCCCCTCGTCTGGCTCTGCACTGACAGGGTGGAGCCTGCTTGGGATTTTCTGTCTCTCCCTCTCTCTCTGCCCCTCCCCTGCTCCCTCTCTATCTCTTTCTCAAAAAATAAATAAATAAATAAATAAATCAACTTAAAAAAAATAAAAAAGAATCGACAGGCGCCTGGGTGGCTCAGTTAGTTCAGCATCTGACTTCGACTCAGGTCGTGATCTCGCGGTCCGTGAGTTCGAGCCTCACGTCGGGCTCCGTGCTGACAGCTCAGAGCCGGGAGCCTGCTTCGGATTCTGCGTCTCCCTCTCTCTCTGCCCCTCCCCTGCTTGCACCTGTGTCTCTCTATCTCTCTCAAAAATAAATAAACATTAAAAGAAAAAAAGAATCTTGCTTTAAAAATTAAAAAAAGCTTAGGTGATTTGCCACGGTCACGGCCAGGGTCCTAATTCAGCCACATGTGTTGGGACATTCACATGCGAGGTTCATCTCCATCTATAAGACCAAGGGCTGAGGGTTTTGTTTTGTTTTTTTCAGGAGATAAAACTGGTTTGACCCCCACTTTTTCCAATGGCTAAAGCTTCTCCCAATTCTCCTAACTTGGTTTGAAACTTTTAAGTTGTCCCTGGCCATCTGTGTTTTTGTTAGATGTCATGTCACACAGAGTCCCGATGGCCGACCTAGGAAAGCACCAAGCATTAGCACCCCATAGATGGAAGGCATCATTTAGGGAGGTCAGTGGAGAGAGCCAGGGATGGGGGCTATTCATTGGCTATGGGACTCTGCTTGAGTAATTTAGTTTGTTTGGACCTCAGTTTCTCTCCTGACAAAATGGGAGGAATGATTTCTGTAGCTCACAGAAGCCTTTGTGAGCTTTGCTGAGTGGCCAGGCCTGTCTGAGGAGCATAAACGTTGTTGGCGGAGAAGAGAAGGTGTTTTATTGGTTTTACCCTTGGAGGAAATGGCAGACTGGACAAATCATCTGGGGCCAGGTTATTAAGTGTTTTGTCTTTACATGTGTTGCTGCATAAAAGCATTTTGTTCTACACCACGGCTGTTTCAGTCGCGGAAATGAATGCTGTCTGTGGTTCCCGCACAGGACCCACGAGAGGGACTGTTACACGGACGTGGCCCTTCCTCTGTACGAAAACCTCAACATCGTGGAGCAGCCGGTGAACCTGAGCGGTCTTGCGCAGAAATATGCGGAGAAAGCTACCCAGTTCATCCAACACGCGAGGTAAGGAGTCCCCTGGTCCCCACGTGCTGTCCCCTGGCCTCAGCATTCCTCCCAGCCATGGTGGCATCCCCCTGCCCCACAAAGATGGATACATGCGTGTCCCCTGGACACGAAGCTGGAGAAGAGCCTCCCCTGGAGTCTCCAGGCCTGGGGTAGAAATTCCGCAGGGGTGTTCCCAGAGTTCCTAGGAACCCTCCCATCTCCCTGCTCAGATCACGCTCTGCTGTCCTCTCCTATAAGCTCTGGACGGGAGGGTCTGCCTCTGTATTCTGGGAGCTCAAGGCATTTGTTGATTCGTTAATTGACAGGGTGTATTAGCTTCTTGTTGCTGCTGTAACAAACATTCCACCACCTTATTGGCTAAAACAACAGCAGTTTATTCTCCTGTAGACCTGGAGGCTGGACACCCAAAATGAGTCTCATGGGGCTAAAATCAAAGGTATCAACACGGCTGTTTCCTTCTGGAGATTCCAGGGGAGAAATGTTTCTTGTCTCTTCTGTCTCCCCCCCCCCCTTTTTTTTTTAAGTTTACTTATTTATTTTGAGAGAGAGAAAAAGAGCATGCGCACATGGGGGAGGGGCAGAGAGAGCGGGAAAGAGAGAATCCCAAGCGCTTACAGCGCAGAGCCCAGTGTGGGGCTTGATCTCACAAACCGTGAGACTGTGACCCGAGCCGAAATCAAGAGTCGGAGGCTTAACCCACCGAGCCACCCAGGCACCCCGCCTCTTCTGTCTTCTGGTGGCTGCTGGCATCCCTTGGCTTACGGCCACATGATTCTACTCTCCACTTCTGTTGTCCCTTTGCCTTCTTGTCTTCTGTAGTCAAATCTCCCTCTGTCTCCCTCTTTTAAGGACACTTGTGATTATATTTAAGGTCTTCTATAATTATTGTGATTATATATAAGAATCTCCCTATCTCAAGATCCTTAATTCAGTGGCATCGCCACTCACAGTTTCCAGCGATGAGACCCTAGATACGTTCGGGGGCCGTTATTCAATATAATGCACATGGGTTGCAAATTCCAGCATCTAGGGGGCCCTGCTCGCTAACCGGACAGAGGGAAGCAGACTGAGTGTAAGGCTTCAGGGAGCGGTGAGCCCTTGAAAGCACAGGCGACACACAAGACACCTGGCCCTTGCGTGAAATCCCCTGATCCTTCAGTGTTAGAAATGACTCGTTAGAAATAACAAAGAGCAGAAACCGTGCCACGGCGTGCGCCCCGGCCCGGTGCAGATACACAGACGGTGGGGGGCAGGCACGTGCCCACACGGTCGCCCCCACCCCATCACTTCAGCCCTGCCCTGACCCTTCACAGCTGCCTTTTCTCTGGCCTCTCATGAGCCCCTGTGTGGGCGGCTCAACTTTCTCCCAAGACTGCAGACTCCTCCAGGGCAGTGGAACAGCTTCCAGCAGTTTCTCTCGTATGCCCCACAGCCTTAACCTCAGAGGGCAAGAAATAACATGCCGGGTGCCTGTTTGCCTGTGCAGAATAAAAAACAGACTCCACCTGTGGAAAACAGATCACATCAGTCCTTGAACGTGCAAGGATGCCCCCAAGCCCTTGCTCAACCACAGATTTTTCTGGAGAGCAGGGCTACAGGCGGAGCAGAGGCAGCAATTTATTCTTGATAATAAAACCTACTTACGGCCTAAATCTGGAGGGCAGCCTATTGGGGCTTCAGGGATTGCATCTTATAAGTTATTCAGACCTTCCTGAGAAACACTGGCTTTATTTCAGATGGCTAATGTAAACGGGCAAAGCTCCTTCGCCCATCTGGAGGGTTGAACACGTCTGTGCTCCCTGGGGCTGCGAGATGGTTCAGCTCCCCGTGCCCTGTGACAGGTGGATGCTTCACGGCTGGAGGGGACAGTTCAGTCCTGCTTTTGCTGTGCTTTGGACAGCACAGGTGTCCGAGGAGGGGTGGCGGCCGGCTGGGGACTGCTGAATGCTCTCCAGGGGGCACGGGCTGTTCCTCCACCAGTCAGCTCCAGAACAGAAAATTCCACGAACAGTCTCCTTGTCGTACGAAGGAGGTGAAGAGTTTTGCTGGTTTATTAATCAGTTATTAAGTGAAAAGTCACATGAATCCCGTTGTCTTTTAACTTTACGGGAAACAATCCTGAGGCGTGCTGATTTCTTTAGGATCCGACTTGCCAATTCATCCATGACTTTTGGAGCATCAGCAAGAAAGGTCCCTAGATCTGTACTCCTCCTGTGTGACCCCTGCCCCCGGGGGCTGGGCCCCACTCTCCCCACCCGGACCTGTTTGTCAAAACCACCAGGAGTCCCTAGGGTGGGATTTCCCGCTTCTTCTCGGCAGGAAGCCCACCTAGACTTCTTTGAAAGTTTTTACTTAGATCTTTAGTTGAATTTAAATTTGTTTATTTATTTATTTTGAGAGAGAGAGAGTGAGCGAGCGCAGGGGAGGGGCAGAGAAAGAGAGAGAGAGAGGGAGAGAGGGGGTCCCAAGCAGGCTCCACACTGTCAGCAGAGAGCACGACGTGGGGCTCAAACTACTGAACCGCGAGATCACGCCCTGAGCCGAAATCAAGAGGCAGACGCTTAACCGGCTTCCCAGATCTTCAGTTGAATTTATTCCCTTGACCTGGCAGCATGCCCAAAGCTAACCCTTGATTTAGATGCTTTAGAGAGCAAGCAAAGCTCCTCATTAGCCAAAAAAAAAAAGAGAGAGCAGATGTCATGGGCTCCTGGGTCACGGAGTTGCCAGTCTCCCACACCTCCCAGCCTCTGGGACTGAGAATACAGGGCCCAGCAAGGGGGGCGGTGCTGGGCCTCGACGTGAACCAAAGCTTAGGATATTTGAAATCAGGGCACGTGGCCAACGTGGCAGGGCCTTCATCACTCAGAACTAGTCCCAGAGATACACAGGTGACAAATAAGCACCTCCCCCACCCCAACCCCACCTGCCTGGACTGGAGCCCAGGACCCCTGTCAAGGTCTCGATCCCCTCCTGTACTTGTCTCGAGCCCACCCCACACCTCTCTCCCCCTGCTGGTCTGCCCCTCACCTGCCCCTCACCCAGCAGCCACCTACACCAACCTGTCACCGACCTCAGGGCTCCAAGCTCGTGCCCGTCCCCCCGCCCCTTCGAGCCCCTCTCTCGTGTGCGAATGCTCCGATGAATACAGAGCGAGGGCAAGATGAGCTAGCCGATAGCTGGGCAGTGGGGCCTGGTGTCTTCCTCTCCTGCAGGGTCTCCCCAGTGCCGTTCCGCCTGCCTCCAGCGGCCACCTGCACCGCCCGCCTGTAGACCCCGTCCTGCAGGCCTCACCATCCCGGGGATCTCCTGCCTCAACCCAAAGGCGTCTTGGTTCTCCCCAGTTACACCGTCTTACAGCGCCCTGCGTATAGTCCTCCTCCGTCGCTCCTGCTAATCTGTAAATAATTACCTGATTAATTTTTCAGTTGCATTTTCCTCTCCTGTTTCCAATCAGATGTTAAGCTCCAAGGAGGTGGAAATCATATCTATCATGTTCCTTGCTCTATCTCAGTGCCTGGCGTCTAGTTGGAGCTTCATAAATATTCATCGAATGAGTGAATAATGAGTGAGGGACTTTATCTTGCCCTAAAGATGTGCCCGGTGTTGTGCTAGGGATACAGACAGGAATTAGATCTGTCCTTGCTTTTGAGTAGCTCCCAGGCTGGTGGGGAGACAGAATTGTGGAAAGCTGGCTTTAACACAGGTTGTGTCATCAGTGCCGATGAGTATGGTGAAGGAGGGGGGAAGAGAGGGGCCGGGAGCGGGAAGCCATCCAGGACCTGGGAGCAGAGGAGGCGTGTTGGTGGCATTTGAGCTGGATCTTAAGAATTGACTGTTTTTAGGCAAAATACCGGGGAGGTTACTGCCAGGAGAGGAATAGCATGACCAAGGCGCGGGAGGGCAGAAGGTGAAGTGTGCGAGAAGCTGGCATATAGAGAAAGAGTCTCGAAGCGGGAAGGAGGGGAAGGCTGGAAGGGACCCAGGTTGGGACGGAGTCTGTATTCCCTATTGAGGTCCCGCGTGGAGTCCCAGGGGACAGGCAACTCCGTGACCCAGGAGCCCATGACATCTGCTCTCTCCTTTTTTGCCAGTAAAGAGCTTTGCTTGCTGTTTAAAATCAAGCCCCTGTGCTCTTCTGAAGTAGGGAACTGGGTTCAAGCGTGGGTGTGAGAATGCTGTCTGTGACGCAGAAGGTCAGAGAAAGGCGGAGAAGTGTGGGAGCAAGTCCAAGCCAAGGGAGACCTCTTGTCCGAGGCTGGAAACCAACCAGGCAGGTGCCTGCTCCTTCTGGCCCTCTGGCCGGGCGCCCACTGGGCACCTATCATGGGACGTGGGGGCCCCTTACCTGCCACTTTCCATTTCAGATCAGATGGTTTTCTCTGGATTCGGCTGTCCTGGGTTGTTTTTTTTGTTTTTTTTTTTTCCCAAGTTTATTTATTTATTTATTTATTTATTTATTTATTTATTTTGAGAGAGAGTGAGTGCGAGCAGGGGAGGGGCAGAGAGAGAGAGAGACAGAGACAGAGAGAGGCTCCAAGGTCAGCACAAAGCCCCACGTGGGGCTCAGTCCCACAACCTTGAGATCACAACCTGAACCGAAATCGAGCTGGACGGTTAACCGACTGAGCCACCCAGGCGCCCCTGGCTGTCCTGGGTTTTAATCTTCAGCACATCTCCACGCCGTGCCCTGTCCTCTCTCTCCTGGAATGTCCTGTCTGGCATCTTACTTTTTTTCTTTTTTTCTTCTCTGCTCACCACTCCACTCATTCTGCCACACAAATAATATATGTTCCCTTTAGAAATCTCTGAAAACAGAGGCCAACAGATAGGGAACAGAAAAATCACCCTAAATGCCACCTCCCAGACATAACCCCTTTCGGTAGATTTGAGCAAGTTTTTCTAGCCTCCTTCTGTGCTGAGGCATAGACACACACACACACACACACACACACACACACACACATTTTTAAACAAAAATGGAATCATACTGTTTTATAATCAACCTATTTCTTTACTGGAAAGCAACTGACCTTCTCCACTTTTTATTTTTTTTTTTTTTAATTTTTTTTTTTTTCAACGTTTTTTATTTATTTTTGGGACAGAGAGAGACAGAGCATGAACGGGGGAGGGGCAGAGAGAGAGGGAGACACAGAATCGGAAACAGGCTCCAGGCTCCGAGCTGTCAGCCCAGAGCCCGACGCGGGGCTCGAACTCACGGACCGCGAGATCGTGACCTGGCTGAAGTCGGACGCCCAACCGACTGCGCCACCCAGGCGCCCCTCCACTTTTTATTTTTAATGCAGCACAGAGCCTGTGGAAGGGGGGCTTGGGGGATAGACACCCCCAGGGAGCCAGTTTTGTGTGATTTTGTTTCTTCCAAATGCTAACTTTCTGAATTCCAGCACGGCATCAGGGTGCAGGGAAGGAGGTATATCCCTGGACACCATGCATCATGTGTTATTCGGAATTATCAATAAAAAGACTACCGTTTATTAAATGCTTACTACAGGCAGTTAATAATCACAGCTTTATCAGGGAGGTATAATCGTCCCTATTGTACAGACTACAGAGGTTAAGTTAACTGCCCAGGGTCCCACAGCCATGAAATAAAAATTCCAGGGATTTGGGTGTAGGTCTCAGAGCCTGTGCCTCCCATCTGTCTAGGCTGCCTTGTCTCTGAATTGCACATGTCTCTCAGCCACTGGCCCGGGACGCTGACGGGACTTGGATCATGGGCAGGAGTCTGGGACATGATGACGGGAATGGGATAGTGTGGGCAGCGGGACCCTGCCCTCCACACCAGCCCATACGTGCGGTGAGCTGGTAAACGTGTAACAGCCAGCACTCTGGGGGGGGGGGGGGGGAAAGCCCTGATTTGGAACATTTGCCCATTTCTGTAGTATGAATACTCTCACCGTGACTAATTTCAGGCCACCAGAAGATGTCACTGAATGTGGAGTTGGTAAGAGATGTGCAGGAGGACACTGCCAGATGGTATTTCTGTCACACGGATACAACAGATCATCTCGACGTGGAATGTAGTAGAATGATCGGGATGTGATAAGTCATAAGAATGTATTGCCTTCGTTTTTCATATAATTTATTTGATCGTAAGTTTGTATCGTTTAATTTTTAACGATGGCCATGTTTAACAACTGGCTTCAAAATTCCTGAAATTGGAACCAGCTCTGTCCAGCATGCCACTGCATTATGGTAGCTGTTAGAAAAAGGCGCCCCCTCTGGGTGGGTGCAGATCTCTGCCAGGGCACACAGCTTGGCCGGTGGATTGTGGGCTGGAATTAGGTATCGATTCATTTTCTCAGCAGGACGTCCTGGTGCAGGACAAACCTATGCAACTGTACCTTATTGTCTGTGGGAGAGCAGTCAACAGACGTGAGTCAGCACTATCCAATGGAACCCTCCCCAAGGATAAAAAAACGTTCTCTATCTGTGCATTTCAAGATGGTAGCCAACCAGCCACTTTTGACTACTATGCATTTGAGATAATTGGCTAGGGCAACGGAAACACTGAATTAAATATATATATATATATATATATATATATATATATATATATATATGTAGTGGGAAATATGCATATCATAGAATTTACCTTTCTAAGTATACAGTTCGGTGGCTTTATGTACATTTACTCTGTCGTGCACCTGTCACCACGGCGCATGTCCAGAATTTTCTTCAGCATCCCAAACTGAAACTCTGTGCTCACTAAACACCAACTCCCTGTTTCCCCCATCCCTCCAAGTCCCTGGGACCCACCATTCTACTCTCTGTCTCTATGAAGTTCACTACTCTAGCTAGCTTCTATAGATGGAATCATACAGTATTTTGCCCTTTGGCGATTGGCTTATTTCACTTCGCACTGTCTTCAAGGCTCGTTTCTGTTGTAGCAGGTGAGACATGGAATTCTTATAATTTTTTGTTCTTTTTCATTTAAATTCTAGTGAGTTAACATCCAGTGCAATATCGGTTTCAGGAGTAGAACTCAGTGATTCTTCACTTACAACATCCAGTACTCATCGCAACAAGTGCCCTCCTTAGGACCCGTCACCCATCTAGCCCATCCCCTGCCCAGCGAATGCTTAATTTTATTTAACTTTCATTAACTGAATCCTAAACAGCCACATGTGACTCCCGTGACTGCCGCATTGGACAGTGCCACCCTAGGAATGTTGCAGAGAAACTGTTGGTTGAAATGAAGAAGGAGAGGCCCCTGTCGTGGGACGTGTGTCCTGAGTTTTATGCCCAACAGAGAGCAGAGTACAGGCAAAGCGGGGCGTCCCCTGTCCCCTGCCAGGGGTCTGCTCCCCTCCCCCCCAGGGGTCGGGGATGCAGGGGGCTCCGCAGGGTGCAGTTTGAGGCAGAGCTGGGGGCATTGAGAGGACTTGATGAGGGGCGTTGTGAGTCAGGATCAGTAAAAAAAAGCAAGGAACAACTTGAAAATCAAATCTCTGGGGGAGGGAGGGGCGCCTGGGTGGCTCAGTTAAGTGTCCGACTTTGGCTCAGGTCATGATCTCACAGTCCGTGAGTTCGAGCCCCGTGTCGGGCTCTGTGCTGACAGCTCGGAGCCTGGAGCCTGTTTCAGATTCTGTGTCTCCCTCTCTCTCCGACCCTCCCCCGTTCATGCTCTGTCTCTTCCTGTCTCAAAAATAAATGTTAAAAAAAAAAAAAAAAAACCCTGGGGGAGGGAGCTGGGGTAAAAAGAGCCATGCTTCTATCACAGCTCTGTATGAACTTGACTGAGCTCTCTCCTTGCCCTACTGTGTCCCCTGGGAGACGCCCTCCCCCTGTAGGCAAGGTCTGTGGGAGGGGGCTCCGGGAAGGTCCCTGCTGCTTCAGGCAGGGGTGAGGCTGCGGTTGTGCAGCCGCCTGGATCCTGATCCTAGCCTGGGAATGGGGGTGGGAGACAGACAGGAAGCAGAGGCCACCCAGGTCCCTCCACGCCCAGGAGGGGGAATCTTCAGGGTGAGAATAGGGGCAGCCAGCGCCTGGGCCTGTAACGGATCCTTGATCTAGATGTTCCGCGGCGGTCATGTGCGTCCTTGGAATGGCCTGTGGTCAACCTGAGTCATCCATTCATCTCTTAGGGAAGGGCCAAGGCTGGGAATGGATGTGACGGCCGGGATCCTGCAAAAGAGCAGATACAATTTTAAAATATGTTTGCACTGGGTTTTAACGTGCAACAGTTAAGACCAAACGCTTTGCTGTCAGCCAGGTGCGAGTTTGAATCCAGACTCTACCACTTAGGACTTAGGGAACCTTGGACAAGCCCTGTCCCCCTAAGCCTCTGATGCTTCATCTGGGAAAGGGAACCTGAGGGTTAGTATGAGGGCGAATTTAGTCAGCACGAGTCACATTTCACAGGCTCTCAATAAGTGTTAAAGGGCAATAACGATTATTACAATGACTCCCAGTCGTTGATCGGCTAACCGGATTATCTCCACATTCCCTTGGAACATTGTGGAGCGATGGGTACTTCCTGAGCACCTGGGGCGGAAGGAGTTCTGGGGCTTTTCTCTGAGGCGAGGGAGAGCCACGGAGACCCTCAACAGGCCAGCAGAGCCTTCTGGAGAACTCCCTCTTGGCTTTCCCGTTTCAGTGCCAGCGGAAGGCCCTTCTTGCTGTACGTGGCCCTGGCTCATATGCATGTACCCTTATCCGCGACACGGCTCTCTGCAGACCGACGGGGCCGGAGGCCATATGGTGCAGCTCTCCGGGAGATGGACCGCCTGGTGGGCCAGATCAAGGACAAAGTCGACCGCACGGCAAGAGAAAACACATTCCTCTGGTTTACAGGTGAAGTAGTAACGACACAGCCAGCTCGCTGAGATCTACTCGATAACCCTACCCGCACCCCCCTCAAGAGCAGAGTCTGGGCGAAGTGATCCTCTCTCACAGGGCAGGGGGCTTGCTTTGAACTCGGCCTCCTGCTAGTGTTTGTCGGCCCGAGTGCTGAGCACCTGTCCACTGGGGCCTCCAAGGCTGAGCCCCCGGAAAACTTTGTGCGGAGAGCAGGTGCCCTGCCGGCCTCTTCCGTATTGATTGAGGGCCCTCTGGGTGGCGCTCTCAACTTTTAATGAGTGACTTTGGCGTTGCTGGTGTGTGCAGTCCTCCGGCAGCTCAGGCGCATCGGGTCCCAGGTTGATGGGGGCAGCGGTTGAAAACACTGCTCTCAGGTCAGGCAGAGACCCGGTTTGAACCCGGAAAAGGCACTTTAACATCTCTAAGCGTGTTTTCTAAGTGAGCCTCCAATGGCATCTACTGCAAAGCGTGTTGTGAGGCGCTGGGTGCATCAGAGGCACCCAATGACATAGCTGTGGGTCTGAGGACCATCGTAAAACTTTATGAAAAGGCAAAAGCATCTGAGCCAAGAACCTCACCCTGGGGCTTAGCTTGGGGCAGGGAAAGCCCACCTCTCTGAAGGCCTCACATAACTGGATGGTTCTTTGAGAGCAGGGATCATAATTGTTTTTACGGGTCCTTCTCCTGCCCAGTCCCCTATGCTGCACAGGGGTATGGGACGAGGGAGGGAGAATTGGCAAGAGAGTCCAGAAGCCCGTTGATCTCTACGTGTTGCTTCTTTTGGTTTCCAGGAGACAACGGCCCGTGGGCTCAGAAGTGTGAGCTGGCCGGGAGCGTGGGTCCCTTCACTGGATCGTGGCAGACTCATCAAGGTAGGGGCTCTGCTGGGCTTGGTGCGTCCCACCGTGGGTGCCGGGCCGAGGCCGAGCTGTGTGGTTCTGTCTCTGGGAGGACCAGCTCACGTGCAGGCCTTCTGGCCATCGTTAGAATGTGCTGGCCGCAGACAGGTCGCTCGCCAGCCACCAGCTCCCAGGGAAGAAATAAACTGGGAAATAAGAGCGTTTTTGTTCAGGCTCGACCACCCCTTTCTCTCCTCCCCACCCCTACCCCTCACCCCTGGACTCCCTCAGGAGACCTGCCCTCAGTCCACGGACCTTCCAGCAAGCATACTTCATCTTGACTTTCATCCCATTGCCCTTGCAAACTTTGGCCTTCTCCTTCCTTTCTTTTCTTTCCGTCATCCCTCCCTCCCTCCACCCATGAATTCATTTCATTCATTCAGGAAACACATTCAGGGCACAAATACGTTCTCGCTAAACCTTACATTGTTGAAAGGTAGGGAGTAACACCTCTATTTACAGATGAAGAGGGAGAGGGGCTCAGGGAGGCGGAATAACTTGCCCAAGGTCACAGCTTGGGCTGTGAGGGTGGAGCCAGCCACCCAAGTCGAAGTTGGTGGTCTCCCCACCGCATAACGCATAACGCATAACGCATAACGGCTGCCTCCCTCAGCCCCCAGCTCGGTGCCCATGTGCTCTGGGAAGGTCTCCCCCTCCTCCCCGGGGACCTCACTTCCTAAGACAGCTGCAGTGCCGGGGACAATTCGGCAGTGAGGACCCCAGGCTTGGAAAATATGCCTGTCGACCCATCAGTTCCTCCTCTTAAAGGAATAATTAGCCAATGCACAATGATGTATGTGAGGGGGTGCTCATTGCATAGGTTGTTTTTTTTTTTTAAGTTTATTTATTATTGAGAGAGACAGAGAGTGCGTGCGAGAGTGGGGGAGGGGCAGAAAGAGAAGGGGACAGAGGGTCCAAAGAAGACTCTGTGCTGACAGCAGAGAGCCCGATGTGGGGCTCGAGCTCACAGACCGTGAGATCATGACCTGAGCTGAAGTTGGACGCTCAACCGACTGAGCCACCCGGGTGCCCTGCATAGGTTTTTTTTTTTTTTTAAAAGAGTTGGGCTTTACCTGAGTGTCCAGCAAGAGAGGGGTGCTTAAGGAAGATAGGCACATTTAAAGAAATACTAAGGAACCACTGAAATGATGCATATTATTGACCTGGAAACATTTACCTTAAATACTTTTCAGGGAGTGAAACAGGTTACGAAGGAGTATGCCACGTATGATTTTATTATCTCAAAATAAGCATACCAATTCTCAAAAATCTTTTTAAAAAATGTTTATTTATTTATTTTGAGAGAGAGAGAGAGAGAGTGTGTGTGTGTGAGCAGGGGAGGGGCAGAGAGAGAGGAAGAGAGAGAATCCCAAGCAGGCCCTGTACTGTCAGCGCAGAGCCCAATGCGGGGCTTGAACTCACGAACTGGGAGATTATGACCTCAGCTGAAGTCAAGAGTCAGACGCTTAACCAACTGAGCCACCCAGGCTCCCCAGTTCTCAGAAAAACCTCGAGGTACCAAAAGTAACAAAAGATTAGGAGTAATTATCTCTAGGTAGGGGAGAGAGGGTTTAAGTGTGTGTGTGTGTGTCCTAAAAGATTAAAATAAGTTTTAAGAAAAGTGCTTGCATCCGAGGGGGTCAGGGGTGGGCTTGGGGAGATTGCCCCCTGGGCGAGAGTTCCCTGCTGTCCAGCTCCTGAGCTACGGCCTCCAGTGTCTCCAGGTCAGAGGACACAAACTGCTTTTCTTATTAGTCCGGCAGAATATTTGTAGTTACCTAGAAACTAGAACATTCGTGCATCTCGTGGCCAGTGGCGAGAAGGGAGTGCTGATCTTTCATTTTTGTTTGTCACCTTTAACCTGGTATCTGTCCGATCAGATCCCTCGAGAACTTCACCAGCGAGTAGCTGCCGGGACGGCAGCTGGGTCTCGTGCCCTGAGGATTGGAGCTATGGTACGAGGAGACCTGGGTGCCATCTCCCCGTTACCTGTCAGTGGCTGGTCTGCTTCATCTCTCAGGATGTTGTTTCTCTGCCTGCGTAGTGATGTCTTTGGCTGGTCTGGTCTAGGAAAGCTGTCTGGAGACACGGGCAGAGAAAGGTACCAGGACTGGAGGAGGATGTAAATGTGCTTGGTACTTGGTAACAATAGCCCTAGAGAGAAGCGGTGGGAGCTGGGAGTGGTTGCTGCGTCAGCTGATTGTGTCTCCTCCTCTCCGTACCTGGGAGACCCTCAGACCAGGTGACCAGCTTCAACGCTCACCTGGAAAGCGTGGAAGAGCCTGGAATCCGAACTCTCCAGGGTCCAAGTCCAGAAGGATGGAGACCTCGGGTGGGGTGGATAAGCTGTGTCACTAAGTGGCCCCTGCATAGATAGCTCTCTGTTCCCTGAGAAGATGGCCTCCGAGCTCTTATCTGAAGACCTGCCTTCTCTTGTCTCTCTCCCCTTTACGAGACCGTTTTGAAAGAGTGAATTAGGGTTAGCTGTGGGGAAGGGGCCCCTGCTCTTTGAGGGAAGTACTTTGCCCTGTGAGAAACACAGTTACCAGCTGGGCAAGTTCCACTTTTCCTTTCCGTCCTTGCTCCTACGGGCATTTGTTGAGCACCTATTACGTGCCAGGAAGTGTGCTCAGTGCTGGAGACGCAAAGATTCAACAAAGCCCCTGGCTTTAAGGAGTGACAGTCTAGAACAGTGTTTCTAAGATTTTAATGTGCAGAGTCCCCTGGGGGTCCCGCAGGTCCGATGCAGTAAGTCTGGGATGGCCGCGGAGAGGTTGCGTTGATAACAGGCTCCTGGGCGATGCTGATGAGGCTGGTCCAGAGATCACACTCTGAGAACCACCGAGCTAGAATGTCCACGTGGAGACTGTAGGAGTCTAGAACTTCCAGGTTAGATCAGTGGAACTTAACAGCGCAAATTCTAGGACCTCACCACCCCTCAGACTACTGACCCAGAAACTCTGGGGGTAGAGCCTGGCGATCCGCGTTTTCCCGGCAGTCCGTGCTTTACCGTGTCCTGTGGGCGATTTTTCTTTGATGCAGGTTAAAATTTGAGCCCCACCTATTGGGGGCTCCCCTGTCTCGCACACCAGACACACGAGCCACACTTCAAGGGCTCAGAAGCCACATGTGGCTGGTGGCCACCATATCGGGCAGTGTGAAAAGAGACCTTCTCCGTCACCGCAGGCAGTTCCGGGAGACAGTGCCGGGAGCCTGCACTTACGCAGGAGATTATAATTCTGGGTGAGAACTCCATGATCAAGGGGAGTGCAAGGACGTCGCACCCACACAGGAGGGTGGCTTCCCTCCCTCCTTCCCTCCTTCCACGAAGGCTTCCCCGAGTGGTTTCGGTTTTGAAGAATGAGTAGGCCACAGCTAGGGATTTGCAGGGTAGGGAGCTGGGAGCAGCCCGGGCAGGGGCGGGAGGACCACAGAGTAGGAGCCTGTGTGTGTGTGTCTGGGGCTTGTGGAAGCAGATGAAGTCGGGGGCGGCAAGGCTGAAGGGAGAGCCTGGGCCAGCGGTCAAGGGTCTTTTGTTTGAGAACCATTTTGGCCTTCATTCTAAAGAAATGCGGAATTGTGGGAAGTTTTCACGAGTGAAGGCGACATTACTCAACTTTTTCAACTGAAGTGAGGGGCGCCTGGGTGGCTCAGTCAGTGGGGCGTCCCACCCTAGCTTTCAGCTCAGGCCATGACCTCTGGGCTCATGGGATCGAGGCCCGTGTCTGGCTGTGTGCTGACAGTGTGGGGCCTGCTTGGGATGCCCTCTCTCTTCCCCTCTTTCTGTCCCTTCAGCTCTCTCTCTCTCTCTTTCAAAATAAATGTATAAACTTAAATAAATTGAAGTGAGAGTCTGTAACATAAAATTAACCATTTTGATGTGTTTCTGATGTGTACAATTCAGTGGCAGTGAGCAAATTCGCAGCGATATGCCGTCATCACCTCTGCGGGGACCCCAGACACTTTCCTCCCCCCAGAGAAAGCCCCAGAGAAAACCCCATACCCTTGTAACGCTTGCCCCCCCCGCCCCCCCGCCATCTCCTACTCTTTCCAGTACCTCGTTCAATTTTAAAAGACCCCCTCTTATGTCAGTGGGGCTGAGGGCAGAGAAGGGGGACAAGACTACACTCATTTCTGCTGAGCCCCAGGTGATAAGTGAGAAAAGCAAGTGACAGAATCCCCAGGAATATTCCGGCATTCAAAGAATGCCAGGATAGGAGCACATCTCAGCAATCTTCATTCCAACCACCCCGTTGGCCAAAGGAGGAAACTGAGGCGGAGCAGGGCGGAGGGCTTTCCGAGGCTGGCCATTGGTCAAGGGGGCCATGTCACTTGACCTCCACCAGCTCATTACTCAACCCGCATGATGGTTGTTACTCACGCTGTGTTATACCCGGCTAACTGCTCAGCCGTCTGGAAAATCCTAGGCTGCTTCTTTGGACCCCATGGTTGTCAAGGAAAATGTCTTCAGCCTCTGTAACAGTGTGAATCTTTCTAAATCCGCAGGAGGCAGAGTGGAGAGGTGGAGAGAGCTAATGGCTTTGGGAGCCCTGATGGGGCTCGAATCTCCACGCAACTTACGAATCGGTGCCCACCGGGCCGCTCCCCTGGACAACCCAGTTTCCTCCCCTGTAAGGGGGGGACTGTAGACCCAGCTCGCTAGATGGCTGGCAGGGTCAGCTGGGGTACTGACCACGAGGCACCCAGCCTCATGAATGTCTCCTCCTAACCCCCATGATTCTTCAGTTCTTTGTTCCCAGCTGAAACAGACCTGGGGCGGGGGGTCCCCCGCAAAGAGAACAGGAAGGGGATGGGAAAATGGCCCTGAACAAGGTTTTCCTACCAAACACTGTGGGCAATTTAAGTAACATATGGATAACTTTCCAAGTGTTCTGAGACTCAGTCTTGGGAAACTTTGCTCGGAAGCTGGATTTCAGTCTTTGAGAGGACACTCTTCTTTGGGGGGGCGAGGCATACAAGTGCAGCTTACTGTGGTACCCGTGGGGCACAGCCCTTGACTTCGTGGTGGGGTGGGGGCCGGATGCCATCCTCCTCTTTTCTCAGGAAAGCCTGAAGGTGGACTTTGCATAGGGGTAAACATTTCCCCTTCCTCATTCTCCAAACCGACTTCCTGTCAGCTATTCCAGAACCTTCCTCCTCCTCTCTGCCCAGCACGCTGCTGGGCACTCTGGGAAGTCAGGCAGAGCCCTGCGTGCAAGGGGCCAGGCCAGGGGGCTCGGGTGGCGGCAAGGAGGCTGGGGGTCCCTCTGGGCCACCTGCTCCTCCTCATCCGGGTTCCTCTTCAGTGGGATGCCTGCACACCCCACTGTAAGGGGGCCAGTCTTGAGAGCAGATGAAGGAGAGAAGGCGGTCAATGTTTTCGCAACGGAGTAGGACAAACAGTACCCAGAGCCCGGCTTCTTTCTCCCCGCAGCCAGCCCGCTACGTCAGGCCACGCGCTGCCTTCCCCTGTTCCCGGGGCCCCAGGCCCCCCTCCTTGTCTTCCCTTTCCTTTCCTGGCTGAGCCGCCTTGCTCAGCTGATGGGATGAGGCAGCGTCTCCTGGAGCCATCTCTTCGCCCCGTGCAGGAGTGAGGATGCTCCTGTGGGCTTGGCCTGCGCCCTGCAGGGGCAAGGAGAAACTGAACCGGGGCTTGGGGGAAGCTGGGGGCAAAGCAGAGCGCCCCTACTTTCTCCCAAACAAAGAGGGCCTGCGGGGCGTGCCCCCTGGCTGATGCGGACCCCCCCTCCCCCGCCGGCCCGCCCCCCAGTGCTGTCCTGGTTCAGAGCCCCTGACCCTCCCTTCCCCACTGCAGACCTCTTTCCTACCCGGGACAGAACTCACACCTTGTTTGTCCCCTAACTGACTGCTCCTCTCTGTCTGGAAAATCTTTTCTTGTTTTATTTGAAGAGCAGAACTGTTCCTTCCTCCCCCTTGGTGATGAGGAAACATTCTGTTGAATTTGGCATCCTCAGCCTTCTAAGAGACCTTGGTTGTTTGTAATTTAATGCTATCAGGTTGTTGCGTAAGCTTTCCCACTGGGAAGCAGGCTCTGCGTCCTCGGCCTTCTGTGCAGTTTGGGGCAGGGGGTGGGGTGGAGAAAGGTCAGAGGTGGGGCTGGGTGAGGGAGAGAGGGACAAGGGATGTTGGCTGTGGGCCCGGGGGGGGGGGGGGGGGGGCGGGGAGGCGGGCAGGGCCAGCTGGTGGGGGCGCTGTGGAAGTCAAATTGTGTCTCCTTCTGGGACATTGGCCACCCGGCTTGGAATGTCCCCATCACCACGCTCAAGGCCACCCCAGGCCAGCCAGAGTCCTCGGTCCAAACAGAGGCCCGTCTGCCCTGTGTTTCTAGAAAACTAGTATGCTATGGGTATCCTTGGCAAGGACGAGTATTTATATTTAGAAACGAAGCCTGCTTCTTTAGAAGGTTATAGAATGCACACTCCTCAGGACAGGCATGGTCTTCTACCCGGGTCACAAATACAGATGCCAGGCAGGTAATCTAAGAGAAGAAACGATTGTTTTTGTTAAGTCACGGGCAGTGTTAGGGAGTCCACAAACTGGAGAGAGGACCCTGTCTAATGACATTCAAAATTAGTTCAGAAAATACCGTTTGTGCCAAACCTCACTGTCAGAGGGCTGAACCCAGTGTGTGAGTCGCCAGCCTGCAACTTCTGCTGTTTTCTGTCCGTGGGTAGTTTCGGGTTGTTTGTTTTTGGTTTTTTGAGCCTTTTCGGATGGCTTTGGTTGGGCACTTCCGGCGGGCGCTGTGCCAAAGGACCTTGCTCAGAACTTTATATACGTTATCTTACGTAACTTTTCCCACAACTGCATCAGATAATTACAATCATTTTTCCCCTTTATGGCTGAGGAGACGGAGTCTGAGGGAGGCTAAGAATTCTGCCCAAGGGGCGCCTGGGTGGCTCAGTCGATTGAGTGTCCGGCTCTTGATTTCTGCTCAGGTCACAATGTCATGATTCATGGGTTTGAGCCCTGCATCGGGCTCCGCACGGACAGCGTGGAACCTGCTTGGGATTCTCTCTCCCTCTCTCTCTGCCCCTCCCCTGCTCACTCGCACGTGCACACTCTCTCTCTCAAAAATAAACATTAAAAAAAAGGAAGAGGTGCTTGGGTGGCTCAGTCAGTTAAGCAGCCGACTTCGGGTCGGGTCGTGATCTCACAGCTTGTAGGTTCGAGCCCCGCGTCGGGCTCTGTGCTGACAGCTGGGAGCCTGGAGCCTGCTTCCGATTCTCTCCCTCTCTTCTGCCCCTCCCTCGCTCACGCTCTGTCCCTCTCTCTCTCTCTCTCCTTCACAAATAAATAAACGTTAAAAAAAGAATTAAAAAAAAAAAAGAATTCTGCCCAAGGCCACACGTGGAGAAGGGAACGCACCGGATGTAGGACAACACCTGCCTGACTCCAAAGACATCCTCCTACTTACCTTGCTAATACTTCTCAAACTCTGGTCCTCAGGCCGTTGGCATCAGAATCACCTAGAGTCAGAGGCCCACCCTAGACTTATTAGGAATCTCTGGGGGTTCTTCTGGTGGTTCGGTTGTGCTGACAAGCTTGCGAAACTCGTCATTTGCGAGGCTGCCCTTTGGACTCAGGGAAGCACGGCCGCGGGTCCTTTCTGGGAAAGACCTCTGTTCCTCAGCGCGGCCTGCCCGGTCTCCGTGCATCATGGAATATGCCGCTTCACTTCCGCAGCTGGGGAAGAACGAGCAAGCAAATTCATGAATCATGGTTCTGTTTATATTTTGGTTGCTGAGGCTAAATATTTATTGCTTTAAGTAAGAGGTTCTGCCTTAATTAGAGTCATAACTAACCACAAGTGCACCAAAGTGTGTTCTTATGACCATAAGACATGCATTTCTCGACGGAAAGCCAAATGTAACCAACACTTTTAAGGTGCCGGTGCTGCTGATCAAAGTTTGAAGGTTTATCTA
Source organism: Panthera onca (assembly GCF_046562875.1). Taxonomy (NCBI): domain Eukaryota; kingdom Metazoa; phylum Chordata; class Mammalia; order Carnivora; family Felidae; genus Panthera; species Panthera onca. The sequence goes on from NC_138352.1 coordinate 4,559,307, forward strand.
AACCGACAAATAGCTTTCGAAACAAAAAATAGCGCATAGAAGTTCAATTTATGGACCTACCTATTGTTCTTGCTTACTGTAAGTAACAGGTGCGCACTTAGGATCCTCTGGCATAAAGGTAAAAAGGTGTGGGCAATATAAAACTGAGGCTTAAAAAGCGTAGAAGCCGCGTTTAATTTTGAAGCGCGTTGTGTCCACTTCCTGATTTCGCCCCTTGCCCTCCTTGCCCTTGTCCTAGATGGGTGCTCTCCCCATTAAGTCACCAGGAGAGCTTTAGAAGATACTGATGTCCAGGCCCCATCCCGGGCAAATCAAGTCATAATTTCTGGGAAAGGAACCTTGGCCTGGGTATATTTTAAAAGCTCCCCTAGTGATCCTAATATGCATTCAGGGATGAGAGGGGGCCACTGTCCTAGAAGGTTTAATGGGCCAGGGGCTGGCTGTGTAGTTAGACCTGGGTTCAAATCCTGGATCTGGCATTTGCTGGCTGTGTGACCTTTGGCAAATTACTTACCCTCTCTGAGCTTTGGTTTTCTTCATTTGAAAAACGGGGATAATAGTGCCTGGCTTGCAAGGTTGTCATTAGGATTAAATGAGATAATGCAGGGAAGCAGTTAGCCTTATGCTTGGGAGTACTTTAACGTGGTGCTTGGGGGGGGGGGTGCTCAGTAAATAGAAGATATTATTATTACTGTAATTATTGTGTTTAACTCAAATGGGTTTCCATTAGTGGGAGCAGGTATCACTGATGAGAACTAGGGGACCAGGGGCAGCCGTCCTGGGGCTCAGCCTTAGCTCTAATGGTATTAGATGTTTCTCATAATCAGACTCCACAACTCTGGGCACCCACGGGGGATGCTAGTGGGATCTTTTGAACTTTGTTCCCTTAGCGGTGCCAACGAGATACTGGCATTTGGGGCAAGACAATTCTACGCTGAGGGGGATTTAAGAAAAAGAAATGTTTTAATGTTTATTTATTTTTGAGAGAGAAGGAGAGAGTGTGAGTGGGGGAGGGGCAGAGAGAGAGGGAGACACAGAATCTGAAACAGGCTCCAGGCTCTGAGCCATCAGCCCAGAGCCCGACGCGGGGCTCAAACCCACGAACCGTGAGATCATGGCCTGAGCCGAAGTTGGACGCTTACCCGACTGAGCCATCCAGGCGCCCCATTAAGAAAAAAAAAAAAGTTTTAATTGAAGTATAATGAACGTACGGTGTCCTATTAGTTTCAGGTGTACAATATAACGATTCCACAAGGCAGGGATGTATGTTTTATAATTGCTTATCCACACTCTGGACTCCTTTAAGATAAATTCCGCTAGAGTAGGAGGTCTGCGGGCCTGGCTGGAATATGTAATTGTGTCTTTCCCGTAGAGCCAGCAGCCATGGGACAGCCAGCAGTGGCTGGCCGCTCTTGATGACGCAGAAGGGGGGATCGCTTCTCAAGTGGCCACACAGAGGGCCTTCTCTAAGCCAACCTCTTTCTCTTACCCCCTGAATCTTTACGTGGGGACCGTCCACTCGGTTGACAGGCACACTTGTTATGACTGGCTGGATTTCTCCTGCTTCTCCGGCTTTGAACCCCCTGCTGAAATAAGGCAAACGTATTGAAATATTTGTTTCTCTGAAAAACGAATCAGGAAAACCAGTAGCCTGAAAAAGAGCGACAGAAGAGGCTGTGGCCAACAAGCAGAACCCCTGGTGGTGAAGACCAATTAGCAAATATATTAATTAGGAGCTGGTGTATTCTTCTGGAAATGTGCTGGAGGCGGAGACCAAACCCTGGTGCCCGCGGCCGCCGCAGGACAGGTGCTCAGCTCCTGCTTTCTGGTTGACCCGCAGGACTCTGGGCTTATTTCTTAGAACTGGACACTTCACTCTTCCTTAGCATCTGGCCTCAAAGGCTAAGCAAGTCTGTTGGAATTTTGTGCGGCGTGGATATGCACATAAGCAGGCTCCACAGTTCCACCCACCGATCCCCCAAACTTCCGTGCAAATGCCCCTCCCGGGGGTGGAATTATCTGCAGAGTCCTTAGCACGTGCGGTCGGTCGGGGATGCTTCCTCCCTGCTCTTTGGCCTTGAACTGCAGCATGAGTTATGCATTCCAGAGCCACGTGGGAGTGCGTTTCAGGCTTGTCGCAGTTCTGGATTCTCTGTTCCGTGTGTGTGAAAAATTGAGAGCGGGCTCTGTCCGTATTTACGGGAGAGGTGGCGCCCGATGCGGACAATGCGTTCGAGACATCTTGGGGCGGGCCGAAGAGCTTCCCCTTCAGCCTGCCGAACCCCACTTGGTCTCGAGAGCCCCACGCCCCTAAGCATAAACAGCCCGTAGACGTGAGTTGTTTTGTGTTTGGTTTCTTACTTCAACACTTGGGGGACTCCAAAGCTGGCTATGAGAAAATCCCAAGAATGCGGAGCATTTCCGGTGTGGGGTGCTGGGCCAGGGACATCAAAGGTTCTGTTCGCCGAGGCGCGAGTGCAGAGACTTGGGTCTCGCAGCCCCCTCCCGCCCACCATCACTGCTCTCATATTCACGCCAGCCGAGCATGGGGAGGTTGCATGACCACAGTACGTGTGAGCCGCATACCGCGTTTGCCTTGGAAGGGCTTTCTACACGCTAACTTTGTGGAATCCTTGGCTCAGCTGGGATGAGGGTGGGGTGTGTGTGGGAGTGGTGGGGATGGTCATGGATAATTCAGTGCTCCATGCATTCAGGATGTTTCCATAAAGCATGACCTCATCTCCTCCAGCCCGCCGGTCATCATGATACTGGTGGTCACTTTTGACTCAGTGGTAACAAAAATCATTCCTTGAATCACCAAAGTGGAAATTCATAGATTGCACGTAGATGGTCCTTACCCCACCCATCCCCCCCCCAAGAGGCAAGAGGTCAGAGCTATTACTAACGCTGTCTCCACAACAAGGGAACGACTCATTCACTCAAGGAAAAACACAGCAAAGCAAACCAAAAGACAACAATAAAATCCTTTGCCAGATCAGTTGTTGGGCGTTGAGCAGATCACACAGCTGGGGGAGTTTCTGCCTTTCTCTCTTTTCAAATAATTGTATATATTTTTAAATGTTTATTTATTTTGAGAGAGAATGAGCAGGGTAGAGGGGCAGAGGGAGAGAGAGAGAATCCCAAGCAGCCTCCACACTCGCGTGATTCATGTGGGGCTCAATCCCATGAACTGTGAGATCGCGACCTGAGCCGAGACCAAGAGTCACCCGGGTGCCCCAAATAATTGTGTTTTGAAATCCTAAACGGTCACGTTATGGTCAGCAAGAAGACAAAGCCATTTTTATTCGACCTGTTTGTTAAACACCTGCTATGTCTTCAGTGCATAAGGCCGATAAGGTCTCATGGAGTGGAGATACACCCTCAGAAAGTCCATGAACAAACCAGACAGCCTGAAGTATTACAAGTCGTGAAGGGGGCGCCTGGGTGGCTCAGTCGGTTAAGCTTCCGCCTTTGCTCAGGTCATGATCTCACGGTTCGTGGGTTTGAGCCCCACATCGGGCTCTCTGCTGTCAGCGGGGAGCCTGCTTTGGATCCTCTGTCCCCCTCCCTCTGTCTCTTCCCCGCTCATGCACACGTGCGGGCGCTCTCTCTCTCTCAAAAATAAATAAACATTAAAATAAAAGGGTCATGAAGAAAATGAAGCAACGTGGTTCCCCAGAGAATGACAGAAGCAACCATTTACTTATGTTGAATCCGGTGAAATAAAATCAGGGAATGCAAGGTGTTGGCTAGAGGAATAAAAATAGCTGGTTATAAACGAAGTCATTCCTGGGAGCCTGGGTGGCGCAGCAGGCTGAGCGTCCGAGCCTTGGTTTCGGCTCAGGTCACGATCTCGCAGTTCGCGGGGTCAAGCCCTGCATCAGGCTCTGTGCCGTCGGCGTGGAGCCTGCTTGGGATTCTCTCTCTCCCTCCCTCTCTGCCCCTCCCCTGCTCGCTGTCTCCCTCAAAATAAACTTGAAACAGTAAATTACAAAACAAAAAAAGAAGCGATTCCTTTGCTGGAGTGATCAGAAACTCTCAGTGCTTTTTGAACAGTTGGAAAACCAACTACCTGCCTTGTCTCACAGGGGGAAGTGCAGCCAAGCAGACCACGTGGGAAGGTGGGCACCGGGTCCCGGCTCTGGCCTACTGGCCTGGCACCGTTCCCATCAACGTCACCAGCACTGCCTTGTTAAGGTATGAGACCCGAACTACCTTGAAATGTTGGGATTCGGGGCTAGAAAACCACGGACCGAGGCTCCAGCGGCTAGAAACCTGGAGAAGAGAGGCCTCATCGGCCACCTGCCTTGGCCGGGTGTTCCCAGATGCCTCCTACAGGTCTGATCGTAGCCACACGGATCTCCCCGTAGGCAATCCCACGTGCTGAGTTAGGGCCCACAGTGGCTCTTTGCAAGCCATCCTCTGGGGATGATCTTGGTGACAAGAGGGGACTGGGCGGGCTCTGTGGCCTTTGATGCGGAGTCATGGCGGTGGCTCCTGGCATCAGTGCTCTACTAGCAGAGAGGTTAGCGGAAGCGTGTCCCTTTTTTGGCTTGGGCCCGGCAGACGGGAGGGAATAGACCGCGTAAACCACAATTGTTCCATCCTTGGGGGTAGGGCAGGTGTCCTCAGGGTGACCGCGGGAAGCCAGCATATCGCCAGCAATCACACGGGCCCAAGAAAGGCACCTAGGTGTCCGCCTACCCTGCAGGGGAGGGAGAAGGAGGCGGCCCCACTGGGCTGGCGAGGAAAGAATGCACCTTTAGGTGAGGACATTCCTACCCGTGGCAAGGAAGCTTCTGCAGTGAGCTTGCTCCCTCTATTCGAAGATCCCACCCTCGCTCTTAGCTCCCTGTTGAGGCAGATCCACGAGGCCCCTTCCTGGGCACAGCACGAGGCTGTGGTGGCCCTTCCGAGAGCGATCCACGCAGCTGGGTAACCAAGACCCGTGATGGGAACGTGTCGCTCATCCAGATGGGGACTTCCTCTCTGTGGTTCTGTAGTCACTGGCAGGGGGGCGTGGCCGGGCGCTGCTCAGGGGCTCAGAGCTGTTGGTCTGGCCAGAGACTAATTTACGAACCAGTTCTGTAGCCCAGTGGGCCGTGGCCTCAAGAACACGGCCTCTCAGAGGAAGACAAGCTCCCTGGGCTCCTTCCCGCATCCCCAGACCCGGTGGGGAGCCGGGACAGCCGTGAAGGCCAGGGGAAAGGAGGGGTTAACAGCTCTGACGGCCAGGGCGGGTGGGTAGGCACCGTCCCTGGCAGCCTGCGGGCCCCCACGACCCCACGCCAGCCCTGTGCCATCAGGGGGTGCGGGCAGGTGTGACAACAGCGAGCGCTGGAGTCTGTGATGTCAGGCCGGCCGGGAAGAGGGCCAGATGGACTGCTTTTTATGGGGCTGACTTGGTGCAGTCAGGCCAAGTGTTCACAGGCTGGGCTGGCTGCGCACGCACAAATAACTCGGCAAACTCTCAAGTTCCGTCCCTGCACGCCGAGCACACGCTCCTCACGTGAGAAGGGCGTTTGCACCTGTGGTCAACCACAGCACCATGATACCACGGCACCGTGGCGTTCGTGGCCTAAGGCCCCGGAGGAGACAACGGACTGAGGGAACCATTTGGTGACCCAAGAAAGTGAGTCTTGGTACAAGACCGCGTTTGCTCGAGAGCTCCTGGAATTCTACCAGGACAGCGCTGATCCGTTACATCGGCCCCTTCGGAGGATATTTTTTGGCGTTAAAGTAGTCTCAGTCGAAGCAGGAAAGTTCATCTCCATAGAATTCACCCTCTGGCTGTTTGCTCACATAAATCCACCTAAAGCAAACTTGGGTGGAGCGTCCTTACTGTCAGGCCAGGCCACCAGGCGTCTACTGTTGTTTTCCATGACTCCTTCAGGGTCGGCTCTGAGGAGAACAGCCTTCAGATCCATTTTCAAGAAACCGATGGTACTTCATGTCCTTGGAAACCCCACCAGGCACTCCCTCCTCCCCCAGAGTACTTATCCCCTATTCTAGTACTTTATTCCTCAGAGAGACATAGATCTCCTTTCAGATCAGAGGTAAGTCCCCTGAGCCATAGAGCTAAGGCCAGAATACATTACACCTCAATTTTGGTGGCCCCGAGGAATTATGGGAAGAGAGTGGACAGGTTGATACAAGTACTCACATGAATGCAGAAAAGTGACAAATGCGTTGGGGGGGGGGGGCAGTGGCGAGGGAGGAGGGGTCCACACGAATTCCATTTTCCATTTGGTTCCCTTTTAGAGATAATCACTGTTAATGTTCCAGCGTGCACCCGCGTAACGTAGCGAGGTCAAGGAATGGTCTCGTAAATGTCCTGACCCCGAAGCCCAGTGACACAATTACAGAGTGAGGGAAACTCATTTATTCCACAAATATTTATTGTTGTGTCCAGCTGTGGGTCAAGCATTGCCCTAGGGACTGGGGATGGAGTAGCGAGCAAATCAGACAGAAAGTTCCTGATGGTTAGGAGCTAACTTAGGAGGCCGGGGCTTTGGCGACACGTGTCGCAAGGGCCTGGTGGTTTGAACCTCAGCCTCTAATGCAGGTTAGCTCCACATTGGCACTGTTGACGTTCTTGGCAGGATCATTCTCTGTTGTGGGGGCCCGTCCTGTACATTGTAGGATATTGAATGGCATCCCTGGCCCCTACTCACTGAATGCCAGTGGCACCTTCACCCTGACCTGTGGCAACCAAAATGTTTCCAGGTGGGACCAGATGTGCCCTGGGAAGACACACTCATGCTGCTTGACGGCCATGGCTTTTTTTTGTTTTTTAATTTTTTTTTTAACATTTATTTATTTTTGCGAGACAGAGTGCAAGTGGGGGAGGGGCAGAGAGAGGGGGAGACACCGAATCCGAAGCAGGCTCCAGGCTCTGAGGCTGTCAGAGTAGAGCCCGACGCGGGGCTCGAACTCACAGACTGCGAGATTGTGGCCTGAGCCGAAGTCGGATGCTTTACTGACTGAGCCAGCCCAGCACCCCTGAGAGCCACAGCTTTGATGTGATGTCTCATAGCCGTATACAAAGACGTGAAGGTTATGCTCTGCATCTCTGAGCTGGGAGGCCACCGTCTCTATTCAGAGCAGAGAACCTCTCCTGCGATTACTGAGGCAACACGAGATGGCCACATCTCATTTGGGAAAACAGCTAAAGGTTCCGTTTAGCCTGGAGACCGGAGGGTCCCTGGGGGGGGGGGGGGGCGGGCGGCTCTCTTCACATGCCTGAAACACAGCCGGTTGTGTGGAGGGCTGATTCACCTGCCTCTGTACCGTCTTGAGGCACACGTCTCGGAAGTGGAAGTTACAAGAAGGCCATGTTCACATCAGTGCCCTGTGGTTCGGTGTCACCGCGAGAGGAAGATCTAGCCACGCATCTCCTTTCCAAGTCTCCCACTCTTTCCTGCATCCAGCGGTGGGCAGTGTAGGGGGAGAGAGGGAGGGGTCTTGTGTGGACCCCTCTCCCCTCCCGCTCCCAGCTATGCTCTGCTATGGAAAGGATATGCGTGCTTTGCGTCGGGCTCTTCTGATGCTCCGGGACCCCTGTGTCCCCTGAAAACAGTGCTCTTGGGTTCTTATACTGGCCTCTGAGAAGGACCGGAGTCGGGGGTCTGGGGGAAGCTGCAGCCCCTCAACGCTTCGCAGAGGGGCTTAGGCCAGGAAGGGGTGGGTACCGAGTTTTCCCTGGGGTCACAAGAGGGAATTACAACAGGAAGAAACTTACAACTAAGCGCTAAAAAGGCACTGCCCGTCCCCCGCCTTTGCTCTTGATCCGGAGGAAGTTCTGTTCTCCCCTCCCTCTGTGTCCGGGCCCACGCACCCCCAATCCTTTCCTTGGCAACCTCCTTGCCACTTCCCGCTTCCCGCCCTCAGATCACACCGCCTTTTCCCAGCTATAATGTCCCCAGCTTCCAGGAAACACCTCCCTTCCCAGCCCTTCCCTCTGCCCCGGGATGCTCTCCCCCCAGGACAGCCCAGCACAGCGCCTGGGTTCCCATCCGCAGGCGTCCCGAGCCTGGGCTGTTGGGCCCAAGCAAGCTCCCAGCAGCCCTTCTGCTCCAGCCGGGCTCTCCTGCACCCTCCTCCCCACGGCCTGCTCTCCACGCCCGGGTCCCTGGGGTGACACCTTGCATGGGGACACAAATACGCACACTTCCTCTGAACAACCTTCGGTGCCGTGGGCTGGCTGAAGCCATGTTAAGAAAAGAAGAAACTATTTTCACATGGGCAACCGGCAAAGGTGTCCCCTGGCCCACTCTGATGGCAGCCTTTTGTGTCACTTCTCATAACCCCAGTGAAGTGGGGTTTTCCTCCCTCCAGAAGCCAAGGCCGACTGTCTCTTAGGCCAGGGAGGTGGAGGGCCGGGCCCAGGAGATTTTTTTTTTTTTTAATATTTATTTATTTTGAGAGAGAGAGAAAGAGAGCACAAGCTGAGGAGGGGCAGAGAAAGAGGGAGACAGATGTTCCAAAGCGGGCTCCATGCTGTCAGCACAGAGCCCCACGCGGGGCTTGAACTCACGAACCATGAGATCATGACCTGAGCCAGAGTAAGACCAGCTGAGCCACCCAGGCTCAACCAGCTCAACCAGCTGAGCCACCCAGGCGCCCCGGGACACGTGAGATTTTTAATTTCTTCTAAAATCGGAAGGAGGGAAAAAAAGAACTTTTCAGTTGAAGACAATGGTTTAATATATATTATTTATATATGCATCTTTCTGTCAATACAGATGTGAAATATAATTTTTAGTATTTCGTACGGAAGCAGGGGCCCACGAAGGCCCAAGTTCCCATATATCCCACAAAAGTCAGAACGTGGTCCTGCCCAAAGCCCCCATCCCAAGTATCACCAGCCACAGAAACTTGGAAATGTAGATTTTTTTTTTTTTTTTTTTTTTTTTTTTTTTTTTTGGTCTCTTTCTTGAAGGTTTCAAAGACTGTCAGGACCAGTTTCTTAGGTGGGGTTTGAGGTTTGGAGCAGCTGGGGTCCCTTTGGTGGCTTCCCTAGGACCAGTGTTGTCTCTAAGCTCAAGCTGAGTCTGCGGGCCCAGCCCCGGGATGGTATGGGGACTGTGTGTGCCCTCCTCTGGGCCTGACCTCGGGGGCTCGGCTTCCTCCATTACAGAAGGAAAGACTTTGGAACGGCCTGAGCTTGGCAGTAATTCTGGATTGGCCAGTCATCGGAGATGTTGGAGATTTTCTCGTGGGCCAAAGGTTTTCTCTGTGCTCTGGGCGGATGAAGTCCCTCTGAGGATCCTGACGAATGAATTCTGAGACGTTAGGGTTCCCTGAACATGAGACTTTAGTGCTTTATTTCATTAGAATGTGAAGCCTCATGATACAGGGGAGAAAACCGAAGATGGAAAGAGAAAGCATGCCGTCCATTCCAGCCTGACACAGATCCTGTGTTTCCTGCTCGCTGGTGACCCATCTGCGGTGCCGGTGTCCTTTAGGGGTGCAGCTTCGAGAAAGCTCAAACAAACGGCCCCAGCCGCCGCCCCCTTTTCGGACTGCGTTGCTCCGCACTGCCCGGTCTGTAGCAGGATCCTTGGACTCCGGACAGGTTTCTGGACTGTGCCGTACTCTGGCCATGCTTACTGTGCACTCCTTGGCTTTGCCTGTGTGGGATGCCCAGCCCCTGGGACACGTATCTCGAGAGATAAGCCACTAGCTGTGTGGATCGTGAACACAGAAGGCAAACCAGAAACAGTCCGTGCCATCGTCCGGGGAGAGATTCTGTCCGGGATTCTAGGCGGAGCCTCATGGTGAGCCCCTTCTGCAGCCCCTCTTGGGCGGGCAGAGAGGCTTGTTCCCGGACCTCAGGGTGGTGGCAGTGGGGCAGGTGGCCCCTGAGGCCTCCCTCAGAGCGTGCCTGAAGTTTGGTGCTGTGCCCAGCCTCAGGCGAACCAGGGCCTCTATCTGGGGGAGTACTCCTCACCTTGGCCTGCCCGCCTGACTGCATCACATCCCGCTGACTCAGTTGGCCTGGCCCTCAGATAAACAGCTTTGTTGAAAGGACGGTCCATTTGTTTATGCTGGAGAGTTTTTTTCTGATGAAACACAGCAGGCTGGTGGGCGATGTGCCCCATAATAGAGTCAAGTTGCACCACGTGATTTAAAAACTCACATTAACAAAACCCACCAAAATGGTAACAGTGGCTGCCTTTGGGTGATGGACGATTTCTGCGTTGTTCTCTCTTTTATATTTCTGGGTGTTGTATTTTTTTTCCCCCACCGTAAACATTTATTACTATTTTGTAATGGGGAAGAAATCACTGAAATAAAGGGGGTGGAACGTTTCACATACCATGGCATTTTAATTAAAAAAAAAATTGTTTTTTATATTTATTTTTGAGAAAGAGACAGAGTGTGAGCAGGGAAGGGGCAGAGAGAGGGAGAAACAGCCTCAGGCTGTGAGCTGTCAGCACAGAGCGCCTTGAGGGGCTTGAACCTATAAACCGTGAGATCATGACCCGAACCGAAGTCGGACCGTCAACCGACTGAGCCACCTAAGCGCCCCTTAATTTTTTTTTTTTAACGTTTAGTTATTTTTTTTTTTAATTGTTTTTTTAACGTTTATTTTTGAGACAGAGAGAGACAGAGCATGAACAGGGGAGGGTCAGAGAGAGGGAGACACAGAATCCGAAGCAGGCTCCAGGCTCTGAGCTGTCAGCACGGAGCCTGACGCGGGGCTCGAACTCACGGACTGTGAGATCATGACCTGAGCCGAAGTCGGCTGCTTAACCGACTGAGCCACTCAGGTGCCCCTAAACATTTAGTTATTCTTGAGAGAGAGAGAAAGACAGAACGTGAGCATAGGAGGGGCAGAGAGAGCGGGAGACACAGAATCCGACACAGGCTCCAGGCTCTGAGCTGTCAGCACAGAACCCGACGCGGGGCTCGAACCCACAAACCACGAGATCATGACCTGAGCCAGAGTCAGATGCTCAACTGACTGAGCCACCCAGGTGCCCCACCATGGCATTTTAAACAAAGACTGAATATTTGTGACACAGAGACCCAGAGCAGGAATAATGCCATGAACATTCTCTAGCAGATACCTGTTACACATGGTTCCCTCTCAGCCAGTGGCTGTGGCCTAGCTGGTGACAGGTAGAGCCTCTTGGTTCTTAGATCCGTAGGGTAGCCCTTGTGAATAACGATGACACAAATACCATCTTCTTCTACACGTCTCATCTATGTGTTTCATCCACGTGATACCCTGTGAGGTGGGCACTATAATGATCATGCCCATTTTAGAGAATGGAAAATGGAGGCATTGAGAAGACAGGTAGGTATAACTCTGGGATTTTGAGACCCGGTAACACTTGGCCACAGAGCCTGGGTGCTAAACCACAGTGCCATTCTGCCTTTTGGAGGAGCAGAAATCCAGGTGGGACCCGAAGGAAGGACCGGCAGGCAGAGGAGGCGGACCATATGGGAGGATGTCGGTGCTCAGTCTGGGCTGGGTTGGGTGGGCCTTGACCACAGCATGGGCCAGGGAGAGAGTCCGGGAGTAGCTGGGGCCAACGCCGTCTTGTTCTTCCTGCAGTGTGCTAGACATCTTCCCCACTGTGGTGGCCCTGGCGGGGGCCAGCCTACCCCAAGACCGGCACTTTGACGGCTTGGATGCCTCTTCCGTGCTTTTTGGCTGGTCGCAGACTGGGCACCGGGTAAGTGGAGGAGGCGTGCGCCCCCCACCGGCTCTACAGGGGCTTGGGCCGCTGCTTCTCATCCGGGGCCACCTTTGTGCGAAGAGAACCATCCTGGGAACATGCATGCCAGCGGCCCCTCCCGATCTAGCTTAAGAACCCCCGACGGATTAATCCTTTGAGACAAAGCTGTCTTTCCACCCCTCTCCCCCTCTTCCCCTGTGATCAATCCAGCTTGTCAATCCAGACTTACATTGGACAGTCTGGCTTAGAGTGGGTGTGTATAGAGGTGCTTCTTGCCCGTAACATACGATTTTTTTCCGCAATGATTTGTCTGACACATCGTAGGCCCCTGGCACATTTTTGTTGGACGGGGTGGCTGACTAGCCAGAGTGACTTGGGTATTGTGGGACTCCCCGACTAGAATGGAACTTCCCGAAGGCAGGGATCTCCCCCAGAATTCTCAGTGCACCTAACTGGGCCAGCACCCAGCCGGCAGTAAATGTGCATTTGACGAAGAAATGAATGAACGTTCCCCCTGGCTCCTGGAAGGCCCGGCCTGTGGCCCTACAGCCCCTGCTCCAGCTTTGGGGTTCTGCTCCCCAGCACCCCAGGGTCCCCTCTTCATGTGCACTGAGGCATTCGTCGGCGGTGACAGCCAGGAAGTGCCGGCCCCGACGACCTTTCCATGTCATTTCCGTGTGTTTTCCTTTCACCAAAAGGAAGAGGAAGTGGGAGGAGGGAACCCCAAGCCCCTCTGTGAGGCCCGGTGAGCACATGGCTTCTGAGTTAGGGACCCACACATCAAAGGGTCTATTTGTGTCTTCACCCGAGGTTCACATGGAGGTGACTCAAACGCGCTGCTCGGATGTGGCCCGGTGGTTTGTGACGCAGCCCCCGCCACGGAGCCCCGAGGGGGCCATCCGTGCTTCCGAGAGCGTTCCTGCAGTTTCTAGGGGTTGTCTGACGCTGCCTGAAATGCCCTCTGAGCAAGTACTGCTTCTCCCGGGACACCCAGCCTTCTAGAGCTGCGCAGGCTTCCAGGCTGAGCCCCACCGCTGGGGAGCTGCAAAGAGCAGGAAGATGGTTTCCGCCTCCGGACTGGACGTTCGCAGTGTGTGACCCCGGGGGGTTATCGAAGACGTCAGTGGAGAGGTGCTCCTGAGTGTTTATCACCACGGCTACTAATAGAATCATTGGGGTCACCAGGAAGTGCTTCAAGGACTCCGGGCTCCTTGACGCGGCCGCTCCTGCCTGTGGAAGCCAGAACCTTCGCGCTCACTTCCGCTCTCAGAGGGGAGAGCGGTCCCTCTCTCTAGTTGCAGCCCTTTCTTCTGCAGAGTCATGCTCAGGGCCTAACAGTTACTGGCCTAGTGTCCGACAGGGTTGGTCCTGGCAGGGGGAGTAGAGGCAGGCCCTAACACTGGTTGGGGTTTTCGTGGGGACAGATGATGTGTGGTAAGGCGGCTGGAGTGGGGGCTGGCTTGCTCCCTGACCACACCGCAGGGCCCAGAAGGAAACAGCCACCACTTACTGCTTGCAGGAAGCTGCTGATAGTATCTTCTAGAGCAAAGGCCCTGGGGCGCTGGCACCTGCAGGCTACACCCAGCCTCCCAGAGCTCTGGATTCCCTGCAGAGGGCGTGAAGATGCTGTAGATAAGATTGTTTGGAGTTTGAGGGCAACCCAGGTAATTGTTGGCCCTGAATTGTTGGTCTTTTCTGCTCACCTGCTGAAAAGACTAGAGTAAAGTGTCCAGAATTTGCTGAACAGAGGGGAGGTCGGAGGCCGGGAGGTAGAGTGAGCACACGTACAGGTCTCCGCGTGTGATTTTTTAAAAATTTTTATTATTTTCTATTAAAACAATGTTTTCTTAACGTTTATTTATCATTGAGAGAGAGAAAGAGAGAGATAGCACAAGTCAGGGAGGGGCAGAGAGAGAGGGGGACACAGAATCGGAAGCAGGCTCCAGGCTCCGAGCTGTCAGCACAGAGCCCGACGCGGGGCTCGAACCCACGACCCGTGAGATCACGACCTGAGCCGGAGTCAGAGGCTTAACTGACGGAGCCACCCAGGCGCCACCGCGTGTAGTTTTTACTAAACACAATTTGGTTGTGTTCACACTCAGGTGTGTTCTGGGCGTGCAAGGATTCTAACGGCTTAGTTTAGAAAACCATTCCGGTTTCAAGAAGCTCAGAGTAACTCCTCAGATGCTCATCTCAAAACAATATGCAAATACAGCTCAGCCATTCGGTCCTTCCCTATTTTGCAAATGAAGTAACCGCCGGGGTAAAGAGCTGAAGCCACCTAAGGCTAAGGCGTAGCTCCTTGGCACCCCCCCCACCTCGCACGCCCCCGGGCCCCGCGCGGACAGGTTTAAGGGCAAGTAATGGGTCTGCAGTTTTCCTACTGTGCGGTCTTTTCACTACCCGCTTCGAGGACGGGTGGGACGTGGGGTGGTGTTGAAAATGTGCAACAGAGGCCGTCAGGCTGCCCGCTCTTGCATCCTGCTGAGCCTTCTGCTTCTCATCTTGATGGGCCCGGGTCTGGGCACCGAGGGCAACCGCAAGGCGGGGGAGGGCGCCTCAGAGATCCTGCTTCGTGCTTGCCTGACTCCCTGGTGGAAGCTGGAGTTCGTCACGTTTCCACCAGTCAAGTCGTACCTCCGCCCCGGGTTGCCAACCGCCGAGGCCAAAAATTGCCCACAAAGAGGAAGGCGTCTTTAATGGCTCTTCACCTGCCAGTCCAGACTGGTCTGGGGCTGCTGTGGGTCAGAAAATGCATGGCACCTCCCTGGAGGCCATACACCGGGGAGACCTGAGCAGGGGCTTGTCTCTGGAGCTCCGTCCGATCACTTCTCTTAGGGAGGCCCCTAGTGGTGAAAGACGCCATCCCCATCCGGAGTGGCTGCCCCCTTTTAGAGCTGGCTTTGCAGCCCCACCTGATGGGATTGGGGAGCCTTCCTTTTGTGTGTGTGTCGGGAGGGGGGGGGAGCGTTACCACATAAGCACCAGCCTCTGGGGCCTAAGGGAGCCGCTCACCTGCTTCAAACAACAAAACAGAATGAAACAAAGCAAACAGGTAAGAAAGGCAACCAAGAAGGTGCAACATGTCTGCAGAAGATAAAAGTTATCTTTGAAGTGGGGACCCACCCTGGAGAGGACCTGTCTTAGGCTGTGATTCATGTATCAGTTTGCCAACCCTCTTCCTATGTGGGTGTAAACAACGCCGTGGCCAGTCTGCACAACAAAACCCACGCCCTCCTGTTTCTGAGAGGGAGCCATCCGGAAGTTTTGCTTCCTCTTCCTTTTGGATTTTGGAAGTTGCCTCTGGTAACGCTGCACAAATATCCTGGATGTAGCAGCCCACCCTTCTGGAGTGTCTGTCACCGAGACCCAAATACTGTCAACGATTTGAACCAGCGGACCGCGACTCCCATCTTCCGGAGGTCTGAGGACCTCCTTGATGGGCGGACAGTAGGTTTTCCAAGTCCCCCCACTTTCCGCCTCCGCCAGAAGGAAACCCAGTGGCCTCCCGCAGTGAGAGGCTTGGCTTCCTGCTGGGCGGGCAGAGGAGTGAGTTTTGAGTTACGACTTCTTTTCCTGTTTGGAAGGAGCCTGCTGTCATCATGCTGGCTGGGGACCTTGCAGGGACTGTCACGAGAGCCCAGCACGGAAGCTGCAGGTGCGGGAGGGACCCCACCCTCGGTGGCATCCTCTGAGAGCCCGGAAAAACTTGGGGGGACAGCTGTTTACTGCTCCAACAGATGTTTCTCGCTCTCTTTTTTTTTAATAGCCCCATGGAAACTTTGAATCACATAAGCGTCTTTGCAGTGATATATATTGGTCATGATTCATACCAGGGCGGTCTCACGCATTCAGCACCAACCCACCAACCCACCAAGGACACTGGTTGTTTATTTTCTACCGAATCCTGCCCTTGGCACGCCTGAATTCGGTGTTTCCATTCTGTAGGGCGATTCTTTCATCGATGGCCCGATGACGGGGGATTTCCTCAGTCCGAGGAGGGCAGGATTGAGTCAGGGAGTGAGGACATCTGTGTTCGGAGGTTAGGCTGTGCCCAGTTCTGCAGAAATCACGCCGAGCTGTCCTCTCAAGGACATGCCAGCCTTGCTTGAGGGAGAGTTAGAACATTAACTGGATGCCAAGAAGCCGTGTTTCCAAGGAGCGCCCGCGTCAGAATCCCTGGGACTGTCTGTAAGCCGTGCAGATTCCCAGGCCCCATCTTGAACCTGAAGGGTGGGACACAGCCACCTGCGGCCCCGCCCTCAGGATGGTCCTGCGCCCGGTTTAGAGAACACGTACTGTGCTGCCTTGAAATTGTTCGATTTCGAACGAGGTTTCTCTCTTTCATTTTGCACCGGACCCTGCGAATTCTGCAGCTGGTACCGGGGGCCTAGGAGTCTGACCAGAGTTGCAGCCCATTCTGATTAATTAACTTGCCAAGGAGTTATTTCCTGCCCCCCCCCCTCCGCCCCCCCCAAGCATTGGCCGGCGTGGACTACAGGCCTGTGTCTGTCAGTGTTTGGGGCCGTGGTGGGTGGGATGGACCGGCCACCGTGACAGAGAAAGGAATGCCTTCCAGGAAGCATGGGGGGCATGGCTGACGGGTTAGGAAGCTCTCTCTGCTGCTCTCTCTCAGGTGCTGTTTCACCCCAACAGTGGGGCGGCTGGAGAGTATGGAGCCCTTCAGACCGTCCGCCTGGAACAACACAAGGCCTTCTATGTCACCGGTGAGTCGGGGGCACCCACCTGGATCCACCCTCAGGCCTCCAGGAATGAGTGTGGGCCGCCCTCCCTCAGGGAGCCCTCAGCACCCCCCTCCGCCCCCTCCCCCCCACCACCCCAGGACAGGCCCTCTGCACCCACAAATACGAAAACGAGGTCTTTGTACTCTGCGCCCGAATTTCTAGCAAGCTCAGAGCTAGTCTGCACACTCACAAGAAGGACTCTCACTCCACTGTTAGGCTTTAAATGCCAGTTTGGCGGAATGTTAAATGGAAGCTTGGAGATATTTTAAGGTGTAATTTACTAGACAATAGACTGTTTCAGAGAATAGACTCTAGAGGTCTAGTTAGCAAACCGACAGAAGTCTCTCTGCTTCTTGATTCGCTCGGTGACTGTCTTAAATGTATATTTTAGAAATGTGATGCTGGGTCAGGATGGTTCTCAAAATCTTCCCAGGGGCTTCTGGCTGCGAACAGAATTCAGGCTCCTTCCATACCGGGTCGCTCGACTTTTCTGGTGTCGGTTCTCCAAGAGCAACCACCTTCTTCCTTGGCCTTCTCTCAAGATCTCTTTCAGCGTTTAGGGCCTCACATCAAATCCTAGTACCTCGGTCATAAAACTCCCTCTCATCTTCTCAGCTGGGTACGATCTGGAGAAACTTTGGTAATGATCACGTTCTGCCCTATATGCCAGCCATTGGGGTACATGTTTTATTTTCCCTACTAGTTTTTTTCTTTTTAATTTTTTTTGAACGTTTATTCAGTTTTGAGAGAGAGAGACAGAGCACGAGTGGGGCAGGGGCAGAGAGAGAGGGAGACACAGAATCCGAAGCAGGCTCCGGGCTCCGAGCTGTCAGCGCAGAGCCCGACTCGGGGCTCGAACTCAAGAACCGTGAGATCATAACCTGAGCCGAAGTCGGCCACTTAACTGACTGAGCCACCCAGGCGCCCCTCCCTTACTAGTTTTGAGCTCTCTGAACCCAGAGCTTTGTAAGATCTTTTATTTTTGTTGTCTTTAAGTGCTGAGCACAGTTTCTCGTGTCCCGCAGGAACCCTAAAATTTTTCTCCGAGTGAATGAAAAACGAACAAACAAAAACATAAACAAAACAAAACCAGACCCGGGACCTGGTGTGGATTTCAATTTGATTCAGTTATTTAATGTGAGAGTGTTCCAAAGCATTATATAATAAAGAACAGAAATTATTTTCCCCGAGTATAAATACGTGATCCTGAAGAAAATGTGCCATAAAAACACAAGTTCGAGTTCAGAACTTGAGGGATATTAAAAATGCCACAAGACTCTTTTGATTCTCCAAAACCTAAAATGCAAACCAGTCAGATATTTGTTATGCTTTCGGATGGAAAATTTCTAGATTACAGTCCTTACATTACATTATCTCAGAGGTATGGCTTCTCCAGGCTGAGTTAATTTCAGAAGTCAAGACCCTGCCAAAAAAGCCCTTGGGACCACAGTGCTGGAATCCTAAATGTTACTATGAAGTAATCGGACCGTTTAAAACCATCACAATCAGACAAGAATTAGGATGCCCAGGGGAGGCCTCTTCTGAGGAGTCACCAGAGTCCCGGCAGAGTTAGCACGAGGATGAGGACGACAGACATGTCAACAGCTGGGGGCCGGGGGTGGAGAGTGTGACATGTTCTGATCCCTCCCTTCTCTTCCTCTTTGGAAAGTCTGCATCCTGGTTACTTAAAGCTGCTTTTGGATAAATGAGCTGTATTGACCTCTACCTACTACATTAGATTAGAGAAAGATTTGGAGGAGGTTTCTTCACAGATTTTGAGGCGTCCCCCCCCTTCTGGCTCCCTCCTTCCCAGATTTCACCCATCGATCTTCTTCCGTTGTGGGGAGTCCTGAGCTCTAATACCTTGATATTCCCCCGATGCCCCAAGCCAAAGAGAGGATAGTGTTCTTGGGCCCCAGCTGCACAGACTGGGCGGTGTCCCCAGGGGAATGAAACTCTTGAACACAGACCCAACCCATGGTGACCTCTGCCTTTCAATGATCAAATTATTTTGTTTCTGCCTGCCTCCGTGATTTTCTGGTGCCTTCAATTGTTGGGGTTTTTTTCCCCTAAATTTGTTGCCTAGAATTTGTAATTGTTACCCACGTGGGGTCCTATGCAAGCTATTTCATTATTCTGTGAAGTGGAAATCTTTAATTTTTATAAGGAGTCCATCCAAACCCTTGCTCGACTGACTGCAAACCTCATGTCCCGTGCCTTTGACTGGCAATGAAGAAAAGCCAAATTCTAGGCAAAGACAGTGACTCTCAACTTTCCGCTGGCCAACCCAAATGTCAACCACGAGAGGAAAACCATTAATGAAGGGCTGTGCGACTTGCCCATTCTTCTCTCCCTGTAAGAGGAACCACTGGAGAAATTTCTCTCACACCTCAGTGAGAAGGAGCAGTTGATAAGCTTCCACCTTCTGGTTTGGCTGCTAAGAAGCTCGGGGGCAAAGTAGGTGTTCAGGAATTCCTATATTTCTTAAAAAAGATATTTTTAACTATTTATTTTTGTGTATGAGAGAGAGAGAGTATGAGCAGGGGAGGGGCCAAGAGACGGGGTGACACAGAATGTGAAGCAGGTTCCAGGCTCTGAGCTGTCAGCACAGAGCCCGACACCGGGCTCGAACTCATGAACTGCGAGATCATGACCTGAGCGAAGTCAGACGCTTAACCGACTGACCAACCCCGGGACCCCGGGGTTTCCTGTATTTCTGATGGCCGTCCTTTGCCTTGACTCCTTTTGTTGACTCAGTTGCATTACATTGATTTCTATCAGATGCCTGAACTACTTTTTGTATGGATAAGGAAAAGAACCTGAGTCGTGACAGCTAAGGATGCCGCTCTCCATTTTTGTTCCTGCTCTCCTGAGGCTGCCTCGACAGCCAGATTCTGATTTCAACAAGAATCTCAACTACAACCCAAAGTGAAATTACTCACCTTGCCTTCCCGCCCAGTCCACCAAACTGAGTATCTCTGGTATTCCAGAAATGAATTTTTGAGGAAAAAAAAAAAGAAAAAAAGAAAAAATCGAATTCACTCGCCAAGGGTGGAGACGGGAGATACTCGATTGGCTGCTGTGCGGGCCCTGAAGGCAAGTCCGGGAGAAGTTCCAGATCATTCTGGAAGGCAGGAGCATCCCTGGGATGAGCAGCCGGAACCCCAAGGCGCTTTCTTTGACGGGGAGAACAGTCATTCGAACATACGAGCCCTGCTCTGTTTGCCTTGATTTATAATCCATCACCTTCTCCTCTTTCCAGCACGGGGCCAAAGCTGGGTTTGATGGGGGTGTTTGCTGTCACCCTCTCTCTAGGCGGAGCCAAAGCCTGTGACGGGAAGGTCGGGCCCCCGCGGCTTCACGAGCCTCCCCTCATTTTTAACCTGGAAGAGGATGTTGCGGAAGCAGAGCCTCTAGAAGAAGGTGGTGCTGAGTACGAGCGCGTCTTGCCCGAGGTCAGACAGGTCCTGGCGGACGTGCTTGTGGACATTGCTGGTGACAAGACGTCCAGGGCGGATTACACGCGGGATCCTTCGGTGACCCCCTGCTGTGATCCCCACCGAAAGGCCTGCCGCTGTCACGCCACCTGACCCACTTCCCCCCCACTGTCCTCCCTGCATGCCGCCTTGGGAGGGGGGTGGGGACGGCTGTGCCGAGCCGTAGGGAAAGGCACACAGGCTTTGGAGTCAGGCCGGGTTCAGGCCCCGTCACTGAACCCACAGCTTTCGAGCTCATTCTGAGGACCAAGGAGGCACTATATGCAAATGACTGCCACATCACGTGACGCGGAACAGGCACTGGATGCACTTTAGTTTCCTTTCCTTTCTGTGCACCCAGTTTTGCTGGTCGTTTTAGCATAGATTCATGCCAGCTGGGATCTAGGGCAGCACTTTTCCATCTTTAATACGCATACGTGTCACCTGGGATCCCTCGAGAGTGCAGATTCTGGCTCAGTAGTTGCCCGAGACGCTCCATTTCCGGGCAGCTCCTGGGGGAAATGCCCCGAGTAGCACAGGTGCAGACTAGACAAAGCTAGACGTTTCCGGGTCTCAGAGCAGGCGAGCCCACGGAGAAATCCGTGGCACTCCCTGTCTCCTCTCGCTCCCCCTTAAAGATCAAATGATGGTATTTTAAAGATTGTAAGCATTCCTTCTGCCTCCTAAAACCAGGAAGAAATGAACGTCTAAAACCTCAAAAACACATTGCCATGATTTTATTATAAGTGTCCTAAATGGGACTCCAAGGTAATAAATGATTCATTCCAATCACTGCAAAAATACTTTGCCTGGCTAAAAGCAGTCTCTCTATATGTCATATACAAGAAATACAATTCAAAGAGGTTTTCCTCTACGTACATTTTTACATGGCATACATTTAAAAAGGATGCCCTCGTTCATATAAAGTTCCGGCTATAGACCAACGT
The DNA here is from genome assembly GCF_046562875.1 of Panthera onca. NCBI lineage: Eukaryota > Metazoa > Chordata > Mammalia > Carnivora > Felidae > Panthera > Panthera onca. The sequence goes on from NC_138352.1 coordinate 4,580,165, forward strand.
GGTTAGTGAGCATCGACGCGATGGCTGTAACAGATTTCATATAGTCTCTCCCATGCCTGCTGGCAACCGGGGCGGAGGAGAGTTTGGTGAGCAGTGGACCGCGTCCCGTGGCTTAAGCAGGCGGCACCTGGGATTCCTGCCCCCCTTTCTGCGCACACAACTGTACTCCATTCTTCCACCTTCCTTGTTTTCTCCACAACCACCTGACAGGGGGTGTCCTGCTTTCTGAGGTGCGCTTCTCATCATGACTGCTTCGTTTTGCCCTTCTGACTTCCACGGCACAAGATTATCTACCAAAATCAAAACAGAACGGCCTTAACTCTTTCCGGGAAGAGACTGGTAGGCAGGCTGGGTTATCAACAGATCTGTGCCCACGCGGGGTCAGCAGGGGGAGGCTGGGCGCTGCGGATCCACGGACTGACCCTCACTCACGGCCACAGAAAATCCACCCATCTTACTTCGGTATAGACGAGTATGGCACGGTTTCAAAAAAAAACTGACTACGTCTAAAATACGTGTGTGTATGTTTATATGGGTATTGCATGTTTTTTTAAAAGGCTCATCTTGTAAACACAGACTGTTAAGTCACTACTAAAGTCAGTAAATACCCTTGGTCCCAATTTGCTTACTCTTACTCACAAGAGCAGACTAGTGTCGGAAAATATGCAGACTTGTAAAGGTTGGTGTATTGCTGAGACAAAAGCTGCTTATCTTCCTGAATACAGCGTCTTTCTAAGGTACCAGAAACGATCAATTCTCTTTCCTTTCATTGTTTATGGAGTGAAGTAAGTCCCAAGGAGATAAGAGCGATCATATCCAGGGAAGTGCGAGTATACTTAGAAAACAAAAAAGACCCACTCGAGATGACCTGTGTTCCGAAGGCAAAGGCCCAGGGAGGGCCGCACGAGATTATCTGGGCAAGCCCATGTTCTTAGTTAACTGAAAGAGAAGTGATTTTAACCAAACGGAGACTCCAAGATCCTTTCACAATCCTGGAAGTTTTTAAGGGACGTGGGTAGAGATGCGAATTCTGGACAAGATACAGAATAAAGGCAGAGAGGGGAGTCCCCCAGGATCTCCTCTCCAGTTGGACATCGTTGCCAATGAGGGCGTGAGGTGGTCCGTGTCAAGAGGACATCCCAGTGGCACTCACGCCCCTGGTCCCCGTGCGGTGCGGTGAGGTGGAGAAGGCCGTCTGCTACGATGTCAGGAGCTCTCGGAAGCATGGCCCTCTCCTCCCCGTCTGCCTCTAGGCTGGAGGGCAGGCCTGGGGTCTGATGGGCTTCTTGACCCCTACCACCAGCTCTAGGGTCTAACAGGGGCCTCATTCAGTGATCAGTGGTCTCGCTGGCAGGAAGCCTTCCTCGAGTATAAATAAAAATCCCGGATGCAATTTAAACCAGGTTTCACTCATCTGATCCTTAAGAGGGAGACGGGACAGCCGGCTCATAGCCAGCTTCCTGGCAGTGTTTAGGTGAACAGGCCTCTTGATAGGTTCTAAGCACTCGTTTTTAAGCATCTCTCTCTTTTTTTTTTAAAGCTCGAGGCAAATGATCTGCACAGTGTACCTATTATTTCATGCAGGCTTTCTTTGGCAGGGGCCCATCTCCTCCATGCCAAGATCTGCAGTACCCCAATTCTGTAAGTACAAGAGCTTGTAGGGTTCACTTTGATTACTAATTAATAATCTAATAATCTTTTCGGGCAGTCACAGACTTTCACCAAAACCACTGAAATGGAACCTAATGAGGGAATGCTCCAAACCTGGACACAGTGGGACACATCTATTCCTACGGCATCTGATCTATTCTGGTTCCTAGAAGATACAGCTGCAGGGAAATGACCACCAGCCTTTGGGGAGGCGGGGGGGCAGAAGAACTCCCTTTATGGCTAGTTCGGGCATGAGAACCCAAAGGCAAAACCACTGGTTTATCAGGAGGCAGGAAGCCAACAGTTGTTTTTATCCTTAGAATTGGTATTTTTAAGAACCACCGCTCTCCACGCTTAACATATAAACTACTTGTTGGCAATGTGTTTGGCAATCTGCCGATTCAAAGCCCGGAACGTAGATTTCAAGCTGCAATCTGTAAAGCCTTTATGGGAAAGCACAAAGCCAGCCCTCTAATGATGCAAAGAGGGACCCAAAACAGTCTTTTTTTTTTTTTTTTTTTTTTTTTTTTTAAGCTGACTGGGCTTATCAGATTGTCCCAAGGTTTATATAAGAAAGAAGCTAGACTTGCACCCCATCCTTTTGCAGATGGAACTTACACGGACATGAAAGGATCAGGAGCAAACATTCTATACTAAGACCTAACGGGCTCTGAGGCAAAGCCCAAGTGGCTGCTGTTCTCTGGCCCCAGCGGGGGTCACTCAGTTGACTCTCTTAAGTCCTGGCCCGCGCACCGCTCCCATCTCTAAAGGAGTTCAGGTTCGCCCTCTGTGCCATTCGCTAACCGCAGCTCACAAGCCCGCTCCGTGCGTTGCTCTCAATGGAAGCTTGAGGCCTCAGAAGCTAAGACCCTGGCGGCCACCCAGGGAGAGAATCCTCTCGCTCCGGACAGGGACGCTAGAAAAAGCCAAGCTCTGCACCCAGCCAGCCCTGAGGGCTCTCGCTACCGGAACAGCTGAAGCAGGGTGCAGGGAAACGCAGGGGAGCTCTCCCCCGGGGGCTCCCACCCTCCGCACGGCTGCTGGGAGCCTGGGGTCCGCCTCACCCGAGCCGGAGGAGGGTGAGGGTCCGGCTGGCTTGCAGAGAGCAGCGGCCCAGCCCCGTTAGAGCATCGTCGTTAGCAAAAAGGTGGCAGGATTCCACAAACACATCCTTAGGGGCCTCAGGAAAACAGGAGTTGATGCAGGCGTGAATTCCTGCCTCGCGAGCAGCAGAGATAGTGCTAACGAAGCCAAGTTAAGGGTTCCAGGCCTCCGGACGTAGTGAGGCCGCCGAGACCCCCCCCCCCCACCCCGGATTAGTATCCGGTGTTATTCTAATGCTGCCGTGTTCAGCCCGACACCTGGTGGCCAGTCTACAGGGTCTGAAGCACACGGCACGGCACGCCGTCTGTGGCTTTCTGAACGGGAGCGAGGAGGTTAGCTGTTACAGGACTAGACCACCGGGAAAGTGACCTCGCCTCGTGCGCGAGGGGAAGGTTTCCCTCCCAGCACACAGACTGGGCCGCTCTTTTAGGGATTCCTACTGCTCACAGGGGGAAATTCATTCTCGTCGTCAAGGCATACTGGTCCCGTCGCAAACTCGTGTTCAGGAATAACCTCTCCTCGGAGGGCCCCGCCGTCCTCAGAATAACCTGGAAAGCGAGAATGAGACATGAGGGAAGCCCCCCGGCCTCTTGTGACACTCTGACCCCGGGACAGGGCCTCCAGGGAAACCATGGAGGCCACCTTTGCCTTTCAAATGGAGAGACTGCTTCCGGTGAGTCAGAATCCCCACCACTTAGGGTCTCGAAGCCCCCGGATGGGCTGACCTCGCCCACCCTTCCACCCCGGGCCCCTCCAACATTCCACCTGTTTGCAATTCTCAAAGAGGCGAAGCCTCGACTCTACGTGTGAGGGAGACAGCCATTTTGGGCCGTGCCTGCCAGGTTTAGGGACCTGGGTTTAAGGCTATTCTCAGGGCCGCACCTGGGGGGAAAGAAGTGGTTCGGGAAGAGTGCTCTGTTCACAGGTGACCATGAAGACAGAAGAGCTGCCGTCAGAAACGGCCCCCCCAGCCAGGCCCCCACGGCCACTCACCTGGCACGGTAGAGGCAGAAGACGTGCTTGGTCTGGCCACGGTCGCTGCATAAGACTGAGGTAATGGAGGTCTGAGGTCATTTTCTTTGTTTTCTTCTGTTGTTCCTGAGCTAAGCAAGCTAATGGCAGCAATTAAGGGGAGGGGGAGAAAAGAAAAAAGAGCTCATCACATGTGCAGGAAACTTCCAGAAGGAAAAGTACTAGGAAGCTCAGGCTTGCCCACTTGAGTTTAAAGTATGGACCTAATGGGGGCGCCTGGGGGGCTCAGTCGGGTAGGCGTCTGACTCTTGGTTTCGCATGATCTCACGGTTCGTGGGTCTGAGCCCCACATCGGGCTCTGTGCTGACAGCGTGAAGCCCGCTTGGGCTTCTCTGTCCCTTTCTCTCTGCTCCTCCCCGGCTCGTGTACTCGCCCTCTCTCTCTCAAAATAAATAAACTTTAAAAAAAAGAAAAAGGACTGATGAGTACACTGCTGGGTCACATGACCTAAACAGCGACCTCGAACTGCTGGGGTCAATCATGCAACTTCACAACGACCCCTTTCTCTTGTACTCACTGAATGAAGATTGGCCCTTTGCTCTTTCTGGTACACTCTGGCCAGGACGCTAAGACTCGCTCACAAAGGGGGGCTCCGCGGGCCAAGGGGAGGGGGCGGTGGCAGCTCGTGGGATCCTGTCACAGCAGGAAGAGGTCGCCTTGTCAAGAGGCCACAGATGTCAGGAGAACTTTTCAATCCCCTTTGGCCCACATTTTGGAGCTCCCAGTATGTACGAGGGAACGTATGAGGAGGAAAGGGCCGTATGAAATCATTCTGCTTCTTCAAGTGCACATTACGCATCTCAGCAACTCTTCCAGAAGCCTACAGCGTGGCGAGGGTGCCTGACGTGGAGCCCAGCGAGGAGCGGGTGCCCACTAGAAGCGGGCCACCGAGAACACCAGCCAGGACGACAGACAAGCAGGGCACCGAAGCTTGTCGTTCTTGGCCACGTGACGGCTTTACACAACCAGCTCTTAAAGAGGCTTTCTGAAAACTAGTCTCTTCACCTGTGGGTCTTGATTAAGACACATTCTCCTCCGTCCTGAGGGTCCAAATTGTAGATGTAAAGGTGTCCATCGGAAGACGCGACCAGGAGTCTTGGCAGTTTCTGGATCCTAAGAGCCAAGTAAAATACGTGCTGTGACCTCAACAGAGGCAGGTAACCGGGTTGGCTTCAAATGACACAGCCTCCCCCACCCCATGACCCCAGGCTCCTTCTCCTGCCTTCGGGAACCCTTTACCCGGCCCACTGGCCCCAGATCCTGGGTTTCTGGCTATTTCTTGGCATTATGACCTAGTGATCCACCTCGAGGATTATTTCTCATCTTGGAAGACAACTGTGTGGACGAGACAAACGACGTGTGCGTCTGCTATTACTCTGAAAAGGTGCCACCGAGGAAATCAGCGGACCTGAGTGGGACATGGCCTCTGGCTTATGCGTGTTTCTGCCTTTAACCGTGACGGAAAGGACAAAGGACAAAATCGGCTGGCTCGTTTTAGAAGTTTTAAAAAACGTTCGCCTTCCTTAACAAACTCCTTCAAACCCCTTGGATAAAACATCTGTCGGCCCCACAGGCGTCGGAACCTACAGAGCCGGAGTCTTTTTACAGAGTTACTTAGAAGAACGGGAACTGTTTTCGAGACAGCGTCGGCAGAACCACAAGGTTCAAGTTCCCACGCCGGCTCACGGCCGCCCCCCTCCCCCCCCCCCCCCCCCCCCGCCCCGAACACACGTGACAACCAGAGAGGGCGGCGGCTGACGGCCACGGCCCTTCTTCATGGCCTCCTTCCTTCTTTTTCTCCCCGCGCGTGTTCGGGGACCTGTGCGCTTTGGGCAAACCGAGCCGTACAAGGTGGTGCCTGCGACAGCGGGTGGCGCCATACGTACGTGGAGAGGGTGCAGATGTTCCTCTGCCCAGAGAAGTGCAAGCGCCCGGTGGCAAAGGCCCTGTCCTGGTTCATCATGTCGGACACCTGGGCGGGGAGGTAGTTGGAAGCGGCCATGAACATCTTTCCCATGTAGCCAGTCCAGGTGGAGGGCTCCTCGGGTCGGCTGCGGGGACAAGGCACAGGAGGAGGGAGGTGGGCACCGGGCCAACGCTTGGCACAGCCCCGTGCTGTGAGCGGCGCTCACCGCAGCGGGAAGGAACTGTGCCCTTAGCATAATGTTCTGCCCACCTGGAACGGCTCGGGACATGCTATTCTGGCAATTCTGAAAGGGCATCGAGTGCTCATTTGTCCTTCGGAAGGACCACTGCGAAGCTGTTAAGAGCTTCCCAACGCGACCGCTTCCCTACATTAAAAAAGTTGCAGGTGATGGTTCGTCTGGTCTCCGGACTCCTAAGAAGGGGGCCAGGCGAGGGCACGAGATGAGATCGCCGTGTGGACTCGGAAAACTAAGCTCCAGCCTGGCTCGGGCCCACGGAAGGACGCCGCGATCTCAGCGGCAGGGCCGCCCCGGCCAGACTGAGTGGGAAGCAAACCTCCGGGCAGGAGGCCCCGGGCGCTGTGTGATTACAGCCCTGAAGCCACCCTGGCCCCCGGTGAGCCGTGGCGATAGGGAGAACTCGAGGGGACCCGGTGCACCCCCTGCAGTCCTCCAACGCCATCCCAGCGCGGCCGCCAGACGGAGGGGGCGGGCACCGGTCGCCGGGAGGTGACAACGGGTGGGGGCACACACCTGCCTCCGTGCTCGGCGCACCGGGCAGCGCCTCAGGGACCGGGCTGGCCGCGTGCTCCTGGGAGCACCTGCCGAGAGGCCCCTTGTCTACAGGCCCGGAGCTTGGTGGGGAGCGCGGGCTGGAGCTCAGAAGCACGGGGGTTTATTTCTCACTCTGTTACCACCCGGCTGGGGACAGTCACGGGCACTGAAAGTGGGCGCGATGGCAGTGGTTCGTCTGTTACTGTTTGGATAGCTGCTGCCGAATACTTATTGGTGCCCGTTGTGTGCCAGGCGCTACACCACACGCTTCAGGTCGAGGAACCCGCCGAACGCTCGCAACAAGCCCGAGACGCACCGCTGAGTACTTTGTACGAAAGCACAGAAAGCGGAAATCACCTGCCGGGGTCTCGGAGCGCGTGAAGGGGCAGAGGCGGGGCGTGACCTCGTGAGTTCCACCACCGAGGTTCTCCCGGCAGACACTCACCACTCCCGTGAGGCCAAGTAAAGCCGAGCGCGTGGCACTCATAAGCAGTCGCTCGTGCGGACAGCGGTGGCACAGGCGAGCCAGGGCCTGGCCTCTCCAGCCTGACGAGTGTTGTGCGTCTGGCAGTTACTCACCTGTTGGTGAGGTGCTCCAGCTTGAAGATGTGCACGGTCTCGGTGTTGCTCGAGGCGCAGAGGAACTGCGAGTCCATACTAAAAACTAGGGAGCTGATTGTCACGTACCTAGGAACACAGCGACGTATAGACAGACTACTGAGCCAGGAGCACGAGGGTGATCGCTTTATAGCTCAAAAACCAGCTTGGTAAGAGAACTGAATGTGTCCTGGAGAGTCTGGGTGTTCTAACGTCTCCTTGACGTTGCATCAGGCACACTTAGAAACTAGCGTTGGGAGGACTGGTAAAGGGTCCCCGTCTCGGGAAGAAACAAGGCACCGCCCCTTTCTGGCGTCTCGTTAGTTTCCCGGCTGTTCGGGCACCGATCGGGCCGCAAACGCTGCAGCCGATAGGATCCCGGCCCATTCACTTTACAAGCTGCTTCTGGATGGTGATTTGCTCGCCCTCTCATTTCTCCTTTGCAAGCTGCCCTCGCACACCTGGGAACAGGGCTCTGACGGCCGAAATCCTGTGTGAAAGCGGCAGCCGAGGGGGCGCCTGGGTGGCTCTGTCGATTAAGCGTCTGACTCTTGATTTCGGCTCAGGTCATGATCTCAGGGATCACGGGGTGGAGCCCTGTGTCGGGCCCTGTGCTGAGGGCGTGGAGCCTGCTTGGGATTCTCTCTCTCCCTCTTTCTCTGCCCCTCCCACATCTCAGAATAAACAAACAAACAAGCGAGCAAACCCAGCAGCCATGCTGTCGGGTGCACGAAGCACCCAGCACGGCATCGAAGGCAGTTACCCGGGGAAGTACAGTTATATCTCCTCCGGGGGAGAGGGGGGCACAGAGCCACCCTCCGCACTTGCCCCGGCGGGCCGCCAGCCCTGCGCTGCGGGCGGGACTCCGGTGGGTCCCGCAACACGGGCTTCACGGTGAACACAGACCTTTTCATTCCTCTCCGAAACTCGTAGAGCTTTCGCCCGTCGGGTACAGAGAACACCCGGATGACGGTGCCCTGAGAAAGCAAGCAGGTGGACATTTTGTACCATTGATGGCCTCGGACAGAGACGTCCCTTCAGAGGGGAGCTTGTTTTATTGGTGTGGAACACCTGTCTCTAAGGGGGAGGCACAAAGTGTTGAGCATAGGGGGGGTTTTGTTTGTACGTTGCCAGAGAAGCAATTCTTGGCACGTTTGGGTCCCTTTTCCCTCCCCACCCTGCACCCCAAGGCTCTGTGTGTGTTTGCTCGAAATGCTCAGGCTTCCTAGAATATTGCCTGTCCCTGTCAAAAACCACTTGTGCTTCGTGGCATTTGAAATTCACCTTGATCACCTTCCCTGACCATTCCAGTCAGAAGAGATCAATTTCTTCTGAAAGCACAACACTTTGTTGACACTGCTTATGAAATGCAGAATCTGTCTGCATCTAGGGATAACGCGCACACACGTTTCTCAATAAGACCACCAGTTTCTGTGCCACATATCTCGTATCCTGCCTAGCACAGGTCTTTGGTCTGTTGAATTAATAAACGTATTAGTCTACGCAGCGTGCGTGGGTCAGAGACTCCCCTCGGATATGGACTCCGAGTGGGTCCAGAGACCAGTCAGTCCTTGTCCCCAGTCTCATCTCTTCAGATCTTTGGTCCTGAGGAAGCCATCCAGTGGAGCCCTGACCTGAGAGCCCCCTGAACACGAGGTGCAGGGAGTGAACTCACTTTTTCAGATGCGCTCGCTAGTTTGGAGCCCGAGGCATTGAAGGTGATGGCGGCCAGCGTCCCCTCGTGGGCAGCAATCGTGCAGACAGTTTTCTGTTGGTAACAAGGGAAAATGGATATCGATGCTGGGGAAGATCCCTCTCCTCTCTCTTTTCTTCCCAAACACCCTCCCTGGGCGCCCTGTCTCTCCCTTCCCACCGGCCATTTCCAGAGAAGCCGTCCATCCTTTCGGAGTGTATCTAGATTCTGCCTCCAGAGCCCTTCCGTCGCTACCCCTTGTCCCGCCCTCGGGATGACGGACAGCCAGCCGCATGCCCCATGCGGGCGATGCGGCCGTGGCCGTCCTCGCACGCAGCTGTGGGTGACTTCCCGCAGCCATCGTCTCCGTGAAGCCTCGGAGAGCAGGGGACAGGGCATGTGAAACATCTGCACACTGTCACCGGCTGTGACATGGCACAGCGTGACACTTTCAGTCTGACAGTGGGCCGCCAGCTGGCGAGCAGTTTCTGCCACACCGTGGACGTCTCGCCGGGCCAGGCGTGCTGCCTCACGGTCACATTGACTGATGGCAGCGAGGGCAATATTACTGCCTTGTCCTCCACACCCCACCTCCGTGGCCAGGACAGACCCCCCCCCCCCCACCCCCCCAGGATGGCTTCTCCCTCCACACCTCGCCCCTGCCAGCTCACCAGGGAGTGTCCGTCGTAAAGCACAATCTCGCCTGTGGTCAGGCTTCCAGGATAGGCCACGTAAGAATTGGAATGGTTGATAGAGAGGGCACAGAGACCTGCAAAGAATGAACTGCGGATGAAACCCTGCCTGGAAAGGGCATCTGAAAACCGCGCGACTCCAGTGCCACCTACTGGCGAGGGGAGGAATAGCCTAGCCGATGTTGACTTTTGAGGTGGTTCTTCTAAACCTTCTAATTTACGCCCTTGAAGTTCGCAGGGGAAGACCTCATGACCTCATGACCAGCCGTGTCTTCTCCCCAGAGAAGCAATACGAACTCAGAACACTGAAAATGCTCTTCTTGCCATTTCACCCCCCGGGCTCTGAAACCACATCCACTTCTCTTGCGTTACCCTCCAAGGCTGTAAGAGAAGTTACTCTTCACGGAAATAAATCTTCCTGCTATGAAAAGGCAGCATGTCGTAGCCTTCCTGCAGGCGATTACCTGCAGCTGGCCAGTCATGTCAAGATGGAGAACAGGAGGCGGAGGGTGGGGGGAAGGACCCATTTAGAAACTGCCCCCTATCTAAGCCAAACGTCCTGCCTTGAGAAGAGAGATGGGGGCCCCCAGAGGTGGAAGCTCATCTGAGGGAGGAGGGCCTTTCTTTTAAATGTTTATTTTGAAAGAGAGAGAGAGCAAGAGTGCGAGTGGGGGAGGGGCAAAGAGAGAGGGAGAGAGAGAATTCCAAGCAGGCTCAGCCTTGTCCATGGGGAGCCTAACTTGGGGCTCGACCCCACGAACCACAAGACCA